>NC_068347.1:24216658-24587492 GCF_014633365.1 Diospyros lotus
AGTTCAATAGTTGGATTGACTGTCTGACAAAAAGGATATACTAGATCAACCAAATTTATACCCTTGCCACAGAGTACAATTTTTGAGTCCATGCAACAGCTTCAGATCATTCCGGAAAGATGTAAAAGAACTGCAGAAGAGGCAGACTGGATTCAATTTTCAATTGAATTATGATCCTCCTTTCTCTTTAAAGTAAAAGTTTTGCTAAAAACATTTATGGTTACAATAATGTCAAAATTACAAATTTAAACATTTATATATTCTTTCAATGCACCATCAGGTTACCATCTTCCAAATAAGCACCAGTACCAAATCCCTTAGCCACGTTCAACTTAATTAACACAGTATGCACATATCACAGGAAAGAATATTGACTTCAAGGTGTGAAAAATCCCAGCTCCATCTTAATTACCATCTCATCCAAGGTGATAGATGCATTGTACGTACGGAAGACTTTTGCTGTAAGACCGGGCATAAGTTCCTTCAAATGAGCATTGAGTTTACTGGTATCCAGTTTATCAAAGAGATCATCACCACCACTTTTTCCTGTTAAAAAATTAATGAAACATTCTTAGATGTTCTGATTATGAATGGAATAAAACATATTGATACAGTAGCCCATCCACTAACCAGTTCTGAACTGCTGAATTGCCTTGAACACGGGAAGTTCAACTTCAACCTGATTTAGGTATCTAATTGAATCTTTACCAAGGAAGTCAAACTGGAAAACCAGAAAAAAGAAATTTGCTCGTTACTAATTGCAATTAGCAAACAGCATTACATTATTACATGTTTCTAAAGCATCAAAACATTCCAGGAACTTAATTTAGTTCAACAGAGCATGACGCCCATTTTAAATCATTAAAGGTTAACGTTAAAACCCCTGCTATATGAGATATAAAACACATTATACCTTCAGAAAGTTTGGAGGTATTGGCTCTACATTTTCTACTTTCAATGTGCAGCAACCAACAGTATCAGCTTCATCATCATCCTGTAAAATGCCAAACAATGATTAGAAATAGTCTCTATTATATTTGTTGTCACATAAAAGGTGACGTGTATATAGATATATATACACACAAATATATAAAGAAAATAAAACAGTGGGATCACTGTACCATGATATGCATCAATATGTTCACTCAGGATACCTAAACCAGTTACCTGCTTAGGCATATCAAGAATGATGCTCCAAGAAGAAGAAGAAGAAGAAGAAAAAGAAAAAGGGCATTTGCTGAACAAGAGAGTAAAACAAAAACAGAAACAGGATGAACATTTAATGCAAACTATACCTTCTCATTGCCTGCCCTGAGAGCTAGTTTATCAATAAGGTAAGTAGCAACTGCTACTTGCTGCTTTGTGATATCCTTACTTGCAAAATTTTTCGTATAGGTTACTCTAATGCCTTGTATATAGTCCTACAATAAAAATAAAAACTGGGTTATAGCTAGGGATTGGAAAGTTTGGGAAGTTACTATTACACTGGCTGAAAGGGAACAAAACAAAAACAAAATCCAAGAAGACAGAGTTCATTGGATACACATGGATGAAACTTTATGTAACCTTTAACAGCCTTGATTTCTCATATTTCTCCTTGTCACTTTGCCCTTTCAAGGAACTGCTAGCTGCCAAAAACACGTATTTGAATTCCTTTGGATTGATTGGATCATTCCAAAAAGCTAGCCATGTAACTGTATTATCATGCCTGATTTCTTTCCAACTGCAAGCAATCAAACACCATAAGTTAATTTGTTATAAAATGAACATCTTAAATAGAGATACACTGCTGTCCTTTTTCCAATTAAATGATTGCAGAAACAACCACCTTTCACCAGGAATAGGGCATTCTGGAACTGGAGCATCCTTTCCAATATTTATGGTAATATCACCCGCCTGAATACGTTTTTTCAACTTTCCCATCTGAACCACAAAAACTAAATGTCACAATAAGTCCTCAATGAAATTTGTAACTCATCTCAGACTGTATCAATCCATCAATTGTCAGAAGGAAGATAGTACTAGAACCTTTGGGTGCTCTCCACGGCCTCGAAACAAACCAGGTGGTTCAACTCTAAAGTTTCCAACCTGCAGATTTAGAAAGAGTGAGATTCTATTTGTGTGCTCAGAGAATAAGGAATGTGTCAAAAGCAGTTATAGCATTAAATAATTTCATTAACCACAACCAGCAAAACTAATGTGGATGGAAACTCAGATATAACTTTGTTATATTAGGACGGCAGGTACAATAGGGAAATTGTATTCCACTGCAACCAATAAGTTACATATGTAAGCATAATTTTTAAGAGCTTCGGTAGGTCAAAAATTTTCCCTGAGTAAAGGCAAAATATTTTAAATAACGTGGGCTCTGCCCCCACAAGAAAATGAGATTCCTACAGTTGAATGTAAGAATGATATTCCTTCTCAAGGGAGTAGTCTCATTCTGTCTCAGGGAGGTAGGCTAGAATCACACTTCATGTCTTGCAAGGACCAAATGTGGATGAGTTGGGATCGTGGTAGGGAATGAACGGCCTATGCCCTAGTCCTCACCGTGATAATACAAATATCCTGGATAAATGCATTTCATGACTAATATACATGGAGAAAGGAATTATCTTTCTTTCATATCAATCAACTAGTCATGGCTAGTCTATATACACACACAAGGAGATTACAAATCACATCCCTAAAGGATTGTGGTGATCTCCTAAGAATCATCAATCAATGGAAGAAGGAAACAAATAAAATCGAAGAAGCTGTAAATCCTCCTAGATAGAATCCTACTGTACATAGCCTAAAATAGAGAAGATTTTGTGACTTAAATGCTGAGATATTTGATCTTTTACACTCCCCCTCAAGCTGAGGTGAAGATATTGTTCATCCCAAGCTTGGAACTTAGGTCGTCAAAGCTTTTTCGAGGCAATGCTTTAGTTAGGATGTCTGCAACTTGAGAATTTGTTGGGGTGTAAGCAAGTTCAATGACATTTCCTTCAATTTTCTCCTTGATGAAGTAACGATCAATTTCTACATGCTTAGTCCTGTAATGGTGTATAGGGTTCTTGGCAATATTGATGGCAGATTGGTTGTCACAGAAGAGTTTCATAGGGCCTTCGATCTTCATTTTGAGTTCTTCCAATAATCTTTTTATCCAAATCTCCTCACAAATCCTATGAGCCATGGCACGAAATTCTGCTTATGCACTACTCTTGGATACCACTGATTGTTTCTTGCTCCTCCAAGTAGCAAGGTTGCCTCACACATAGGTGCAGTACCCGGATGTAGACCTCCAATATGTGATTGAACCGCCCAACCTGCATCACTATAGATTTCTACCCCTCGGTTGGAACCTTTCTTGAAGAAGAGGCATTTTCCTGGAGTTAGCTTCAAGTATCTCAAGATTCTGTAAACTGCCTCCATATGTTCTTCCCTTGGATCAGTCATGAATTGGTTCACAACACTGATTGAAAAATCGATGTCTGGTCAGGTGTGAGACAGATATATAAGTCTTCCAACTAACCTTTGGTACTGGCCCTTATCAACTGGAGCACCCTTCTCTTTCCTTCCAAGTTTGGTGGTAGCTTCCATTGGAGTATCAGCTAGTTCACACCCAAGCATCCCGTATTCCTTAACAGATCCAAGACATATTTTCTTTGAGACACAGGGATTCCATTGCTAGATCTAGCCACCTTCATCCCCTAGTAAGTATCGGAGATTTTCTAAATCTTTGATCTCAAACTCGTTGGCAAGGATTTTCTTTAGGCCACCCATTTCTTCTATGAAATCACCTGTAACAATAATATCATCAACATGTACAATCAAGATGGACATTGTACCTTTTGAAGACCTCTTCACAAATAGTGTGTGTTCTACTTGACATTGGGAGTAGTCATAAAATTTTACCTCTTGTGAACCTTTCAAACCATGCTTTTGGTGACGGCTTAAGGCCATATAGAGATCTTTTTAACTTGCACACTTGATTCTTTGTAGCTTGTGTCTCAAAACTTGAGGGAATCTTCATATACGCTTTTCTTCTAAGTCACCATTCAAAAATGCATTCTTCACATCAAGTTGAATCAATGGCCAATCTAAGTTTGCTGCTAGAGATAGGAGAACCAGAATGGTCTTGAGTTTGGCCACAGGTGCAAAGGTTTCTTGGTAATCAACACCATAATATTGGGTGAAACATTTTTGCAACAAAGTGTGCTTTATACCTGTCAATACTCCTATCTTCCTTATACTTCATTGTGAAAATCCATTTACATCCAACCGACTTTTTACCTGAAGGCATATTAGTGACTTCCCAAGTTTGATTCTTCTCTAGGGCACGCATCTCATCCAAAATTGCAGCCTTCCATAAGGGATCTTTGAGAGCTTCTTAAATGTTGGTAGGGACTTGAATTGTATCCAAAATTGGCTAACTCAGGTCATTCTCAGGTGTTTCACCAGAATATTTTCAGAAACAGTGTTACCTTCCTTCTTTGAATCCAAGTTGGATTGTTGGTCAGGTTTTGTCAATGATCAATGTTCTCCCTGATCTTGAGCATTTACTCTCCTAGAGTACACACAAAGCTTTGTAGTTGTTGGTAAGCCAACTTCAATAAGGTTAGATGGAAGATGAGGCTCAGATTGGGAAGGAGCCTCTTGGATTTCGAGTAGCTAGACTGGAGTGGGAGGTACAATGACCATAGAGTTTGGAGACAAGGGTGTAAAAGGAGTATGATTACAGAAAATTTCAACATCCCAAGACTACATTCATTGGTAAACTCACTCTCCCCTTGAATGATAGGATTAGGATAGAAGGGTTGATTTTCAAAGAAAGTGACATCCATAGAATGGTAGTATTTTCGGGTCGAAGGAGAAAAGCACTTATACCCCTTTTGATTTGGTGAGTATCCCAGAAATATACACTTGATGGCTTAAGGATTGAATATTCCACGATTATGAGGATGAATGTGTACGAAGGCTAAACATCTGAACACTTTAAGAGGAATAGTGGACACAAATCGAGAATGTGCGTAGATAATCAGGAGAGCTTGGAAAGGAGTTTGGAACTGAAGTACTCAAGAAGGCATCCGATTAATTAGGTAGGTGGCTATGAGAATGGCATCCCCCCAAAAATGTGTTGGAACATTAATGGAAAACATGAGAGACCGGGTAACTTCAAGAAGGTGATGATTTTGTTGTTCGACAATACCATTTTGCTAAAGAGTGTCAACACAAGAACTTTGATAGATAATGCCTTGGCTTAAAAGATAGTCACCCAGGACAGAGTTGAAATATTCTTTGGCATTGTCTGTTCACAGAATTTGAAATTTTGAACGAAACTAAGTTTGGATCATGACATTGAAGTTTTTGAAGACTTGACCAACCTCGGATTTTTCTTTTAGGAGGAATACCCATGTTAATCGAGTGTGGTCATCAATAAATGACACAAACCATTGAGAGCCCAAAACATGTTTTATGCGAGAGGGACCCCATACATTACTATGAAACATGACAAATGAGTGAGAAGGTTTATATGGCTATGTTTGAAAGGAATTGTGAGTATGCTTTGACAATTGACACACCTCACATTGAAGCAAATTTGAATTTTTATTCTTGAATAATAAAGGGAACAACTTTTCAAGATATGCAAAATTCATGTGCCCTAAATGAAAATGGAAAAGCATGGCTTGATTATTAGAATTGAGAATAGAAAAATTAAAAGAGGAACTCCGAGATCCCGAATTACCAACTTGCAAATCTTGTCCTCATGAATAGTTATTGGTGGTGAGTAGGTATAACCCCAAACACTGCCTAGCACTGTCAATCGTTCTCCCCGAATTCAAATCCTAAAATTCACACATTTTTGAAAAATTTAGTGACACAATTATAATCCTAAGTAAATTTGCTGATGGATAATAAATTGCAGTCCAAACAGGACATGTGCTAATTTTAATTTCTTCCCAATATAACTGGTTTAGCTTCAAAAACTGTTGAAGTAGAGGAAATAAAAACAATTAAAGAAAAGATTGCATAGCCTAGAAAGCACAAAATGAAGACCTTTTTCCCATGACCATCATAAATAATATACAAAAAATACATAAAATCCTAGCAAGTATATAAGCAAGTGAAAGCCTGAAAACCATCTGGAAAATTTGTTGGATGGAAAAAGGAGAAAAGCTAAAGGACTTTACTTTATTAGTCTTTGTGGAAAATAGGGAGTAAAGTAAAATAGGTTGAAAAATAGGAGGAATTTTAACTTTTAATGTTTAAACTTTATTAAAGTAGGTGGTGACTAAAGCATCATGGCAAGCATGAAGTTGTGGGTCCGAACCTTCCCGGGCCCCTTGGAATGGACATTTACAGTTATTTCTCATTTACCAAAAAAAAAAAAACTTTATTAAAGTAGGCGAGATATAAGAAGGCATAATGATTTCCATTTCCAGCTCTGTTTTCAACTGGATATAGAAAATAGTAAAAGTGGAAAACGGAAGAGAAAAGCAAAATCAATTTTTCTCTCCCCTGCATCACTTTGCACAAAGTGGAAGAAATAGTTATCACCAAATGCCTCAAATCGTTTAATCAGCATATTGTTCTCAGCAACTAAATTGAATTACCTAGTTAACATATTAGATAGCCTAAGCAGTTCTCTAATCTTAGGTTTCTCATTCAATTACTTTATACTGAATAGATGGCTATGATATTGGCATGCTAGCCTGAGATGTCTCTTCCCTTACGGTGGATGGAAAAAGGAGGGGGGGGAGGCTGCAAACATGCTATGTACTAAAAGATACTGAATGAAATAATTTAGTTTTGTTTTCTTCTTTTTTAACAGGTACACAATAAAATTCATACACACAAAATGATGCATAAGTCCCATGATTCCAAAGCAAGATACATAAGTCCAAGCTAGTGGTAACCTTCTCCTTGACACCATCAACGATAGCCCACATGTACTTCTCCTCCTGCTTCAGTTTCTCTTCTTTCAAGGCCTTCTTCTCCTGCATGAATAGCAACGCTCAGACTTTATTATGAGAAAAGAGAAAAAAAATGAAGACAGATGAAAAGCTTTGTAGGTTGGATGAGACAATTATTGAAACATCCCCATAAAAATACCAATAGTAGTACTATGTTGGTTCTGATGATGAAGTCCTAGTCCACCCAAAAGCATTAGTAGATAAGATAGCGGCATTTCTTAGAGGTGTCATCCCATAATTTCCATTTATAGTGAACAAATGCAAGCTTGTAGCAAATTAATATTTTGAGAGTAAAATCAAACAGATCTTGGAAATAAGATTAAGACAACCAGGAACTTGAACTGATTAATGCTGATTCTTTGGCATAGAAGACTAGGGAAAGTTATTATTTATGACAAACAAGTATGCTTGAATTCAGATATAAATTCAAATTGAATGGAAACAAGAGAGGATGAGTTCCTCCTTGTGGGTATACACGTCACACCCTCAAGGTAGCATGTTGATGTTAAATCACCGTCTCCATAGCTATCTAAATCTACAAAATCAGCCCATCAAGGATCAAGCTCTCCATGTGATTCTGAGTTCATTAGGTCGCATGACATCCTTATGGCCTCCATCTCCAGGTATCCATACTAAATTTAGCAAACTAACACAATTGCCTACCTATGGGTAATTATTATAAGGCTGCTAGAAGCACCTCCTCAGCTTGGCTGATGGATCTCTCTACCTAAGCTCCTCGTAGAGATGAGATGACACATTCTTAGTCAATATAGAAATCTCTATCCAAGTAAATCAAATCAACCACTCATAACAAGGACATTCCGGGCACTCCCTGGATAAGCCAATAAGAACCAAGACAACCACTCTACTACCCCTCAAATACCGAAAAATGGTACTCTCCTTTAAGGATGTTCACAACACCTCCACAACTTGGCCTATGGAACTTTCCACCCGACGGCTCCACTCACCATATGTTCCTTGTCATGTACTCTTTTCTACCATATTGAGGTCAGGACTCCACTTACTTTGCCTCCCAAGCAACAAATGGGAAGATGATTATGATCTCCGATTATTAGACGGCTCCAATGAGAACCTAGGCTAACACAGTCCCTAAGTCCCATCTTCATAGGACTTTATAGACTAGGGATAGAGCTATTAATTCTGTAAGGCCTCCCCTCTCCTTGCTTAAGAGTACTTGCTCTTAACTACTCACAAGCAATAGAGTAAAGCAAAACACCCACGCCTCATGTTCAAGGACAATGGTACAGCTACTACCACCAACGCCGTGATTGATGATGTCACCCATGCCCCTTATTCCCATTTTGACTTGACATCCTTAGTCCCTACCATACAAAAAGGGTCTATCAATTGTGAGTGGAACAGTAGCACAAGAAATCCACAACCACGTACCCTTCATTCAGTCATTCAACAAACTCAGAACACTCTGTCACTCCATCATCTTTTCTTCCTTTAGTAACTTCTTAGCTCTCTTCCTTCAAGGAATCTAGTAGTCTCCACACTTGACAGCTGCTGCAATTTCCAGCAACCTCCAGGCTTGATGGTTGCCAAAATTTCTAGCATGTTCCCCAGCTACTGCACCGCGGACTTTTCACATTAGACTCCACTAGAAAATACCTTGATCACCTGTACCAGTCTGGCATCTATCACATCTTCCTAGGACTTTCATTAGTCCATACATCAAAGAAAGAACCCTCAACATTCCGCTTCAAACAATAGACAATCAGTGCTGGCCCCTGTTATCAAAAAATCATAGTCCAATTAACAAAATAAAGATTAAAGATACAGGAACTTATAGTTATGACTACTTGTTGTAGTTTGTCATAATGAATCTTCTTATTAGTACAGACAGATTCTCTTAAATCACAATGAGGGGTAATTGCAAAATTTGTTTGTACATGAAAGACTAGCCCTGTCTCTCTTTGTTGGTAATCCAAAGATCCTAATTCCCCCATAAAAAAACAGTTTCTTACCCTTTGCTTACTTCCTCAAAGCTTCTGAAAAGTTTTCATTTCAAAATGCCAAACTCGGTGATATCATGATCATTGAGGAAATAGAACTTCCCAATCCTACCACTTAAAGTGGGAAAATCCCTTAATCCAGAGGTGCTCTTGCAAGATCTAATTTAACCAGTAACGACAGGCTCAAAAAACCCAAGTCCTTGAAAAACCCCACATACCAAGTAATTGTCCGGTACACTGCAAAATGGTAGGGCAGCCAACTGTGACACATAATTGGGACCTGGACCAGGTAACGACTTTTGTTTACCGAATCAAAGAAGATCAAAATCAAGAAATTCAAATAATCCAAGGTCAGTAGGTAAAAGATTACATAGATGACAATGATGATGTAAATAATAATTTCAATAACAGATACACTTGTATAACTGAAAACTTGAAAGAATCAGACACTGCAGAAGTTAAACTGAGCTGGAAAATGAAATCATTTGGGGAAGAAATTCAATAATAAGTGCAGTTATAGTTTTTACTAAACTTGTCTACACCACATTGACTAGACAGAAACAGATAAATGGCAATTCTGAAAGTAAAAGAGGTCAAAGTAAGTGAATAGGTTCAGAATTTATGAGCAACTAATCAGGTTGAGCTCCAGCATCATTTTGCAGCACAAAACCAGAAGTTCTTTAGGCAATGAACTTACTTCTGAGCTCATTTGCTTCTTCTTCTCCTTCTCCTTCTGATGCCATTCATATATTGGGGTAAAATCACAACCTTCCAACCTCTGAATTGCATGGTTTTTCCCGAGTATTTTTCTCCAGTCATTCATGAAGTTCTCTTTGAATTTTGGTTTGTTCATATAATCAGTATCTAACATCACTGCAAACATTGTTCCAACCTATAACAACAACACCAAGCATTAAAAACATGGTTGCAACCTGCAAAATAGAATTTATATATAAAAAAGACAACATGAAGGCCACTGACAAAAGAACTTCAATGAATGCAATGACAGCAATACCTTTATGCAAAATGAAATAGCAATAAGAGAATAAATAAGACAAAACCTCCTTGGCAGACTTAAATTTCAAAGATAAACAGAATGAGAGAATAAGTGGGACGAACCTCCTCTTGTTCAGGAGTCAAATCAACTGGCTTCCCCTTATAGAGCATCTTGACCCCATGAGGCTTGTATGCAGGAGGGAAAATGACACCATTGTGGACCAAGGTAGTCCATTTTTGTCCTTCACCAGAGCTAGGGGGCACCTTTGACGACTTGGAGTACTTTGAATTCTTCACTACTTTTGTGGACTTCTTACTTGTCTTTTTGAAAGAAGATGAAACAACTTTTGCTACTTTTTGTTTTCCGGAAGACAATTTATTCCCCAATGTAGGTGACTTCTTCATTCTTTGGGAGATAGGAACATGATCATCATCTTCTTCATCTACCCCTGATTCTGCTTTCTTAGATACTTGCTTGCTAACACTTGGTGAGGTTCCATTAACCAGTTTTGTCCTTTTAATCAAGGACTGACTTGAAGATTTGAATTCATCTGCTGTTCTCTTATTCAACAAAGTAGAAGATTTTTTAAGTAGGTTGTCTTTCCCAGGAGAACCATTTTGTTGAAGTTTCAGTGCTACAGGCTTAATTTCATCAAAATCACAGGACTTTTTATTAGCTGGGCCTCCATTTGACTTCAACTGGAACTTTGATGACAAAGGAATTTCCTCATCTAAGTCCTCATGTTTGATTCTTGGTTTCTGATTTGAAGATGAACCCAGATTAGAATTTTTTGGTCCCTTGTTGGCATTGTTGGAATTTCCCTTTGATAATCCAGTAGAGAGTTTAGAGCTCAGTGGCTTATTATCTTCTGAATCCTCAGAGTCACAATGAGGTAAACCAGTATTGAACAGCAACTCCTCCTTAATAGCTGAGGCGGTATTCTGTTGAGAAGAATGTTTTGACTGATCAGGTGCTGAAGCTGGCATTTTTGAATTTTCCATTGTTCTCATATGTGATGCTGTGGGAGATGAAGTTGAAGTTTTTGGGCTTGCTAAAGGAGATTTAACTGCTGATGCCTTGGCAGATGAATTGGACACTTCAGGATGTGCATTGGGAGCCGATGATGCCATGGTAGATGGAACCAGTTTACCCTTCTGGCAAACGGAGTTCTGACCGTTAGGAGAAGGTGCTTCATCAATCCGCTTCCCCAACTGTCCATCATGCCTTTGAGATGATGACTTCTTCGTTGATGATGTCAGTGGATTTTGCTTTGATGCTGAGCTACTTCGCTTAAAAACTATAGGTGCATCATCATCATCAATCTCATCCATCATTTTAAATTTCATGCAAGCCTGAGCTATTGTCTAGTTGGCATGAATATCACATCAATCTCTGCAAAATTATAAATATTTAAGAAAAGAAGGGGAGGGAATGGGAAAAGGAGGCCAAAGAATGATCTTCTTGGGATTAATTTCAATTAGACAAAAAAGTTACATGAGTACTTCTGCAAAGCTTCCATTCTATGATGAATATATAAATCAGATTCAAGACCAGAAAAAAAAACCACCAAATATTACATGAAGTCAAGCACATGATGTAACTGAATCCCATCTGAGATTCCCAACATTAGTGGAAGAAAACTGTCATCTGATTTTAGAACTAGGAACAAACTCGCCAAAATGTACATCCATATTCACCGTACTTATCATGTATCCATCCAGCTATTATGTATCCACACAACATATGAACAACCTCATTACTCCCCAAACCTAAGCTAGTTTTCAGGTTCCAAACCCTACAATCCAATCGCATTTCGTTCTTCCAATAACAAAATAAACATATGTATGTATATAACTACATATATACAGAGAGAGAAATGCGTTACCTAAACCAAGGTCGGATCTGTGAGGGTAAATGCTACCGGAAGAGGAAGAAAATGCAGCGGAAAGATGGTCTAGAGAGAGAGAAGGGGGGGGGGGGGGGGGGGGGAATTGTCGATAGAACAAAAAGGAACGCAACGCACGAGAACTTGGAATAACAGAAATGCGGTCAAGTCTCTGGGGGGGGGGGGGGGGGGGAATTGTCGATAGAACAAAAAGGAACGCTACGCGCGAGAACTTGGAATAACAGAAATGCGGTCAAGTCTGTGTCTCTCTTTTTCATTCTTCTTCTTCTTTCTCCGTTGCCACTTGCCCCTGAGAAAGCGCCACCGCGACTGGACCGGAGGACAGGTCCCAATGGTAGTGGAGACTCCGAGCCGGCTATTTGAACCCGGAACCAAACGGCCCGAACCGATTTAGTATATTTTTTTAAAAACAAAAACTAATTTGATAATTTCACTTTTCAATTTTAATCCATTTGATTTAGAAAAAAAAGGCAATTTGGTTAATTTGACTCTTGATAAAATTACAAACGTATCCATTACAATAAGTAACGTTATTTTAATTTTTTATTAGGTAAAATTTACTAAATTCCTTTAAAATTTACAATTTGACCAATAACTCTCTTTGACATTATTTTCAATTAAAAAAATAAATTTAGATGCAGAAAAAGAAAATGACTGTAATGCCCAACTAATCTTCAATAATTAAACATAATGTTATTATTATAAATTAATTAAAAATAAAACTAACAAACTTATTATAAAATAAGGTAAAATTTAGAACCGTTTGATTGACTTTTTGTTTTCAATTTTAATATTTTGCAACCAAAAATACAAAAATAGCATTAATTGATTACCCAATTTTGCTTTTAAATATTTTGAAAAGATTTAAAAAATAATAGAATATTAACTTTAAAATATTATTATTTCTTAAAAAACAATTCTTCGTCTTGAGTTTATAGCAATTTTTTTACCATGATTGTTGCCAATAAAGAAAATAATTTCCAACCTTTGAAATTTGAAACACAAATGCAGTGTTTGAAAATGTAATTAAAAGTCACATTTACTAAGAAAAAACAAGGAAAATTAAAAAAAAAATTGTATGTTTAAAAATTTAATTAAAAATGGTGTTTACAAAATAAAAATGCAAGAATATTTGATCAAAAAATTCAATTATTTTGAGATTACTTTACTTCCATAATTTCAAAGATACATTGGAAACTAATATATTTCTATTTTCAAAAATAAATTGAATTTTAGTTAGGTTATAAACTAGTTAACTTTTACCCTTCTTTAAGATAAATTAGAATTTTGTTTGGGTTTAAGGATTAACAAGAGTTGATTATATTTTTACACCTCTTTTTTTTCTATTTCTTCCTTTTAGATCATCAATTAGAACAACTTTTCTCCACTCAAGTTTGATATTTTGAATTTTAATTAATTTATAATAATAGAATTGTGTGTAATTTTTTAATATTAATAGGGACACTACAATATTTTTTTTTTGGCATGTAAATATAATTTTTTAGCCAAAAAATGATATCAAGTGAGATAGTCAATAAAAAATATCCCGGAGATTAAATATCTTAAATTATAAACTTTGAAGAGATTTAATGGTTTTTTTTTTTTATTCTACCAATACAGGCTAATATCTAAAATATCATAAATTCTTTTTTTAAAATACACAGGAAATTTGTCATTTTGTACTCCAACAAAATGTCAAATTAACAAATGGATACTTCGCTATTTCTTAAATGTCAAAGTTATTTTTTGTAATTTTGTTAAACTTCAAGAGCATTTTTAATAATTTACCCTTTATGTAACTATTAAAAATAAGATGAAATTATTTTTTACAAAAATATATTTTAAGGATAAATTCCATCCAACGCCCTATTATTTAAAGAACTCCCTATTATTATTATTATTATTTTAAATCACTATGTTTTTTTTTTAAAATCCGTTTGATCACATCAACTTCCTATGCTTGATATGTTTGGAATGAGCAATAAGTGTTGAAAACTTGAATTCAAAGTTTAATTTATTAAATAATTAAAATTATATCTAAATACATCTTTTAAAGTTATAAATCACGCTAATAACTTTTTTAATTTTCAATCAAAATGTCATCATTCCATATATAAAATTGTAAGAACAATTACAGTATTGCGTCTAAGTAAATAAAACACATACCAACCATCGCTCAAATCAAACACATCATTGATTTATTGCAATTGTTTTCAAGCAAATACATAACCAAGTATTCCATTTACAAAATCCCATCCACGTGGATAGAACAAGTCTAAACAGAGAAGAAAGAAAGAGGGAAAGAAAAGATCATTACCGTGGAAGGAATAGAACTTAAAGCCTATACAAAAGCAGCTTTTGGATCAAGCAGTATACTCCATGGCCGTGCATTTTTCTTTGCTTGGAAAAGACCACATGCAAAATCCAATCCATCTGCACCTTCCCAGCCAACAGCAGTGTCCCTTCTCCACCTCCTTTTGCCTCTCCCATTTTCGTGCAAAATGTGTGCAAGTTGCAGTTCATTCTTTGACAAGAGTTCCTTGCTTGCCGTGACTCGAGCATCCGCGGTGGCAGGATTAACCTCGTTTTTTACCCATAAGGGGACTCCAGCATCAGGCGATAGTGGGATCCTCATTTTCCAACTGTGAGGAGATTGTAGTATCAGACGCCGTGTCATCGATTGTCAAGCTTGAGACATCGCCACCCAGTGAACTTTCATAAATTGTCAAGCTCGAGATATCACCGGCCAGTGAACTTTCGTCTTCGCTGTTGGTGGATGGTGCTGGAGATGCACTAGGAGGAGTAGCAGCAGTGGTAGATGATGGAGATGACTCGGGCTCTTCCCCAAGTTGCTGAAGGCTCCAATACATGATGCTGGCTATAAGAGTGAGGATCATCTTCTGATTTACCTGCCATTGCATGAACAAAATGTCAGTTGTTTGTCCTCTACGTTATCGTTTCTCAAGTGACTCCAACTCGTAGTTTTGCTAAGGGAAGTCCCTTTCGAGATGAGGGCAGAAGTTTAGCCTGCATTTTCCCCATAAAGAAGCAAGTTCGACTTTTGCAAGTTACCCATCAAAATAACGATCATAACAACGATAGTTTTGCATAGGGAAATTGTACAGGTCCTGAATGAATATATGGTTAGGGACTAGAAGGCATAAACCACTATTGTATAATGCAATGTCAACAACTCTTTCTAGATTAGTCAGGCTGAAGGTCTAGACACTAGCGTTTCTAAAAAAAAAAGGGGGGTTAATAGCCTGATTTATTCTGAATTTAGGGTCATTTTGTAATTTTATCCCATTTTAAGAATTGTTTCAACTTGGTCATCGAACTTTAACGTTAGTGTCAATGTTATCCTCAATCGGTCATGCGTGTGCTCCAACATACATGGCGCCTGGAGTGGCGTGTTAATGTGTCCATAATGGACACATTAACAAGATGACGTTGTTTTGTCATGCTGATGCTGCAATGCACAAGGCAAAACAACGTCGTTTTGCCTTGTGCATAAAACACCCAAAGTCATTGTTACTCAAGGTTTCAAAAGAGGAGACGAACTCTACAGCAATGGCGACGCATGTGAGAGAGATGGAAGGCGACGCATGGCGAGAAAGCAATGGTGACGGCCATGGAAGCGAACCACACCGACGGTGACGGAATCGACGCACGGCTTCAATGGTGACAAAATCAACAGCAATGACAAACATTAGCAACAGCTAGGCATCGGCTTCTCTCTCTCTTAGGTAACCCAGCTTCTCTCTCTAGGTCACACGTCAAAATACTCTTTGTAGCTGTTGTCACTGTCGTTCCGTCACCATTGTCGTGCTTCGGTTTCGTCTCCATTGTCGTGAGTCGCTTTCGCCTCCGTTGTCGTGAGTTTGTTCTGTTGAGTTGGCTATCGTCGTTGTGCGTTGATTTCGTCAGCTTCGATGTGAGTCGCTTTCGTGACAGTCGTCATTGCTTTCCCATCATGTGTCTCCTTCTGTCTCCCTCACGTGCATCATTGTCATTATCACTGTGCGTCGATTCTGTCACTTCTGTGGTTGTTGCCCTCGTCGTGTGTCACCTTTTGCCTCCCTCGTGTGCATCGCCATCGAGTTCCTCCTCTTCTTTTGAAACCCTAAGTAACAAATACTTAGGGTTTCAAAATACACAAGGCAAAATGACGTCATTTTTCCTTGTGCATTGCAGCATCAGCATGCCACCTCAACTGCCACGTATGATGGGATACACATATAATACCCTAAGAGCCCAAAAAAGGGTAATATATATCGAGAATAAGTAAGGAAGGAAACAACACCAGCTGGATACCTTTTGGACTGAATGTAGGCAAATAACTCCTGGGTTAAACGTGCTTGAGCTGAGGAAGCTCAGGGATGGGTGACCCCCTGGGAAGTTCGCGTAGGCCCATCAAGGTAAGTTGTCTCGGTCCTTCTTATCGCTCAATGTGGAATATTACATGTGGTATCAGAGTAGACCCTTGGAGAAGGCAGTCCAATAAGGGCGGGGAATGGCGCCAGGGCGCGAGGGCCTGAGCAAGGAGTGGCTCCTAACAGGCTTCTAGGATGGCAGCTCCCAAAGGGGAGAGCTAGGACCAATTGTAAGGTAGCATGACGAGAACGTCATGTGCTCAAGGGGGGGGAGAATGTAATACCGCAAAACCCAAAGAAGGGTAGTATATATCGAGAATAAGTAAGGAATGAAACAACATCAGCTGGATACCTTTTGGGCTGAATGTAGGCAAAGAACTCCTAAGTTAAGCGTGCTTGAGCTAAGGAAGCTCAAGGATGGGTGACCCTTTGGGAAGTTCGCGTTGGCCCATCAGGGTAAGTTGTACCAGTCCTTCCTATCGCTCGATGCGGGATGTTACAACACGCTTGGCTGATTGAGGATAAAATTGACCCCAATGTTAAAAGTTCAATGACCAAATTGAAACAATTATCAAAACGGGATAAAATTGCAAAATGACCCTAAGTTTGAGATAAACCAAGCTATTAACCCAAAAACAAAAAAGTTCCAGAGTTCCTTCCCTTGTCTTTTTGTTGCTCTCTCCTTTGGAGAGAGCCAAAGCAAATTAGCATGTGCACTCCTAAACAAACCACTAGGGTTCCTGACAAAATGAGATGATTTAACAATGGAACCTTCTGTTCTCAATTCAAAAATGGAATTAATGGGAAAACAGATTTGAAACCCCATCTTAATAGCACTCTCACCTGAACTATGTCCTCAGGTAACAAGAAAATGGAACATCCAAGCTTTCGTGCAACACTGATTATGTATGTTGCGTTCAATCTCTTCTCCTCATCTATCACAAACAACAAAAATAAACCAACTTTATAGTCACACAATAACTTTTTCAGAATAAAGAACTTGATGGATTAGTACTCATTTTTCTCCATCAGCTTACACATGATATCCATTCCACACCCCCCCCCCCCCCCAAAAGAATTAAAAGAAAAAGAATCACTGCTGATAATGAAAATAGAGAGAGTGTCTCAACAAATAAAAATTTCCCTTAATAATGACCCGAATATTTTGTTTAATGTTTCCAGAATGTGTAGACCAAGCAGGCTAAGATGGTTATAGCATTCTTAATCATAAAACATATGGACGATATTTTGAAAAGCTACTGCATCTTGTATTTGATCCAGTCATCAACAATATGTCATTTGACAGGGAGGGGTCACATTCCACATTTCCTAAGCCAACTAAAGTTTATAACTTCCGCTGGAACTCTATGCTTTGCAAAAAATCATACCACTTTCACCCTTGGTTACAAGATTCCAATTCACTACCCTTGGCTCAACCGCACTGAGAAGTTCAAGGAAGAATAATCCACTTGAAAGGTTCTTATCCTGATAACGGGACCACAACAGCACTAGTCAGTCTTAATTTAAAATAAACAGAAGGGTAGAAATGAATGTCAAACTTCTTAACCTTAAAACTCTCCATATGAGAATTTCTGCCTGTGCTCTTGACTTTTTTGTTTGCCCAATTCATGATATGAGAGTCAGTAATCTCCTTCCCTTGGGAACACGACCTCAGGTTCTTCAGGAGTTGAAGGATATTCAACCGTAGCAACTGCCATAGGAAAGCTGAGAAAAGAGAAACAGATGATTTGAGCATTTGTATTTCCAATATTTCTTTTCTCTAAAGTTTATTGACAGAACCAATCCAGGAAAAATAAAAGAGCTCCCAACATAAAGGGAGTTATCATAGTAGAACTTCACTTGCCTCAAGGACCATGTTTTTTTGCAATGGCAACCCAAGGTAATACTTAAAAGAAAAATATCTTCATTAGTCCTAACCTTTGTTACTTGGATTTCAATAAACTCCAAGATGGCGTATATTCTGAATTTCTATCTATTATAGTCTTGACCCACAATGGAATTTACAAAATCAGCAGTATTACGCTTGCTTGGATTCTTAACCATAGGGTATTCGGATACTATCACTAGGTTGGTGACACATCATTCATAATGTTAAATTGACTTTTGAAGTCATACTGACAATACAAATCCATGCAAAAGAGCGATGTAGCAAAATTTTACGCTAGAGGCCATTCTTGACGCAATCCTTCAACACCATCTTCATATGGAAAAGTTTCGTGAGATGGTGAATGAAGATAATTGATATGGTCACATTCCATTACATAGTTGATATTATGAAACCAACTTGTACAATAAGGAAACATGAGTAATTGTTTGATCTAACTAACAACTTTACCATTTTCCATCTTTTCCATAGCTTGCTTTACTTTACTTCATTTGGACAAACATGTCTATAGAATACATAATTTTTTAGAGTTACTTAGATGTTCCAACATGACACTTGTTTCTCCACATTCATTGAATAGCTTCAACCAATAATCTTTTAATCTCTTCTTGATCACTCCCTCATTTGCCAACACCTTTTGATTTTTGTTTTTTATGCACTTCAATTGGTTCAAATCCCTTAGTTTTCTTTCTCTTGCTACCAGCTTATATAAATCTCTTTCCCTATCTTTTGTTTTGAGTTAGTGGTAAAAAAAAATTTAAGCATTTGACCTTGCTTTTTCCAAAATATATCCCTTTAGGTTTTCTTTGTTGCAACATGTACATAAAGTCTTAGATCAAGCCCCTCTTAATTTTGATTTTTTATCTTGTATCTCTTCATTCTACCACCAATACTCTTTGATTTTGAGCTTTTGCGTTTAATTCAAGCCTATGTTAGCAGTTAGGAACTTTCCTCTTTAACTTTACAATCCCCATAGTAATCTATTTGAACAACTAATAAACTACTTTTATATGTGACCAAGTGTTCATTCTGATTCTTGAACATGGTATTAGCTATGATGAGATCATATACAGTGGCAAAATTTAAAATAGCTTTTTTCTCATTATTTCTTTCTCCAAAAACCATAACCTCCATCCACATCTTTATGCCCATTCACTTTTCTACACACATGACCATTTAAATCATCTCCTATAATGATTTTCTCTCCTCTAGATATTCCTTGCAAGTTGCAATAGTCACTCTAATCCTCCCAAAATTTTGCCTATATCGCTTCTCCCATCTTGTGGTGCATACGTGCTAATAATATTCAAAATCTATTCTCTTATAACAACTTTAACTATGATATTTCTATCTCCCAACTTTAACAGAGTAACAATATAAAAAACCCTCAGGCATTAGGAAAAGCAATAACATACCTGAAGCAAAAGGAAAGCGTACGTAAAAAGGAGAGAAGAACATTGGGAAATTAACTTATTTTAGAAAAATATCAATTTCAGGCATGAAGAACATTAACTGGTAAACCAGAATAATAAACCAGGCAGAAAGTTAGGAAAATTGTATAATCCATCAGGTCTAGTAACAGCTTGAAATGAAGGAGATTACCACAGATGAGCTTCTTATTCCCTTGTACGATATCATTTCCTGAAACATTCACAAGGGAAAACTTTAAGTGCTTTGCGATCCTAATAACTTGGTTGCAGTTCTCCACTTTTCTAAATGGCATTTTAATAGGAGGTTTAGTTGTCTGTTTCCAGTTAACAGATCCTGGAGAAATTTTGTCCAGCACTTCCAAGAGTATCCATCTGCATGCATGAGGGGTACAAAGAGTTTAAAAGCACTCCTTGGTCTAGGAAGGAACAACTTCATGTTCCAAGAACACTCTGTTGTGGGACTCAGAGAGTTATCAAATTTTGGAAGATTGATTAAGAAAACAACATTCGGTTGGTTATTGTTACACTTGCTGGGAGTTTTTTATCCAAAAAAAGAAAGTCGTTCCATTTCATAATAAATATCATAAAGATTAGAAAATATAGTTAATCAGTTAAGATACAAAAAATAGAAAGAAAAAACAAATGAAGCATATTGGTGACTGCCCTCATACATAATCAAATAATATCCAGATACTCCGGCAGATATCACATATGTATATTTTTTTTTTTTTTTTTAAAAGATGAAGAATAATTAGGGACATGGAACAAAGGTAGAACTATACCCATTTCTGACATCCTCAAACAAGTTATTAACATAAGTAGCAATTCCAAGACTATTGATCCATAGTCGAAAGCATCTTTCATCCCTAGAAAATTGCTCATCATCTGTCATCATATTTGCAAAAGAAAATTTTTTGTTGTCTGTAGAGAGGCCATTCCTGCAAGAAAGATCTATATTTTACCAGTTCTTGAATCTCTCCTACCAAAATATAAAGACAAAATCATCAACAAGGTACAGCAAAAGGAAATAAATTGGCAGATCAAAGTTTAATGCCATACACATTAATGGATCTGCTCTGTGTGTATGTGCATGTGTCTGGTAGGATAAATACCTAGTTTCTGCACAATGTTGAGTTGGAATACCCATGAAAAGATAAAAAGAAGAAATGGCTCCCCAAAGCAGTTATAACTATGAGAAGAGAAAATGAGAAATCATTTGTTCCAGTCAACAATCATGAAACTTCAATGGAAAAAATCTCCATGAAGAGCATGTTCACCCTAAATCACAATTAATAAATGTCCATGTGCCAGCACCAAGAAAATCCCATAGGTCCAAAGGTGTCCACTATCTACTCAATAACACCTATACAACAACAATATTCACAAGCCTTAATCACACAGATGGGGTTGGCTACATGAATGTAGACCTTGAGGCTCCAACCATCGCTATCATTGGCCATATCCTTTGTAAGACTATTATATCATATGTCATGTTAAAGAGTTTTCCACTAAATTTTATTTGGTCTTCCTCTATATTTAGCTACAAACTTCATTTCATTCACTAACCTCACACATATCTCTACCAGTCTTCTTCTCACATATTCCAAACCATCTTAATTGCATCTCTTGCATCTTATCTAAATAGGCACTCCTCAAGCCTTATTACGTATATTTTTTTTTTAATTTTGTCTTTTCTTGTATAGCCACACATCCACCAGAACATCCTAATCTCAGCTATACTCATCTTTTCTACTTGTTGATACTTAATGGCCCAACATTTTGAGGTATATAACAAAGATTGTTTTATAGGTATGGGATAAAAGTTTTCACTTTTTTGCTCTGGAAGAATTTTACGATCGCATAAAATGTTGTGTACAATAAATAAAACTGGAAGCAAAAAATCTTGAACAAAATTTACAAGATGTCATGAAGTTTATATTACAAAAGTAGTCCAGTTCCCACCTCTGATGGAATATTTGTGCAACAAATGCAAGATTCAGATTTGGAGAGCCTTCAACTATGTCCTTTGAGGTTATGTAACATTTGCAGTTCATTTTCTCTGCATGCTCAAGTACCAAGTTAGCCCTTTTTTCAGGATCCTTGGCATCTAAAGTGGCTGGACCGCAATGTTCAGGTGCAAGAACATTAAGCAGATATGCATAAGCTTCTCCATCCTGCAGTGCATGAGCATGTGATATTGGTTTGCAGGAAATTGGTTTGAAGCGGTAATATAATATTAGGTTCAGTGCCATGTGTCAAAATGGACCAAAATGTGATAAATATTTTCAGGCCATGGCAAGGTAATTAAGCAGATAAGACTTGTTCTATATGGTTGTGAAAAAAGGAGATCGCGTGGTTAATAAGTAGAAATAAGGATAATAATACATCTATACAAGAGGTCCTGTACCAAGTTCAATATTGGATATTCTGATGCCTGGCAAACAAACATAACAACAGATGACATACTTTTCCATCCAAACAATGTATATTGAAAATGGCACTCCTTGAGGCTTAAGTAACCCAGTGCCATTTGACAAATAAGGTGCCAGATACCTTTAAATCAGAAGAGAAATTTGTAACAGTTTTCTTGTAGCCCGCTTTCTTAAGATTAAAATTCATCCACTTTAACAAGACCCTTTCAGGGGTTAATCCCATAAGCTCTTCAATATCCTGGAAAATATACGATATATGATGATCATACACCCCTATTCAAATTAACACAGAAACATAAAAATTAAATAATCAAATTCAAACAATCAGTGGTCAATTACATTGTTGTCTTCCACCAATTCTACAAGCTGTGGTGACTTCCTGAGGCTGAGATCTGCCAACAGTTGGATCTAAAGTGCACACAGTTAATACAGTACCAAACAAAGTGAAAGAACTATAAGCAACAATAACTCTTCAAAACTAGAAACTCTATGCCTCTATTTGTTATAACATGCTGCCTTGCTTCTGCGTAAATTTCCCCTTAACATTCTGAAAGCTAACATGCAAATATATGGAAAAGATGATGTATATGCACCTTAATAATTTGACTAGTCAACCCAAGAACCAAATGTGGCTGCAAAATTGAAAAAAGTATATATATTATCACACCATGAAAATCATCATATATAACTGACAAGGGAACTAAAAAAGACAGCCTCACTCTTCCTTCAACCAGATCCTGGTTGCCAATGTTAACCACTGTGCAGCCAATAGCCTTTGCTGAGTTGAGACAAAGGGTATGATTTTCATTCCTTTCCCAAGGGTTGAGTATTGTTTTGATGTTTATAGCTCGTTCATCAATTGTGCCCGGTACAGCAATGTTGATAAGCTTACTGCATTTGCAAGCCATAAAAATACATCAAAACTACTCTGAACTACATTGGCCTTATGTAACATAATAAAGTAGAGTACTATAAAGCACACCCTGCTTTAAGTACCATAGAAGAACTCCATCTTTTGCAAGGTTAAATAGTGCATTTGTAGCTGGATCTATAGGAAGAAATTGCTTCAGAAATGGGTCTTCCCTCAGATAGCTATTGATATGCACAACATAAAATGCTTTCTCTGATTCACTAACAGTGTGAAGAAGAGTAGTCGTGGTAGCCTTAAGGAATGATGATGAGTTCTTTTGACAACCCAATTTTTCTGTTGCTTGAGACTGCAGATACAAATATGTCTGCGCATTCAAATATATTAGTCCTCATATTATTTACAAGCTTGAAAATCCAGTAAGACCGGAAATTCTAATTCATATGCGATATAGTTGGTAAATTCAGTACTTCTAACCATGTGAAAGTAGAATTAGGGCCTAAAACTTGTTATTTTAATTCTTCTTTCCATCCAAATATTTGTTCAACTATGTAAAATTAAAAAAGAAAAAAGAAAAATACATCATATAATATGGAAGAATTGTCACATAACTCACCCTGAGGAAGCCTTCAAAATCAAACTCATTATCCATATCAGAACTGATCTTGCTCAGTATTTCCCTAATATCCTCTTCCTTCAACATGTCACCAAAAGCTTTCAGTTTCACCATTGAAGAAGGCAAATCTCCTATTGTAACTTTACCATTCTGATTCTTTAGTGAAAGAAACTACGAAGAAAAACAGAGGAGAAAAAAATAATAGCAGGGGTCAGCTAGTGTGACAAAATAATCGTCAACAAACTTGCTCAACCAAATCAACTAGCAGAATTCCTATAGTGAATAACAATCTGAATTCTGAAAGGAAATAATAAGAGGAGAGGGACTATAGAAAGATACTTTTGATTTGAGGCTGCGAAGTTCAACCTGTGTGAATTGGCTCTGAAGCAATTGATCAGAAACAAGAACACCCTCAAAACTAGACATCTTCTTATGTAGAACTCACTATCTTGGAGACAAAAATGGATCGCCAGTTTTCTTTCTGCTCAAATTTCAGTAAATTCAGCAAAATTCAACAAAAATATATAGACCAATAATTCAAACAAATACCAGACGCAGTAACTGATATTCGTATCAACGTATTCAGACAATAACAATGGCTAATGCAAGTTGGCAGCAAAATTTATAACAGTCTCCAAATTCAAACATTGTCAATAAATGCTACGAAAATCATTTGAAATCCACAAGGAAAATGTGGCATTGAAGAGAATTTAAAACCTGAAAACCGCAGAAACTAGAGACTCCGTGGTTGGTTTCTTACTTTTATTCAAGATCTTTTGTCCCTAAAGTAACGAAAATAAACTGGTTAAGAAGCAAGGACCGCTAACTAATTAATTAATAGAGTTCTGCCGGCAATGAAGTTACGAAAATGAATTGAAATCCAAAAGAGAAAACACGAAAGAAGAGAATTCGCAAACACATAGAAACCGTGGAAACCAGAAACTCAATAGACTGGAATCTCTCTTTCCTCGAGCGTCGCGGCAAAAAAACTCGTTAGGCACCAATTGTCAGACCTCAAGGAATGATTTGAAATGGAATTGAAGCGAAGAAAGAAACCGAGAGGACTGAAGACAATTCACAAAATACCTGTGGAAACCAGTGATTCAATCCGTTGAACTCCTGGTTTCTCTCTTCGTTCAGGCCTTGGAAAACCGTTCCTCTCGATTCTGATGCAGAAACACGGAGAGTGCATCGAGTTTTGCTTCCACGGAGAGCAAAGAGAGAGAGAGAGAGAGAGAAGGCACGGGAGACACTTCATAAGAGGACGAAGCGTTGGAGAAATGAAGAGCTGACGCGCGGCCGCATGGTGAATAGATGGACGCGCTCTACATGTCAGACAGCTCGCGGCTTCGGTTGCCACGTGTACGGCCACCTCAGCAACTTCGGTGTCCTTTCTTCAACTACCTGCGAACGTGTTTACTGTTTAGCGCCTGTCCTATCATATCAGGCCAAACCCGATACCAGATACTCTCTCCGAAGGTAAATGTGATTCCCATACTTGAATTTGATGATTTTTAATATTAATAATATTTTATATATTTATATTAATACAGTACATAATATAAAATATCACCATAATTATCAAATACTTAAATTAAGTATTGATATAACATTTTTATTAAAAGTGAATCAGTTTATTTAATTTGAATAATAATAATTAAATTCTTACCCTTATTAAATAGTAAATTGAACTATTTTTACTAACGAAATTAAATATACGAAGTTTTGCGAGATCAAATGCCCTTATTTTGTAAATTAACAAGTCACTTTTACCTCCAAATTTACAAATTACCTTTGACTTTAAATCTTACGAATCATATTTAATCTCACATTTATTAATTATATGAAGTCTTGAACCTTAAAAACTATCATTAAAAACATTTAAAAAATCTTAAATCATTAAAAATTATCACGAGGGATATGTTCCATAAAATCAGCAACAATAATCGATCAATCATTATTGCAATCAATACTTGATAGTCACAGCTCTCACCAATAACTACCAACAGTACCCATGGCTAACTGTGAAAGCATGTTTCGTATTAACTTTTAACACTTTCTTAAATGGAATTAACTTGATGTAAACATTTGAATGGTGCTCCCAGCAAGCTTCATGACAGTCATTACTAATTCATTCAGTGTAGGGAAACTTTTAAGCAATGTGGAGTAACATTTCATGTCATGTCCTAAAAACAAATACATTGGTGGCCCATTGCATCATCATCAGTGTAGGGTTATTCTAACTTCTTCTATTTGTTGGTCCACATACATTATTTGTTTTTGACAAAAATCCAAATGCTCTCAACAAATTAAGTTGCATCCTTAAAATTCTAAATGACAAAAGTTATTGACCCTATATATCTAAATGTAACTTAAATAAAAAATATGAAATGATATTTTTCTTTTCTTAGAATTAAAAAAAAAAACATTTGCGAAACACCATTTTTGTCAAAAATAATAATAAAAAAATTAACTTCCTTGTCCTTGAAAATTTTAGAATAGTTAGTCCCCTTTAGTTTCAAAAATTATTTTTTATGTTCCAAAAGATATAGCATTCATTTTTAGAAAATTTAAAAATATAAAAATGATATTTTCTAAATCATAACATAAAGTTTAAAATTAAGAATTTGAGTTTTTTTATTTTATAACAAGAGAAGCAATTATTTAATAGAAAATTTGAGTTCTATTTTGGAATGATTTTTTGCAAACTTGATATAGAGCTCTTGTTAATTATTGTTGGCTTTCTAGATATCCTTGTAGCAAGCCTTCTTTCTTGCAAAAGGGGATCTCTAACCATGCCCTGTGGTGGTTAGTATGTTGGAGTCTAGTAGGTTTAATGGGGGTTCATTCCACTTCCTTAACCATTTGGCATATTACCCTTTGTTTTTTAGCAAAGTGGCTGCCAGTTGGGTTGTGGAGGTTCGTGGGTTTCCTATGTTTAGGTTAGTTCAAAAGCTCAAGGTGGTGAAAACTGCCATGAAGCTCCTCAATAGTTCTACTAGTCATGCTATCGAAGCAGTGGATCTTCATGCTTGATTGTTTCAAGTGTAGCAGTCCCTCATTGATAGGCCTAATGATTCTGCTATCCGTCAAAGAGAGCTTGAGTTGAGTAGGGAATTTTCAGCTACCTTAGCTCAAGAGTCTGATTTTTTTCGTATTCAAGCGCGAGTCAAGTGGGCTGTAGAGAGGGATCGATGCTCTTGTTTCTTCTTTTGAACCGTGATGGCTCATCATAATCACCATCATGTCCTTAGTTTGCAGAGGGCAGATGGCTCAATTACAAATTATAGCAAGGATATAGTGGGCACCTTTATGTCTTATTGCCAACAGCTCTGGGTAGCAATACTCATGTGGTAGATTTTCGTCTTGAAAACAATACCCCTTTTGTGGATAGGCAACTGGCTCATGATCAGTGGACGGGGCTTATCGCAATAGCAACCCCTGAAAAAGTTAAGTAGTCTCTCTTTAGTATGGGCGATGATAAAACGCCCAAGCCAGATGGTTTTATTGTCAAGTTCTTCCAAAAGGCTTGGGAAGTGGTGGACTTTTATGTGGTAGAGGTTGCTCACAGTTTCTTTGTCACAAGTCACTTATTAAAAAAGGTTAATACCACTATCATTAGTCTTATTCCCAAATTTTTTTACCTGGAGTCCCATAGTCAATTCATGTCAATTTCTTTTTATAATGTCATATATAAGGTCATCATTCAAATTTTGGCTAATAGGCTTAAAGCGGTGCTTCTGAGGTTGGTGGATGAGACCCAAACTACCTTTGTGCGAAGTCGGGCGATAGTTGAAAATGTCTTGCTAATGTATGAGTTGGTCCATTAATACCACTTCTACAAAGGTCCCTCATGCTGTGCTATGAAAGTAGACCTAACTAAGGCCTATAATTTTATGGAGTGGGATTTCCTTCTTGAGGTCCTCTGTTTGATGAATTTCTCTTCTTAGTTTTGTACATGGGTTAAGGAATGTGTCATGACTTCTCGTTGTTCAGTTAAGATTAATGGAAAATTGTATAGTTTTTTTCCCAAGTGATTGAGGATTGAGGCAGTGGGACCTATTATCGCCCTACCTTTTCGTTCTAGTCATATAGGTCTTATAGGGCATGGTGTGTCAGTATTCCCAATCTACAGATTTCTAGTTCCATTGAAAGTGTAAGTAGACGAGGATGGTGGTGCTCACGTTTGCTGATGATTTGTTGTTGTTCTCTCATAGAGACTTTTCTTCTGTTAGCATCTTGAAGTCTTGTTTGGAAAGGTTTGCTTATTTGTTGGGTCTTCATGCTAATCCCTTGAAAAACAATTTCTTTATTCTGTGTAGTGACGAGGCTTTAAGGGAGGAGCTCTATCTTGCTTCGGGGTTTGTTTCCTATGAGATATTTGGGGGTTCCTTTGTTGTCCATAAGCCGTCGTATAAGGACTGCAAGCCTATTTTGGATAAAGTGGGGAGTAAAGTGTGTTCGTGGCATAGTCATTCGCTTTATTTTAGCAGTCGACTTTAGCTGGCATATTCTGTTATCTCTATCATTTATTTGTATTGGGCCTCTATTTTCTTTTTACCTAAGTGGGTGCTCAAGGAGCTTGAGTAACTAGTGTGAAATTTCATCTAGAATGGTAATGAGTTGGATTCCTATCAGGCGAAGGTTGTCTGACAATTCGTGTGTTGTCGTAAGAAGTAAGTGAGTCTAAGTCTAAAGCCTTTATATGTTTGGAACTAAGCTCTAGTTGTGAAATGGATTTGGAGATTGCTCCCAGGTGATTATGAGTCGTTATGGGTTAAGTGGGTCCACACTTATCGAATTAAGGACAAGTGTTTTTGGTTTCTTCCAGTGCCTTATTTCTATCCCTAGTACTAGAGGAAAATGTTATATGTTTGTCTTTTGGTGCGTGACAAGTTTGGTTGGAGGGTTGGTAATGGTAGCAGAATCTTCCTGTGGTACGACCAATGGCATCATCTCGAGGTACTAGTTGATAAATTCTATAGCCAGCTGCCCCGATAATTGGAAATTTCTATTTGTACTCGTGTTTTTGAGATCATTGTCGATGGTGTTTGGTCTTGGTCGAATAGGGCTTCCTTGGGATCTCTGGACATTATCCAATAGCGTATGCTTGGCCCCCCATAGGTTGAGCACCATGATGAGCTTCGGTGGCTCCCAACCCCTAATGGATCTTTTTTTTTTTTTGTTTGGTCTGCTTTACAGGTTTTTTGTTGCAACATCTGCATGTTCTATGGCATCGTTTGGTAAGGCATAGTATTGTCATTCTTACTCATGCACTTATTTGCTAGTTAACAATTAGGGAGCCCTTATATTCTTTTGATTGTATTAACCTGTTTTACCTTTGCCTAATAGGTATTTTCTATGCAAAGCAATAGTGGAACGGCATAGCCATTTGTTCTTTGATTGTTCATATTCTAAGCAGATATTATCCTTCTTTGGGCATTCAAATAAATTTGGATGGCCTTGGCAATAATGGGAAATTGAAGTGTTACTAATCATTTGATTTTGTAGGCAATGGTGTACTTTATCTGGAAAGAGCAAAACAACATATGCTTTATGGAGCAGAAGCACTCCTTGTCCTAGTTGACGTATCAGATTTAGTGTGTCGTGTGGGTACGGTTGGTCGCCTTTCCCTTTCCTCATTCCTTTCAGAGCCGCACTCTATGGCACTTTTGGCGACTTCCAATCGACCAGTCCTTTGTACTCCACTAAGGCGTTTCGCTTAGTATCTTGGGCCTACATCATTGATTATGCACTCTCGCTTTGCTGAATGTCTTCTCCACTAGCTTGGGTTACTTAGTAGTGAGGGGGTTGATAGTATACTCCTAAATCAATCTTCTCATAAAACATTTGTATGGGTTATAAGTATGCTAATGCACTCTAAGTTTTCCTTAGTGTCCTTGCTATGTTGATCCTCACTACTGCTCTTTTTTGGGCATCAAGGTCTTCAGTGTTTTTGTTAATCATTAATTGGCCTTTTCATATGATAGTTGTGTATCCTTAGTTTTGAGAATGTTATCTCTCTTCAGTGTTTAGGTTTGTTTTCACTGTTTGTTAGTTTTGTCTCTTTATGTTTTTGTATGGCATGAGATGTTGATATATGATTCAAAATATATTGATATGTTATATTTTATTTTATTAATTCATGTAAATGACATATGGTATATGGTATTATATTTTATGTTAAATAAATTGACAAATATATAGTTCGTGTGCATTTCATTTGCATTGCATTGGGCTAATATATATGTGTTCAATGGCTGGTTGTTTGTGGACCATTGATTATCACCTTAGAACCCCTTGATCCAAGGGCTGCCATCATTTCCCCTCTTTGCATATAAAGGCATTTCAATTGTCTATTAACAAATGAGAAGAGAGAACTTCACACACGAACAAAAGAATAAACCATGCGGGACAAAGAGAGAGATGAACGAAGCGAGAAATCCAACTAGGTATCGATTCTTTCACTATTCTCATGGTTTGGTGAGTATGAGAGATGTATAGAGAGATTGTCGATGTGGGAGTGCAGGGTTGCTCGATTATTGAGCGTGTACTTTATTTTATCATCTTCATTACTTTGTAAGTTGGTTGTCGAGTTTTTTTTTATTTCTTTAGTTGTAATATATCTTTGTTATCATTGTAAATCCATGGTATATTATAGTGGATTGACTAAGGTGAAGCCCTACCATGAGTAGGATTATTTTGATCCAAACACATAAACGTTGTGTTCTTCAATTTTTGTTTTTTGTTGTGTGTGTTGTGTTCATATTTCATTTATTTGATTTGTTCCGATTTGGATCTTGGTACTATTGTAGTTTGTTGTGTTATTTTCGCAGAATATTAACATGAGACATGTTTTGATAATTTGTAGACGCTTTGTAATTTTTGTTTTATGCAAAAATTATTTATAAGAACAAAAATAAAAATCCTAGCAAAAATGCCCTAAGTTATTCCCTCAATCTCTCAACATTATGTTTTCATGAAAAATAATATTCAAAATCACTATATTTTTATTAAAATAATAGTGATTGACTTATGCTACAATTTAAGCCAGCAATTTCTAAATCTATTTGTTTTTTATGTTTTTTTTTTTTCCTTTTACTGAAATCATACCCATATTCGCCGACTCCCTGATAGACGCTCGGCCTAGGCCAAGGCGGTGCGGCCCATGGGCTTCAAATCTATAACAGGATTGCTTGGGCCTCTTCCCTTAACAAGAAAAGCCTTGAATTGGGCCTCCTTTCACATTTTGCAGCATTTCAGTTCATCATTTTCCAACCCAAAAACCATAAACTCTAAAAACTTTTTAAATGCTATTTGTAAGAGTTTGTCGTTTTGTTGGTATGGATCAAATTAAAAAAATTATAATTAAAATCGAAATTCAATATTTTGATTTTAATTTTAGTAATTTAAGTTTGATTTAGTTACGATTTTAGTAAAAATTAAAACCAAACCAAACTATTTTCAATCATAATTAGATGCCTTTTGAAAAGTCAACTACACTTCCCTAAGACCATCTCCAACCCAACCCCAAATTTGGAGTAAAATCTCAAATTTGGGATAAAACTCTCTCCAACCCACTCCCAAATCCTACCTCAAATTTGGGGTTATGAATAATATTACCCCAAATTTGAGGTTGCACTATTTCTTTACCAAAAATTTGGGGTAATATATTTATTCATATTTTGCCCCCTCATTTTAATTATAACAAAATTTAATTCCTTTTGTATCCTACCTTTATATATTTTTACATTTTTATTTACTTATTATTAGTATTAATAATATTTAAATAATATTAATCAATTAATTAATAATAATTAATAAATTTTATCGTGTTCATTATAATGTTTTATTAATTGAGATAGTAAATGTAATGTTTTTAATTTTTAATATTATTGATAATTAATTTTTTTTAGTAAATTATATAATTTTTAGGTAATAATTTAAATTGATATATAATAAATAAATAAATAATTTACATTATAAAAAATATTTAAAACAAAAAAATAAAGAAAAAAAGAATAAACTATTCCTTTACCCCAAATTTGGGGGTTAAGGGTTGGAGAGAAATTAGTTCTTACCCCAAATTTAAGGTGAAGAGTTGGAGATGCCCTAAACATAAACTACTCTATAGGTAGGTTGTACCATTAAATTTCACTGTACACAAATAGAGTGGTGGTTGCTGCTAAAACTTCCATAATAATGCTAAAATTTATGGATTCAACCATTAATGTTATGGCAATTGCCACTATTATAGCTTTTTGGGTTATTGTAAGTATCTGTAAATTTATCTATGAATAGGGACTAAAAATTCTTTTTATAGTTAAAATAAAATAAGCTTCCAATTTTGTTTAGAAAGAAAAGGAATTGATGTAAAAGAAGAGGAATTTTCTTGTAATTTTTAACCACACAAGGGGTGAAATCGTAAACCTGCAAAAGATCGTGGAAATGGAAGTGGGGAAGCGTGCAACTATCCCACTCCAACTTCCTCCATCTCTCTCTCTCTCTACCCAAATGCAATCAATCAATCAATCAATTTTAGTTAAAATTATTTATTTTTTTCATTTATAGATACATTGGAAGCTGAGAGCTTTGATGTATTCAACACCAAATCAAACCTTCATTGGATTGGCTTGGCTAGGCTAGGCTAGTGCATATATTTTATTTAGCCAGCCTGGAAATGATTAAATCTGAATGCAGGTTGCAACTATGGGCTTGGGGGGCTTCATCGAAATATTTTACCCAAAAAAAGTAGATATTTTTGATTGTATTGTAAATAATAAGTGTACTTGTTGTCTTGTCTCTTATATATAAGGTTCTTTTTGTTTTGACAAAAACATATAGCGCCGCGCTTGAAGCGGTCGAAATCTGGCACCATACACCCAGCAAGGCAGACCCACGAACGTCGTTTTCCTGTGAATAATAGAATAGATTCGATAGCTTATGGCCCAAACTAGGCTTCTATGGCTCTCTCTCTCTGTACCCACTACTAACTACTACCACTACTACTACCCGGCTATGAGCTACCTTCGAGTGAGAAACGTGAGAACCTGCTCACGTTACGTGGGACCCGCAGCTTCATGCGCACCCGCACCTTATTCTTGCCTACGTGGAGAATCACACAAACCTCCTTTTTGCATCCTTAACCTTATTAGACTGTACATTAATAAGTCAGGTCAATTTTTATTAATAAAATCTTAAAAATTATATGAATTTTAATAAAGATTATTATTTTTTTTTTTGTAGTTGTGATAACAAAATTTATTATAAAGTACAAAATAAAGACTAATAATGTAATTAACTTTATTAGTTAATTCATCTATTTATTTTTTTTATTTTTATATCTTTGTGTGTCACAAGTATTTATTAGATGCTCACCAGTTAATCAATTTGTATGAAAATGTAAGAAAAAATGAAAATGAGGTTATAAGGGAGCTGGGACCTATTGATTTCTTCAAGAAAGTAGGGAATTTTTTACATCATAATTTGAAACTTTTTTTTTTTATAAAGCTACAAATTTCATCTCATTTTTTAAATTTTTATTCGTTTAATCTTCTATTTTTTATTATTTATATTTTTTAAAACTCACTAAAAATTATTCTTTTAAGCAACGTTTAAAAAGATTTATCTCTAATGACTTGATCTTAATTTCCACCTAAACTCTTCTTCTTAATTTAATTTATCAAGACAAGTCTTTGTGTATGCATTCATTTTATAAATTTAATTTAATTTAATTCATAACTCATATTAAAGAGTTCAAAATTTTAATTTGTTTTAAAATACTAAATTTAGCCTTATTCTTTAAAGAAAAAAAAAAACATGTTCTGACATGATAAACAAAAATCTTTATAAACTTTTAAAATAAATTTTAAGTCGCTATAACTCAAAATACGAACATAAATGTCATTTATTTTCTCCAATATGAAATGACATGCTTTAGATACAAACTTAACTCATATAATGGGTTTAACATGCTCAATGCATTCTAATATCACTTAAATAAAACCTATACATATTTTTAATTCATTACACAAAACATGTATAATATTTACGAAATATGACATGCCACAAAATAATAATAAAACTTTCAAATTAAGTTTCGAGAATTTATTTTCTTTTAGAGCCGTTTGTCTCACTTAAAATATTTGAATATTTCATGAAATAAACTCAAGATAGACCCTCTTATTAATTTAATAAGAGGGTCGTAAGGTCCCTTTTGAGGAAAAATAAACCTAGTGAACTAGTTTTAGTGTCAATCTATTAGACAATTATTATCATTATTTTATTAAATATTTTTTATTTTTTTTACACATATACGTGTACAATATATCGAGTATCGTTTAGTCCATTTTCTTTGTCAAATAAACTATCTCTAATTAAATTTTTTCTTCAACTCCTACTTAATTAATTCTTCTAAAAATGTATTCTCAATATTCTATATAAGATTTTGGGATATTAACTAGGATTGTATTTTTTTCTTTTCTCATCACTAGCATAATCAACTTGAAGATCGATCTACACATTCAAATTTTACCGACAATCTCAAATTATCTCTAAATTAAATTTATACTTTTGTCTCGTAGGGTAGATTCAAATAATTAAATTAGTGTTTAATATATTAAAGAAAATAAGTAAACTAAACGAGAAACGGCAAGCAAGAGCGATTGAGTGAGGCGAACGACCTCAACGACACAAAGTGAGTGACAGTGAGAGACAACCAGCAACAAGTGAGAGCAAGAGAGAGAGAGAAGGGCAAGGCGGTGGACAGCTTGATGCTTGAGCAAGAAAAAGAGAATTTTTAAATTTATTATAGACATAAGTGTAAATCAAAATTAATAGCGTACCAAGACCTTGATTGAGTCTACACAGGATTCGCCCCTGTCCAGGTGCCTTCCATTTCCTAAGTGTTGCAGGATATTTAATTCAGTTATAATAATTTATTGACATTTTTGCAATTGGAATTTAATTAATAAAGGGTTAGGTTTGATCTTGGATTTCTGATGATTTTATTAGAACACGGAGTTGGATGTCTCCGGAGTCCAGCTCAGCTGCAACGTGATGGCTGGGTAATGAGCTGGCTTGGCTTAGGGAAGCTTCGCTCACGCCTCGCGGCTTCTGGATGCTTGTACTTTCATCGTCAACTCAACTGGCACAGGGATCCTTCTTATTATACTAATACCACTCCGCAAACCACCGATATTACCGGGTTGTTGTTTCTCTTTTGTTCTGTTCGTAGCCATTTTGTCTCCTCTTCGTCATCATAAAATGACACGATAATGACATTCCCTGTTTTAGTTTGGACTATAACGTGTTAATATTTTGTATATTATACAAAACATATTATATAGTATGAAAGATAATGTATAACTAGTGATGTAGGGACAACTAAATTTGGTAGCTGCCCCAATCTTGGTTCAAAAGGTGAAATCGCTCACTTCGGACGTCCTCCATACCTGACCCGATAGGACGTGGGGGGTTAATCATGATGACCTAACTGGATGCAGTGGCTAGACCCAGACTCACCGCGCACAAGAATCTCCCTCACTTTGGAGAGAGGTACCCCACACTGTCTCTTGCAAGACTTGATCCTCGATTTTGGTCCAAAATTCACCACGAAAGACACTTTATGCCCCCTTCTTGATCAACTGGGCTGCCCATGCGGGCAGCTATCCCAATCTTAATCCTACCAAAGCTCACATTAGAGGAAAAGTGGAGTTTAGCGACCATAATAATTCCGTCGCTACTTAACTACGACAGATTAATAACAAAAGGAGTTGTGATGGATTTCCAAAAAATAATTCATAGCTATAAAGACTAAATTATTAATAATTGCAACAGATGTAGAGATGAAATTATTTCGATTGCTAAATTTTGCGACGGAGTTTGTACTCCATTGCTAATTCATATTTAGTATAGCAACGGGACAAAATGCCATTGCTATTTAGGGACGGAATATATTCTGTAGCTATATAATAATGAAATATGGTTTCATAGCTAATGTGGAATGCGTGAAGTGATGACATTTCTATTTGGTTGCTAATATTCAATTTTAAAGTAAAAATTTTGTTAAATATAAAATATAATTAGTTTATCATTTATTTTATATATTATTTTATTAATTTATATTTTGTAATTTATTAATTCCACTTATAATATAAACAAGTACAATTAATAATTATCAAAATAGCACTTGCAAATGGAGGAATAAAAAAATAATTATTTATATATTAATACAAAAAATAGAACAATATATTAATATAAAACGTCACATAAAATATAATTAATGATTATTAAATAACATTTGTATTCTTAATAACATTCTCCTCTCAAAAATAGAAGTGAGAACCATACAATTAATAATTCACAACAAATACAAAATAAAAAAAAATGTAACTTATAACAACAAAAATAAAATGAAAATTGATAATTGAAATAGAAAACTAATAATAAATAAAATAAAAATAACTTGTTATGGGATTAGGATGGAACCATAGTGTTGCCAAAATATAACAATTGATATTTGCGATAGTGGGAATGAATTTTTGTTGTCTACTAGCTTTGGAAGGCGTGGGATGCCTTTGAATGAAATGGACCTCCGAAAAAAAAGCCTAATTTCGAGAGGAGATAAGTGGCTTTGAGAGGAAGGCCTCTAGGAGGAAAGATGTGGCTCTAAGAGGGCGACATTCGAGAGGAAATAAGTGATTTCAGGAGATTGGACTACGGGCTGAATAAATGGCCCGATAGGAAGGGACATTAAGAAGAAAGAATTATTCGATTGGCTAGCACTTTGGGAAGAAATCACTTGGCCTAGGAAGCTGACACTTCGAGTATAAATGCTTGGCTCGAGAAGAATGCATTTTAGGAATAAACCATGTTGTTCGACTGGAAGAAACCCAAAAGGTAGATGCACTAGTCCGGGAGGACAATTGCTTACTTCGGGAAGATGGTAATTTTCTCTAGATGAACTACAATCACGAAAAAAAATTAGAAGACTCACGGAAATTTCTTACCCAAGAAGACCCTTCGATACTTTTATACGAGAGTTATAAAATTTCACAACAAAACATCTTGCAAACAAGGTAACCTCCTGATGCAAGTAATACAAATTTCACATAAAAATCTTAATAGAAACTTACAAAGCATATAAAATAAAGATAATGGGTGAATTCAGTCACATCTGTCCAAGTTTCAATAAACCTCTTTATTTTAATATAATACTTCACCTGTACTCTAGATTTTTTGCATCTTTGATTTAAAAGATGAGAAGACTTATTATAGAAAATTTTCTCAACTAACCAATAGAAACAAAGGACACAATAGTTGAACGTCTTCGATAAGTACTTATACTTTATATCAAAAGTTACCAAATATAATGCATAAAGAGAAGATAAATCTTGTAAAACTAATTTTTAAAGATAATAGTATTCTCAAAGAACAGAGACTATCAAGTCAACATGGATCAAAATGAGAACTACTACATGAACTAGAAAAAAAAAGACACAAAAGTTTTGTTAGGGATATAAAAAGTATAGATGCGTACGTTATATAAAAATAACTTGCTTGATACAAGGATATATATCAGTTCTAACCCGCTATAATATAAGAAACGTAAACTACAATATTTAACTACTATTACAACAGTTGACACTATCGACAACATGAGCTTATAATTAGCAACAACAAATGAACAATAACAGAGGTTACCAGACTAAAACAACAAAGCGGAGAAGACAATTGAACAGCAACGCTTGCAGCTGGAACAACAAGGAATCAGGAACAAATTTCTGGAACGTGGAAAAGGCAGGAACAAAAGTAGGTCGAGTCGAGCTTCGCGTTGTCCTAAAGACAGTTAGGGCCCTGCATCGGCAGCAAGCAGATTATGGCGACTGTCTTAGCAGAATGAAACAACATCTCCAGTGAACAGCAGCCACGAACAACCGGAACTAACAGAACTCAGGATGAGTTTGCTCTCAATAAAAAAAACTCGAGATGGGAGGAAAAACTTAAGAGGAGAGAAAACGTGAAAGCTGATGAAGGAATGAAAATTTCACACACATAAAAATAAGCCAACACAACCAATATATAAAGGCACCTCATTCTCTTAGCAATGAAGGAAACTTGGTGACCAAGCCAATCTAGAAGAACTTGAGGACCAAGTAAATCTAGAAGACCTTGGGAGCCAAATAAATCTAGAAGACCTTGGGGACCAAACAAGGAAAGAAAATAAAAAAATAAAAATAAAAGCCACACACATACACACACTCACTTTCAACAAGTTTAATTCTATCGAAAGCGCTAGCGTGCTCCCTTCCATCCTGTCTAGACATCATGAGATGGTTCGATCTGCTTTGCACCCATTTCCTTCAAATCTTGACTCAAATATAGTAACCCAATTTATTCATTATGTCTTGAAATTTCTTTTCGAAATCTTTCTAGCTCAATTACTTTTAGTTTGAGGGTCGTTTCTAAAATTTAGATATGTCATTGAGTTCTCAATTATGCCTTTTTTGACACCCATCTTTCAATTATTTTAAGTTCGAACTCGTTCTAATTTTACGTTAATTTTTTTGCCGTTTCTTTGAAAATAATTTAGGTTATTAGATATATTCCCCTCCCTTTTTTTTTGGGGGGGGGGGGGGGGGGGGGGGGGGGGCGCGGCCATACAACATTGTTATAAGCCGTTAGTCTTCATGGAGATGGAGAAAAACATGAAGTAGATGGTAATGTGTTTTTTTTTCTTTTTTATAATAATGTTTCGTAATGATGTCCTATTATTGCAACAGACTTATAAATTTAGTTAATTAATTTCAAAAATTAAAAATTTGTTATAAAATTTTAACAAACCTAAAAGTTTGAGTACAAAATCATAAAAATTAAAATTTCAGTTTAAAATTATAATAAAACTAAAAATTTAATATCTTTTTTTTATAATTTACCCTATAATTTTTTAAAGCTAGAATTGGGTGTACAGACTAAGTGTAGAAATAGTATTGATAATATTTTTTTTTGGATAAATGAGATGATATTAAAAAAAATTACATGCAAAAGCTGCAATCAAAATCAACGATTTATAAGATCACCAAAATTTATGAAATAAAGTTAGACTAATAGTCTAAAATGCAATAAACTCAAATTGAAGGACCAAACCATGTATTAGGGAAATAATATACACATAATTTTTATAAATTGACGTAACAAATGTAAATTTTATAATAATTTAATTCAAAATTAACAATAGACTTATTCATGAAACTTTTTTAAGCAGAAGTCTTGAGATTTGTTGAAGGGTCTCAAATTTTAGATTTTTTAAAAAAATTTATTGGTAGTTAATTTGTATTATTATATTTTAAAAGGTATACTTTAATATTTTATTATTTAATTTAAGTATACTCTTAAAATATGCATTACTCATATTAAGAAAAACAAAAATTGACTATAGGTTTCTTTCAGCTTTGGCTATTTGACTTATACATTTTTAAAATTTAAAATTCACTTAATTAATTCATAAACTTTCTAAACATTAGTCACGAGACTCATACCACCTACTTTATTACTAACAACATTAAGTAAATTGATGGTACATTTCTTAAACTTTGAGTCTTTGACTCGGTTGGAATTTCTGTTTTTTTTATTAAATCGGTTATTAAATTTTCTAAAAGACTTAGATTAATTTGGTAAAAAAATAAAAATTTAATGGTCCATATGTCAAATATCCAAAGTTTTAAGGATTATTGTTAAAATGTTGTCTAGAGTATAGATTAAATAAGATCAGTTATGGTAGTGTTTTTTGAAAATTTTAGATAGAAGTTGTAACCCAAACTGTAATTAGTGATAAGTTGGGGGTGTAAACTATAAATATTTGAAAGTCTTCATTGGGGTTCTGCCTCCTATTATAAATAGAGGGCAAATGGTAGCAAATGGAGAGAGAGTTCTCATTTTTCTGTTTGTAATGAGTGCTGATTGTTTCTAAGAGAAAGGCTAGGGCTGTTAGCTTTGTAATCTTGAGGGAAAATAATTGGGGCGCTCGGGAATAGAAGGGAGAAAAGGACCGCTACTATACTGATCGATTTCTGAAAATAAAGACTGCTCTCGGGAGGATCTTAGAGGCTGGATGTAGTGCCATTCACATGGCATGAACCAAGATAATCTTGATGTTCTTATGGATGTGTGATTTGTGTTTCTCGTTTGGTTTAATTCTGTTTTGTAACATCCCGATCGAGCGATAGGAAGGACCGGAACAACTTACCCTGATGGGCCTACACGAACTTCCCAGAGGGGTCACCCATCCTTGGATTGCCCCAGGTCAAGCACGCTTAACTTGGGAGTTCTTTGCCAACATTCAGCCCAAAAGGTATCCAGCTGGTGTTGTTTCCTTTCTTACACTATTCTCGATATATACTAACTTCTCTGGGCCCTCGGGGTATTACATTCTCCCCCCCTTAAGCACATGACGTCCTCGTCATGCGACCTTACAATTGGTCCCAGACCTTCTCCCCTTGGGGGCTGCCATCCTAGAAGCTTGCCAGAAGCCGCTCCTTGTACAGGCCCTCAAGCCCCGGCGCCACTCCCCGCCCTCATCGGACCGCTTTCGCCAAGGGTCGGCTCTGATACCACCTGTAACATCCCGATCGAGCGATAGGAAGGACCGGAACAACTTACCCTGATGGGCCTACACGAACTTCCCAGGGGGGTCACCCATCCTTGGATTGCCCCAGGTCAAGCACGCTTAACTTGGGAGTTCTTTGCCAACATTCAGCCAAAAAGGTATCCAGCTGGTGTTGTTTCCTTTCTTACACTATCCTCGATATATACTAACTTCTCTGGGCCCTCGGGGTATTACATGTTTTCTATTTTATTTTCTGTTGATTCTATTAAATCTGTTCCTTAGATCAAATCCGTTAGTGTGTGAGAGTAAGTGTGGTAGAATTTCTATCCAAGAAATTAGTTCCTGCAACCCTAGATATAACAAATTGGTATCATAGCCTATTTCTAGTATCAAGATTCATCAAGATTTCTTCTGTTTTGATTCACAGTCATATAATAGTGTCAAATAATGGCTGCCACTAGGTATGACATAGAGAAGTTTGATGGCCAGAATGATTTCAGCCTTTGGAAGATGAAGATGAGGGCTTTACTAAGAAATTTAGGGTTGGAAAAGGCCTTAGGCAGTGAGGAAAAACCACCAGAATCCCTTACGGATGAACAGAAAAAGGAAATCTGTGATAAGAGAAAAGAAATCAACAAAAAAGTGATTAAATGCTTTCATTGCCATGAAGAAGGGCATATGAAGAAGAATTGCCCAAATAGGAAGAAAGAATCCCAAGAAAGAACCAACCCCAAATGTTCAAACACCATGTATGGTTTTGGCTATGAGAGTGCGGATGTCCTATAGTCTTTCTAGGTATGCAGTAAAAATAGCATAGGTCCTAGGGTTAGGGTGTAATTCTCATAGGAAAAGGGTATTTACCCATAGAGTCATGGTGGAGGGGGGATTAGTTTGTCTAGGCATCAAAGTAAGGTTAAGGGAGTTGGAGATGGGAGAATAAGATGCATGGTGGAGCTATTCCAGATTATTAAGAAGCTGTAATATATATCCCTGTTGTTATAGAAAGCCTAATGTCCTTAGGAATAATTAGATAGTAAGAATTGAAGTCCTAAGAGTTGCTAGGATCTCTTAGAGAGATGGAAGCAACTCTCAAGAATAGAGGTTATGTGGTGCATGCTTGCAGATTCTGTGGATAAACTACAGCCATTGAAGATAGCCTATGATAACTTAGGTTAGGGCATTGCTTGAGGATGGCTCACAATGGTGAGTAAGGACTAGGAAAGGTATCTAAGGCTAGGGATATTAGGAGAGGGGAAAATTTGCAGGTGTATAGGAATAGAAACCAGGTAGTTTGACTAGGTCTCCAAATGTAGAAGTCTCCAAAATCAGTAAATCCCATTAGAAATCAGTTTCTAGGATGTTTTGGGAACCTATCCAGGCCTTGTCTCATGGTGGAGCTAAGTGAGGTGAACCTAGTGAAGATGGTGTGTTCCTAAGGAATTCCCAAGCATATATGAGCTTGCTGGAATTTAGGAAGCCTGCTAGAAATTGCTTCTGGTGTGAAGGGTTAAGTGTGTAGAGTTGTGTAATAGGTATACCTAGGTCTCCTAAAGATAGGGTTCTTACCTATGAGGGAAAACTCTACTAATAGGACATTGAATTAGTTGATTCCAAGGGCAAAGGATGGAATCTGGGATGCTGTGTAAAGAAAACAGCAAAGAGAAACCTTTGGGAATGTCCTGAACTAACCTATGAACCAGGATACAGCAATAGGGAAATCTGGAAAATGTTTTGATTAGATTCATTGTGTAAGCCTGGGCTGAATTGTGAGAGGGAGGAAGCTAGTGTTTAAGATAGTTTTGACTCTTGTAGTGAGGGTCATTGTATACAATGAGGGGAAAAATGTGCGTGCAAGTGTTGTCTTGTATGGTGTAGTCCATGTTGATCAAAATCAAGATTAAGCAAGGAAAGGGAAATAGAATCATCTTGCAGGAAATGAGCAAGGGAATAGAAGGTTTAGAGTGCTGCCTAGGATGGGTAGTGATAGGTCTTAAGTTAAGCTCCAATGAGGTATGGAATGCTGGGTTTAAAAAGCTTATGCACTGCCTTGAGTGCTAAGGATAGACTGGGATATAGAACCTCTTGTATAAGAAAAGGTGATGCACTCATGTCCAAATGAATGGCATAGAGCCATGAAAATTTGGGGAAAGGCTTGGATTTAGATGAAATATCCCTTAGGTTAAAGGGGTGGAGTGCTGTTGCAGTGTCTATTTGTAAATTAAGGAAGTGCTGGGAAATGGGAAAAGTCTAGGGAAATGGCTAGACATGGCCATTGGTTATAGCAGCACATGAAGGCTTAATTTAGATCAAATAGGTGTCACTAATCAGCTAGTATCCATGAAAAATTAAGAGAGAAAAGTGATCTTATGGAGTAACCCAAGGGATTAGAGGTTAGAGGGAAAGGTAAGCAAGGTTTATTGCTTAGAAGGTTTCTCTATGAGTTAATTCCTAAGCCAAACTATTATAAGAATTGGAGTCTCTTATGATGGTCCAAGGGGTTAAAATTGAGTGCATATGAGTAGCTGTATCAATTTCAATGGTATGCCTAAGAAGAGTAAGGCAGCTTCATTGATAGTTATCCAATGGGAATCTCAAGGTGTAGCTGAGGTAGTAATTCAGTGTTTGAGATTGTTGGAAGGAGGAGAAGCTGGAATGATAAGGCATAGAGGTTGGAATAAGAATATGACAGCTTATGGCAGCCTAGGTTACCCTAGTCTTAAGCATATCTTGGTAGACTGATAGGTAGAGATGAGCAATTCTGATTGTTTGAAGCAAACATTAGAGAAAGTCGGTGGTAAATCCTAAAGGATGATTTTGGGAGCTAGGAGGAAGTCTAGTAAAGTTAAGGCCAATCCGGGTAAGGTTCACTGTGTTGTGATGCTGTATAAAATGTTTGGACACTTTGGATTAATGAGTAACATCATGTATGGATTTGGTTTATGGTGGAGTGTGCCTAGTTGGAAGTTATGCATTTAGGGTGTATATGTTGCATTTTGTATGCAGTAGGAACCCTAAAATATAGTCTAGGTATGAGGAGTTGAAACAGCCAATGGGCAGTCCATTTGGCTTAGTCTTTAGTCCCACCATGGAGTATATCAATCATATTGATGTTAGGAAAAGTTACTCATTAGGAAGACCCTTGAGGAGGTAGATAATATCTAATGAGAGTTGCAGGTTTAGTTATTGCAGCTAATTTTATCCAAAGGTGATCCATTGTTATGTTTTACAGCATTGATTTGTTTCTTTGATGTGTTTGTGTTCTTTGAGTGATCAGGTGCAGCAAGAAGAACCCATGAGAGCAAGTCAAGTTCATCTATTGGAAGGCCAAGGCTTGATGGATGAAGGTTGAAGTATACTCAAGACAATGGTGGAGAATTGTTAAAATGTTGTCTAGAGTATAGATTAAATAAGATCAGTTATAGTAGTGTTTTTTGAAGATTTTAGATAGAAGTTGTAACCCAAACTGTAATTAGTGATAAGTTGGGGGTGTAAATTATAAATATTTGAAAGTCTTTATTGGGGTTCAGCCTCCTATTATAAATAGAGGGCAAATGGTAGCAAATGGAGAGAGAGTTCTCATTTTTCTGTTTGTAACGAGTGCTGATTGTTTCTAAGAGAAAGGTTAGGGCTGTTAGCTTTGTAATCTTGGGGGAAAATAATTGGGGCGCTCGGGAATAGAATGGAGAGAAGGGCCGCTACTGTACTGATCGATTTCTGAAAATAAAGACTGCTCTCAGGAGGATCTTAGAGGCTGGATGTAGTGCCATTCACATGGCATGAACCAAGATAGTCTTGATGTTCTTATGGATGTGTGGTTTGTGTTTCTTGTTTGGTTTAATTCTATTTTCTACTTTATTTTCTATTGATTCTATTAAATCTGTTCCTTAGATTAAATTCGTTAGTGTGTGAGAATAAGTGTAGTAAAATTTCTATTCAAGAAATTAGTTCCAATAACCCTAGATATAACAATTATATAGTTACGCTGTTAATATTGGAGAAGTGTTATGGCCAATTTAAAAAATTTAGAGGTTCATTAAATAATTATTAAAAATTAGAAAAAAAATCCAAAACATGTGAAATATATCAAGATCCATTTATTCTAAATAAAAAAGCCCGGCCGATTGTGTGCAGTGTACAATTTGGCTTCTTGGGTGATGTTTCCGCAATTGGCAGTGTCCTCCCGAACAGATCACAACTTTAAAAAAGAAAAAGACAAAACTAGAAAGCTGCAAAAGCTTTTGGGCTTGCGCACGTGAGGGTTCTTAAATGCTTGATAGATGGATGGATGGATAGTTACTGCCTCCGGAACCCACTCAACTCAGTGCCTTCCCATGTGAATTTTCTGTGTCTGCTCATTTTTGGATAATAGAAAAATAATCTCTCTCATTGTTAAAATTGTACAAAAATACCAATATATAATTTTATCAAAATGCAGTCCCTCCTACCATCTCTTGTCTTCGGACCACAGAGGTGATGATTGGATCCAGTTTGTGTCTCTTTTTAACTCTTAATCTTATCTTTTGATAGAGCTTAAATATTTTTTTTGTGATAATTAAAGTTTAAGAGATAAAAAAACTTGTAATGTTATTATTATTAATTTTTTTTATTAACTTGGAGTGTCTGAGTTTTGTCTGACTAATTCTCATGAGCGGATGGCCTTCCTTTCTAATATACCATCATGTAAATTTGAATGCAAATACAGTCTATACATATTTAGAATTTGACATTTGATGTAGTTCATACAAGACTTACTTTTTAGCCTTATTGTTGTCTTTCAATAATATTTTTTCCTTCCAAATCGTTGTATAAATTTGAACTTTAGTATTTTATGTAAAACTTAAAGTGGTTTAACAAATACTTCGCCCCACTATTATAATGTCATTGTTAAACTTTAACGAGATGTTATCTAAACCCCATGAAAGACAAGTGTCATTGTTGAACTTTAACGAGACCCCATGAAAGACAAGTTGGTTGGAGTCGATTTTATTATCAAAGAGTGAAGTGTGCCTTTAGGCCTATCTGCGCCTCTTGATTTGTTGGGCATGGGCTCGCCCATCCACTATGAGATTGCCAAAGATTGTACAAAATTTATTCTAACTACAATGTCCCTTGGTCAGACCTTGTTTTTCTTTTTTTTTTTTAGTTATGTAGATGGTGTTTATTAAACAATATATAAATAAAAAAAATAAGATATAAAAAATATTTTATATAAAAGTATTTTTTATTAAATTTATTTGACATCTCTTAGAAAAAAAATCACATAACTTATTATATGTAATTGTTAAGATAAATTTAACTCTTCTCTTTCAAAAAAATTTATCATGAACTTTATAAATAAGAAAAAATAATTCATATATCTCTCAATACATTCTAAAAAAATTAACAAATAGTCTGATAAAAATATTCGAATGTTTTCTAACGTTATTTTGATAATTCTATATCTTGATTCGAAAAACATTCAAACTTGATTTTAACACAAGTTTATCTTACTCATTTAACAAATAACCAAGATATAGATAGTAAAAAATGAGATATGTAAAATATTTTAGATAAAAATATTTTTTATTGTATTTGTTAAATTTATTTGACACCCCTTAAAAAAGAAGTCACATGATTTCTTTTATGGAATTATTCATATAAATTTATCTTGAACTTTCTAGATAAAAAAAAAATTCATATATCCCCTCAATACATTCTAAAAAATTTAACAAACAGTCTGATAAGAATTTTGGAATGCTTCCCATTCTTATATTGACCATTTCATATTTTAATTCAAAAAATATTTTAATTTTATTTTAATACAATTTAAAAAAAAAAACTCTTTTGAGCTAGTAAAAGAGTTACATTCATATTCCTTGTAACTAAACTTAAATCTCCACAAGTGCAAGTGCTTACACAAATTTATGTGCTTAATGAATGTGCTTGATTTCGGTAAAAAAAAAAAAAAGCATATTTAATGAATTTGGTGTTCACAAAACTAGCATAGTTTTGGATGGACCATTTATTATTACATACTGAGTTGATTATATTTTATTTGTGGGTAACGTCAATGAAATGGGTGTGGCTAATTGCTGACCATAAAATGCTATCTTTTTTATATTTTAGTCAAAAAAAATAAAAAATCAAATCAAACCGGCGTTCACTTTGTGGGTGGTTACTGGTTAGCAAGCGGAATATTTACTTAATTTGCAAGACGCGTTTGGATTGGGATAGCTAATGCCCCAATGCGTTAACGTTGATTGATGAATTAAACGCGTTTTTGGATATATTTGAATATATATCAGCGAAAGCCACCTACAGATGAAGTCACTGTCTAAGTGCTATCCAAACAAGGAGTATCTAGGAGGACTCAAACCCATAGCTAGCTTGCCAGTCCTATAGGAATAAATTCGGCCATTTATGTAATATTATTTTGGTTTATATTCACTTTTTAACTTGGTCATTTATGTAATAATATTTTGGCTTTTATTGACTTTCAACTTACCTACATAAAAGACAGTGAAAGCCTGTTAGATTGGTTAACACGAACTTACAGGAAATAAGTATTTGGGTCTCATCCCTCCTCTTAATTTATTTATGTCTTATAAATTTTATGTTATCAACATAAATAATAGAAATTTTTTTCTTAAGAATGTAATACCCCAAGAGTTAAGTCCAATATTTATTATGCATCGCTATTATGTCATTTTTAAATAAATTGATTGACTTAAATATCAAATAATCTATTAAGAAACTAAATTTTAATATTTTTTTTTTATAAGAAGAACCCATCTAGATAATCTCGAAGTCTAAAATTGGTAAGATATCTCATACTTGAGAAAGCAGACAACGCCATGACATTTACACATAGATTAAATTGTGATAAATCCTAAAACTCTTATAAGTAAGATTGATAAACAAAATTTAAGAAAAAATAATCTTATAGCAAAGCCTCAAATATGTGTTGTTTATGTACATTGAGAATCAAAGAAACAGTCTTTTACGTTTCAAAATTATATATTCTCTCTCTCTCTCTCTCTCTCTCTATTGTAAAAAATTTCACACGTTAGAATTCTTAGCTGTTGGTCAATATACAGCCAACATATAACATCCACACCAACCAGCTGCTGCTTTATAGTTACAAAAAGCATTTTACATTCATTTCGTAAAGTCAATGAAGAAGCGTTTTAAAACTTTAATAATAAAAGGTTTATATTTCTGCACCGTACGTGTTTGGCATAAACGCCAGCTCATTGCCTAACGTGCAACGTTGATTGATCGACCCATATAAGTTTAATGAACCGACTTTACCCCGCTAAGTTTAATCAGCTATTTAAATTCGGCTCATGGTCACGGTGTGCGCATAGCCAAAAGGAAAAATCAATAAAGCCCCGCTTCGCCTCGCCTCGCCTCTGAGTATATTACGATTTTCTCTTATGATGGCACATCTCATCATTATTTTGTAATTAAATAACTCTGTAAAAATTATAATTGATGATGATAACTACTGTCACGATTTAAGAATTGCTCGTGCAAAAAGTTATTCTTAGAGTGGCGCTAGCTTAAAAGTTTTCATAATTAACTTATTTAATTAGCAAACAAAAAAAAACCCTTCATTCAACGATATTATTTTATATCAAAAAATATTATCGGTACATCATGACTTACACTTTATCCTACATAATGTAATTAAAATGTCTAAAATATCATTCACTCAAGACCATGAGACGGTAAGGTAAGGCGATGAGACGCATGACTAAAATACTTTTCACCTATATTGCACTGAAACAGAAACGAAAACGAGAAACATTTTTGATAGGAAACGGAAACGTGAAAACGGATATTTTTAAAAAAAAATAGATATAAATAGGGTCCGAAACAAGAATAGAAAATGTTTTAAAAACGTTTTTGAAACGGAGAAACGACTTCTACAAGGTATTTCCGTGCAACATAACTTTTCACCTAAGGTGGTGAGGTACGAGAAATATTTTTATCATTTATTATATATTATATAATCTAAAATGTAATCAAAAAATACTAATAAGATGATCCTTTTATATCTTTCTTGTATAATAAACATCTTTTATTTATCCTGCTACCAAATAATTTTTTATAAAGTTCTTGTGTAGTACAATTTAATTAATTTATATCCATATTGAAGTAAATAAAAATGACACATTAATACTGACTGAGTTGTCACATGAATAGTAAAAAGATACAATAAATGAGTCTCACTCTAACTGTTGAATTCCAAATAATAAAATTGCCACCAGCCAATGCACCGTCTATTGGTCGCTTTTAATTGATGGCCACTCGGTTCGTTTATAAGTAATCGTCAAATCACTTCTTAAAATAGAACCGTAAATATGATAATTTTTCAAATTTTAGCATCATAATGAGCCTACTAAATTGTTGTGTTATAGGTAAGAATTCATTAAAATATTAAAAAAAAAAAAGTTTAAAATAATTTTTTGGACTAATAAGCTTAAATTTTTAATATACAAGAGGTTCATACAGGTACGCAAACTGAATAATTTTGATATTTAAAAATTTATTCGAAAATTTTAAATAATTATTAATAAAGAATTTTATTTTTATTTTTTTAAATATTAAAATAAATATCATTCATAAGAATCTTAATTCTAAATTAATTAAGATTATTCTATATCTCTCTATAAATAAGTAAATAAATGAACTACGTCACTAATACTAATTTTAATATAATATTAATTATTTTCAATGTTTTATTTAAATATTAAAATATTTGTGAGATAATTTATTTACGCTCTTTGGTTATTTTTTTTATAAGTTCATATAACTTAACGATAATATTTTTAATTAAATAAATTTATTATTATATCACGATAAAAATAATTTACTTCCAATTACAATTACAAATATGACACTAGTCCTTTTTATATGTCATCAAAATGTATTTTCATGTTGGGGAAGGAAGGCAGGCAGGCAGGGTCCCGGTCCAAATAATCCCCCGTATGAAAGCATCCAGCAACTTGCTTGTCATATATGTGCACCTTCTCCGCCCCACATCCCCATCACGATGGCTCTGTTCCCCGTTATCAAATTGCTCACAATTTTCTGCTTATAATCAATACTATCTTTATTTATATGGGCTTATAATCCAGGGGAATTTAATTTAATTTAATTATTGTGTAGTTAAGATTACAGAGAAATGTATTACAGTTTTTTAATATTTAAATTCATTTATTAATTAATGATATAACATCCCGTATCGAGCGAGAGGAAGATTCAGAACAACTTATCCTGATGGGTCTACACGAACTTTCCAGGGGGTCACCCATTCCTGGATTACCCTAGGTCAAGCACACTTAAATTGGGAGTTCTTTGCCAACATTCAGCCCAAAAGGTATTCAGTTGGTGTTGTTTCTTTTCTTACACTATCCTCGATATATACTAATTTCTCTGGGTTTTCGGAGTATTACAAATGATGTGTCTAAAAACAAAATATATTTATCACCAACTAATAAAATATAATATATGTTATATAAAAATAAATTATTATTTTTACTTTAATTAACTATTTGCCTAAACAAAATTTATGCTAAATATATATTCATGTTACATCACATTAACACAAATACAAAAGGAAATATATTGTAATAAAAATAGTGGATTTCCACTTATATTGTATCACTAATTTCGCAGGGGGTAAGCATTTTTCCTTTTCATACTAATAGGTGTCCTTCGGGCTCGGGGATTGGGGACCAAAAACTTGTCCCTTTTTAAAATGGGTCGGGCCCAGTAAGTGGGTCCCATGAGAACGTGACCCGGTTTGCGCGTTCCAATGGTCGCGGCCACGTCGGAAGTTGCCAGATAGTGCTTGGCCAGGTTGTGGTCGCTGCCTAGCTGTCAACTATACGGTGGTTTGGTAAGCCGATTCCTCTCCTCGGCTCGGCTCGTCCGCTTGAGCCATGGACCACTAGATCAATTCTTGACTCTGGCCAGGCCGAGCCTTCTGGCGCCGGCGGGCCTTTCCCTTTCATTAACGAAAAGGCAACTTTATAATTTCCAAAAAAAAAAACAACGACTTTATAATTGCCAAAAAATATATATTTTTAAAGAGAGATTAAAAAGATATATAATTAAAGACTAATAATATTTGAGAGATTATTCATATACTAGTTGTTTAAAAGAACTCATGAAAAATATATAAAATAAAATTATATTAATTTATTTTTTATGAGCATTGAATATTTTTAAATAAATTTTACCTAGACACTAGTCATTTTTGTGAGTGCCATTTTATATGAAATTTTATTGATATTTTTGATTTATTTATTTGTTAAACAACATCCTAATTTTGTTGGGCTATTTTTAGTGTAATTTTAGTTTTTTATAATTTATATTTAATACCAAAGATAATCTATTTTTTCTCTTAACCAAATAGACATATGGGTTCTTTGAAAGAAAAAAAATATGGATCATAAATATCTAAAATATCAAAAGTAAATCATACAAAATATATGAAAAAATAACATAAATTATATAAATTTAGAAAAATACTCATTTATTGTTCATATAAAAAAATTATTTATTTTGCATTATTACCGGGTGATTCATTTAAAAAGTTTAATAATATTCGAATTTAAATCGATCAATTCAGTTGATTATTGAACTAAAGTCTCCTAAGTTTTTTTTTTTTTTATGAGATATATGTGAATTTCCAAATTAAAGAATCACATTAGTGAAAAAAATAAAATTAAGATAAATATATTTTGTAAAACAAAAAAAAATACTTTTGATGAATATTGGTAATCCTAAAACAATTGGAGTCAACGAGAAAAGAAAAAATATCCTTTACCACGTAGAGAGCATAAGTAATAATTAAATTTAAGTATTAAAAATTTGTTTTGGCCAAATTTAGTATAACCCAAAGGTCTACATCTAATCTGTATGATATAGGTATCTTTTACACTTTTGGACATGAATAGTCTTTTTTTTTTTTTTTTTTACTTTAATTTAGAAGTAAAGTCTAATGGACCATGAAGATTTTATGTTGGGTTATCTTTACTGTTTGTAAGTCATTTTTAGTTTTTAATTTTTTAAAATAATAAAAATATATTATCTTTACTATTTTTAAAAATATATTTTTAGAAAAAAAATTATAAAAAAACTTAAAATAATAAAAAATTATTTTGAATATTTTCATCTAAAATAAACTCTAAACTCAAAATACATTTATTTATTTATATTTTATTATTGTAATAAAAAAAATATTATAAAATTCATTAACTTTAAAATGTATATATTTTTTAATAATATATTAACATTAAATGTTTTTAATTTATTAAATAATTAAATTTATTAAATAAAATATTATTAAAAAATTATTTTTAAAATTTGAAAGAGAATGTATTTAAAAAATTAAATATAATTTTAAAATTAAAAATTTAAAAAGAAAGAGAAAGTAGTCTTAACTTCATGGGATGGGAGGGGAAAGAGATTCAGGTTATTTTAATATAATATACACGTGGCAAGCAGAGGTTCCATATTACCCGGCACCGCTTGATTGGCAACCATCAGCTCGCTCGCACAGCGCAGCCGACTAAAAGCCGCATCCAGTAATAATAAAAAAATTGAAATAGTAATACAACCGGCTTTGATTTAATATTAATAGTATAATTATTATTATTGTTATTTTGTTCAAGTAATTATGTGTTGCTGCTGTTTATTTATTGTTCTTATGAGCACTTCCGAAAGCCAAGCTGAAAGGTCTCTCTCTCTCTCTCTCTCCGATCGCTTCTCAAAGCCAAATCTCACATTTTCCGAGGGACGACTGAAAGATCCGACAAGGTTCAACGCCGGAAGTTGCAGAGCTCGGTGCCTATTTGCCGTCGAGATTTGCCGGCAATGTGTAAGTTCCGGTCTCTCGTTTTCTTTTTGCTTCTTTGCTCGTCGGCTGCCTTGGCTGCTGCTCAAGGATCTAGCAATGGAAGCAGAGCCAGCTCGTGGAACACACTAGACGGTGAACTTTTCTCTCACTCTTCATCTCTTATCTTCCTTGGATTTTAGTGCTCACTTACCCTCTACTTATTGCTGGGAAGCTGTTTCGAGCTTCTGGAAGGAAAAGAGAGAGGATGGAAAATCGAAATGGAGAGAAGATGTAGGGAGCTATTTTTGCGAGGAAAATGTGGAGAGTGGCGATTTATTACAAGTGCGAGAAAGAAGCAAAAGGAAAGTGAATTAACGGGAGAGGGAAAAATTCTGTTGTTTTCTCCTTCTTGCCTCAAGTTCTAAACACACGGGTGGAGTCTCCCCCCCGGGGGGGAGGGGGGGACGAGAGGTGCGGGGGCCAAGAGAAAGGAATATTAGATATTCTGTTTTGTCCAATTTTGGTTTCCGAAACGAGGAGAGAGATATGTAGTCAGAAAAATTCCGTTAATTGCTTAGAGTTCCGTTTCCTATGGAGTAGATTCTGCATGTTGTATGTACGCACGTTTCCAATTTCCTCGGCTACCGAACGTAGGTTAGCTGAAATCCATGAATGCACAGGTCTACTAGCTTATGCTATTGTTTGGGTCTTGGTCTGAGAGAATAGGTAAACAAAGGGGAATTAAGAAGAAAGGAAATGAAGAAATTGAAACAATTTTTTTATTTGCTTGGTTTAGAAAACGATTCAGAAGAAGATGAAAAAATGTTGGTAGGGCAACAATTCTTGGCTTGATTGTACATAAATTGTATACGCAAGTGATTTTTTAATTCTTTAATTACCATTTCCCCTGACAAATCGTAGTTGATTTTTTCACATATTTCTCAGTATAAAAACGTGGTAAGATGAGGAATTATCTAAATCAACAGACATTTTAAAGTTACTTACAGAAGTTTTATGGGAATCGTTAAAGTTATATTTTAGACAAATTAATTAGTGTCCCATCTTTTCTCTATAGAAGGAACGGGGATGCTAAGTTTTAGCAATGTGCTACAATTTTGTGAAGAATATTGGTCTTTGTGAGATATACTAAATAAGTTTTTTTTTATAGTTTTGATATTAGTCTAGTTCAGATTTCTTTGTGGTCTTGGGACCATCCCTTGATCATTAGTTATTTCATTGCGTTGATCTTGATTCATTTCATTCTATGTCACTTACTTTTACATGCATGTGTGTGTTGGGGTGGGGCAACAAAAGATGTTATATCTTGTTTTTGTCCATATCTTGAAATATGTTTACTTCAAATTGTTGTTTTTAGGGTAGCTCTAGTATCACTTGTTAGTATCGGATCACACATAATCATACACAGAAATCAAGAGAATCAAGACACAACATTTAATAAAATGTTTCAGTTTCAACGGGATAAATCCACTCAATATAGTTTTTGCATGGAGAAAATTACAAACCTTCTATGTCATAGATTTTGCATGGGCAAAACTGGAAACATTCATAATCCTTACAACTGCAGATAACAGGCCACTTCCACTTGGGGGCATTGGTTATCAAGCTATGACATTCACAGCCACTGTAATTTGGCTACATCTCTCAGACTGAGGTTTTATTAGTCAACAACTATATTAGGGGGTCTATTTATAGATCACAACTCTTATAGGATTGTGTCTCTTACCTTTATCCCTATTTTCCCTCAAAATCAAATTAGGTTTATCTGAGAGACTATATCTCTATTAGATTTGAATCTGAGGAGTTATCTAACAGTTACATTTGCTATTTCCTTTTGTACATTATGTCAGAATCCATTGGGGTTGCTGTTTCCTTTCTTCTATTTTATTTTCTTGTGTGTGCCTATTGGGAGTTGAGGAGTGGGCGTGTATATCTTATGTTGGTTTTGGTTTTGTATGTAATTTTGGAATGAATTTGCTTATAACTGTTATTTTTGTCATTTCTTTTGTTCATGATATTAGAACACATTTCATATGCTGATATGTGAAACCCCATTTCATAGGTGATATTCATCAGCACATGAACGCAGCATTTTGGGCTGACAGTTTTTGATCAATGCTTTGACTTAATGTGTGATAATACCTGTGATTTCATTTGTAATAAAATGAATTCTGGGTTACTTTTATATGTATATCAGGTCAATGTGTTTCCATGGAAATAAAATTAGTTTGAAAGAACCTGATGGAGCATTTGTCAGGAATTTACAGTTTCTTTGTGGAGTATGGTTCTGAAATGGAAGTTGTGTCAGTTCCTTCGCCCATTTTTGTGGTTCTAGCTACTCTCTGGTTCCAAATTCTGGTCGCATTTTGTGGGTGGAATGGAGCAGTTGGATCTCAATATCTTTTAAAATAGGATGTGGAGGAGAAATTTGAACTAAGTTCTCTTCCAAGGTCGTGGTAGATGGATGTAGGAAGTGCACGCATTTTGCCAGGTTTTAATTCTTCTGTTTGGTTGGTGATTTTGGAATTCAAACAAGTCATAAGTTGCTTGTAAGATTAATTGAAGTGATAAGTTTATATGTGAAAGCCTAATATTCCTAGTGAAATTGCCACTGCAGGGATAAAAAAAATCATAGCTATGTAGAATATGGAACTTGACTTAATTGTGCCAGTTCATAAAGTTGTATAGATTGATTTAGCCATATGCTAATTCTTGGATTGGTTTGAAAAATAGTAAATGTTTTTTACTACTGCTAAAAAAATTTCAACAAGCTGTGTGCCACAGCTAGCTCCTTGTCCATGGTGGCCATCCAAAAACGTATGAAATTGAAGATGTATTGAAGACATGTTGTGACCATATGTGTCTTGCCACTGCTCAAAACGTCTCTTAACTAGTTACATGCTTGTTGGACAGAAGTTAACTGCAAAGTTAATTTCCAAATTTCCAGCATTTTTATTGGTTAGTCTTGTCAAATTTCTTAATGATGAATTATTGTGTAAGCTGTCATCTTAAAAAACGTTTTCTTGAATGATCTGTCCTGCAAATTCATTAACCCTTCCTAACTGGGGTATGGGATCTGCAAACTTACGGATTCCATTTTGCAGGAAATGAACCTTTGGTCATAGCACGTGGTGGCTTTTCAGGGCTATTTCCTGATTCAAGTTCTCTTGCGTACCAGTTTGCTGGAACTGTTAGTTTACCCAATGTGATCTACTGGTGTGACGTGCAATTGACAAAAGATGGAGCTGGGATTTGTTCTCCAGATCTCAATCTTGAGAGTTGGACCAACATTGCATTAGTTTTCCAAGATAAGAGTAACACTTACCCTGTTAATGGGGTATCCATGCAAGGGTATTTTTCAGTGGATTTCACCCTCAATGACTTGGCGTCCGTCTATTGTAAGTCTAGATGCCTAATAACTCTATTGTTGCAGTTTCTTGTCATCTTAAACATGTTTCTTGACCCGAAACTACCTTTTGATAATGCTGTATTTGTTTACATATGTGGTGATGGCATATATGTAATCTTGTTAGAACCTCAAGTAGGCATAATTGATAATTAGTCACATAAAGCAACGTTATGCTTTTCTATTTATGGGCAATGATGATAATTTTTGAGGGGTTGAACATAGTTTTCCAATTTATGTGACAATTAGGGTGACTGGTTTTTATACTTGTCATGAATACATATAAAACGGTATCCTACTTGTATCTTGTCTCTTTGTTCTAGCTTCTTGCAGTAGGTGGCATGTATTTCTCCATTTAACAACGTATCAAGCCTTAAGTCCTACTTGGTGGAGTTGGCTATATGGATTCTAGCCTACCAATCATCTTCTTTATTATGGCTATATTTTTTCTAAGGCCTAAGAGTTCTCTATTAAGGTTTTTGTAGTCTTCCTCTACCACTTTTACTAAAAACTTCTTCCGTTCTACTCACTCTCCTCATAGGGCCATCTATTTATCTTCTTCTCACATGATTGGATTATCTTAATCTTTTCTCTTGCATCTTATCTATTTGTTACTTTGACCTTATGGCATATAACATCATTTCTAGTTCTATCCCGTTTGTATGGTTGGATGTCCATTATAACATTCTTATATATTTTATGCTCTTATTTTTCTCATGTTGATGTTTTACTGTCCAATATTTCATGATATACAACAAAACTGGTTTTATGGTTGTTTGATGACGTTTACTTTTAGCTTTAATGGGATTTTACCATGGGTTATTTGATAGGGTGCAGCAAATACATTTTCTTTCATGCAATATGTATTTATTGCACATTATTTGTCAATGCCTGAACACTCCCATTGGTCAACGATATGTCTGAAAATGAGGTATATCTATTGCCAACAAATGATAGTGTTTAGGCCTTGAAAAATACATCTCATCTGAAAACAAGGTGTATTTATTACAGTTTATCTTGTGCCTTTAGGGCAGATGATAGAAAAACCTTTTTACCATAGTATGAATTGATGGACACACTTTTCTATTTTATCAATTATGCCTTAATTTTATGGGTAACATCTTCATTATTCTCTTCATCTTTTGGGCAATTGATCCAAGATATTTGAACTCATTTTTTCTTGGAATGACTTGATTTCAAGGCCCATTATAACATTATCAACAATTTTATTTTTACTAAACCTATATTTCATATTTTTAATTTTCAATCTGCTCAACTTGAATTTTGGATTCTAAGTGTGAGGCTTGTTGGTATTCACACTTTATTTTGTTTCATCTACTAAGATAATGCTATCTGCAATTTGCATACATCAGTGCACCTCTTTTTAAATGTGTGTAGTGAGTAAAGAGATAAGGCTTTACTGCAAATCCTTGATATAATCCAATTGTAAATGGAAAAGTGTTGGTATTTTCTCCACAAGTTCTAACAAGTGATTTGCTTCATAATATTGTTCTTTATTTAATAACCTGACAAACAATTTATTTTTTAAACCATAAAAATTTGTGATTTCTCCCAATCTCCTTTCCTTAATAATTTTCCTTTTTTAGTTACTCATTCCTTTCCATAGAGCAATGCTTCACATGAAGTTTATTTAGTTGTTTCTTCACTCAAATGGAGATCTTTGGAGACTTATTACTTTGAAGTCATCGTCATGTTGTTGATGAGTAATGTAGAACTGTAAGCCTCATCTAACCTGCCATTTATTTCGAATAATAAATAGGGAAAGATATGGGATTTTTTTTTTTTTTTTGAAATAACTAATGGTACTTAGTTCCCATATTTTGATGTGGGATGGGTTGCATAACGGGGCATGAGTTGTTGAGGGAAATCCTTTGGTTTCCCTTATTGGTTGCCCGCTCGTGCATCATGATCTATGTTACATGGACTTGAGTAGGGGTGTCGGATGCTGGTACGTATCTAGACGCCAAACTTGTCAATTTTGTGAATTTTAAGATACACGGATATGTGTCCGAACGTAAGACATAGGTATGGGGATGCAACATAGAGGACAATAAATCTCACTAACATACCCCTACACTTATTTAGTTATATAACTAAAAATTAAGGTTATGGATTAATTCGGACCCATTAATTGATAGCCATATTGATAGGCCACCAGTGTACCGGACCTACCAAAGATGCCACAAGCAGCAACATGCATGAAGGTTAGAATAGGGAATCAGCACATGTTGGTGTAACAACCAGCATGTGTGCATGGGGTAGAATTGTAATCCATGTGCTGAGGGAATAATCTGTATGTGCAGGGGAATTTGGTTAGGGAGGAGTAGAGGAGAGGTATAAATAGCTGAGGAGAAGAGTGAGAGGTTGGCTGGTTTTTGGGTAGAAAATTCTGGAGTAAGGCCTCGAATGCCCTGGTTTGTTCTTGTTTTCTTGCTGGTAATTACTGAAAACTATTGAGAATTGGTTATAATCTTGGTTAACTATCAGGGATCTCACCACATATATATCTATAAATTTAAAAATGAATTCATTTTATATTTGAAATTTACATTACATTGACTTAATATTTTTTTAAATTATAAAGTTAACATATATTCTCTTCAATTGGACTAGTCAAATAAACTTTGATCTATCATGCAAAGATTATCTTTTTTATTCTTTCTTTTATTTTTATGCTTTCTCTGTAGAACATGCATTAGTAGAATATGTGCATAACTGAGATGAAAATGTTACACGTGTGACCATACCAAGAAAGACAAAATGAGAATCAAGGTTATGCATAATAAGGTTGGATTAATGCCTATTGAAAATATGATGCAAGAACTGTGATTAAGATGGTTTGTACATGTGAGAAGAAGATTGATAGATACACTTGTGAGGCGAGTAGATGAAATGGAAAAAAATTGTAGCAAAAAGGGGAGAGGAAGACCAAAGAAAACTTGGTTGAAAACATTTAAACATGACATATGATATAACAACCTTATAAAAGATATGACCATGGATAGAGATGGCTAGAGGTCTATCATGTAGTCCACCCACCTAGTGGGATTAAGACTTGCACATGTTATTGCAATTGTTGTTTTTTTGGGGAAATATGGCTCCCTTTTTTTCTTCTTTTTGATTTTTTGATTGGATGGAACTATAAAACTTATGTATTGTATGTAGTTTGTGAAGATATTGGAGGGACTGATAACTAGTTAGTTGAGTGCTATGAGTTGGCATTGACGTCAGCCTACTTGTCAAAAAGTGGAAAAAAAAGATATTCGATCTTATTCCCCTTGAAGGGTTTGATTGAATATATATACAAGATGTTCAACCACAATATGTAGCTTCCAAATCTAGATTAGGTAGTTTCCTAATCTAGATTTGGAAATATATACAATTTATGATACAACTGAATCATATAAAAGACATAATCTTCTAGAAGATGTAGCACATAAATATAGAAAGCAAGATCAAGCATATCAAGTCCAAAAATATGGACAAGGCATCTCGGGTAGTTTCTAACACTCTCCCTCAAGATTGTGAGTGAATATCATGCATTCCAATCTTGCTTAGTAATCTTTGACACATAGCTCCCGGTAAATCTTTGGTCAAGATATATGCGAGTTGATCACTTGAAGGTACAAATGGGGTGCAAATTAATCCATTGTCCAGTTTTTCTTTAATAAAATGCCTATCCACTTCAATATGCTTTATTCGGTTGTGTTGAACTGGATTGTGTGCAATGCTTATAGCCGATTTATTGTCACAGTAGAGTCTCACAGGTGCTGTCCAATTGATCTTGAGGTCATCTAATAGTATTTTAAGCCATAGTAATTCAAAGATCCCTAGGGCCATTGACCTGAACTCTGCTTTAGCACTTGACCGAGCCACAACAATTTGCTTTTTACTTCTCCAATCCATAAGATTACCTCCTAGGAATGTGTAACATTCGAATGTAGACCTTCTATCCAACGTAGACCCTGCATAATTAGCATCTGTATAGGCTTCAAGAGGCATTGCTTTGCTTTGCCTCTTTTGAACAATATACCTTTTATGGGAGTCCCTTTAAGTAGTGCAAGATCCTATATACTGCCTTTAGGTGAGTCTCCTTAGGATTGTGCATGAATTGACTAACCACACTCATTGCATAAACAATGTCCAACCGAGTATGTGCTAGGTAAATAAGCTTCCTTACTAGTCTTTGATAGGATCCTTTATCTACCACACCATCCTTTGGAATCTCTTAAGCTCAATTGGTGTGTCAATAGCCTTCTACCTAACATTCCTATTTATGTTAATAGATCAAGTATGTATTTCTGTTGGGAAATAAAAATTCCCTCTTTAGAGTGAGCCACTTCTATTTTTAAGAAATACTTCAACCTGCCTAATTCTTTGATTTCAAACTCCTTGACTAGACATCATCTCAATGTTTCCATGCTCTTTATATCATCACCGATTACAATAATGTCGTCCACATATACCAGTAATGCTGTTACCCTCTTTGTAGCTAAGTGATGTACAACCAAGGTATAATCTCCTTGACTTTGTTTATATCCCATACCAAGCATAACCTTTGTAAAGTGGCCAAACTAGGCTCTTGGTGACTGTTCAGTTCATACAAATTTTTTTTTTTTTTAATTTTCACACCACATTTTCCTTAGTCCTTGGCCCAAATCCTGGTGGCAACTCCATATAAATCTTTTCCTCTAGGTCACCATGCAAAAAATCGTTCTTGACATCAAACTGTTGTAGTGGCTAGCCTAAATTAGCAGCTAAGGACAATAGCACCCTTATATTATCTAGTTTTGCAACTGGAGCAAAAGTCTGTGTATATCCTTTAGTCACTAAACTTGCTTTGTGTCTATCTAAGGATAAATCTGACCTGTACTTTATAGTGAATACCTACTTACATCCCACCGGATGTTTCCCTTTTGGTAAACTGACCAATTTCTAGGTTTGATTCTTGTCTAGGGCTACCATCTCTACCTCCATGGCATTCTTCCAATTCTCATTACCTATTGTTTCAGAAAAGGTCTTGGGAATAGTAATTGTGTTCAAGCTAGCGAGAAAAGGCTTTATGCCTAGGAGATAGTTTTGAATAGGTCATGAACAAATGTAGTGGATCATGTCCTTGTTTCCTTTCTAAGGGCAATAGGAAGTTCAAGGTCACAAGTATGAGGTAGATCATGATCACTCGAATCAGATCAACATCAGGTATAATAGATGATGTTTCAGGTTTAGTAGGAGAAATACTTGGAGAAATGGCAGTAGCAGGACGTGGATCAAATGTTGTAACCTACATAGGTGGAGGAACTGGTGTAAGTGGTAGCCTTTCCTTGTATCATGCCTGGTGAGTCCTTGGAGGTGGCAGAAGGGAGAGAGGAAGAACGTAGGTCAAGGAGGAACAAATCCTCATTCCTATCCTTTGGTACTATAGTATCCCCTCCTTTGGTACTATAGTATCCCCTTCAGGATAAGGTCGAGCAAATTAGGGTTTATCCTCAACAAAGGTAAACATCAGCTGAAATAAAAAACCTGTTGGTAGGAGGATGATGGCACTTAGCCTTTTTGAGTTTAGGAATATCCAATAAACACACACTTGAGGGCACGAGGATCCAGTTTGCCTCTATTAGGGTATGGATATAGACAAAAGTGAGACAACCAAACACTTTGGGTGTTAGACAGTTAGATGCATTGAATTCAAGAAAGGCCTTTGTGAGAAGTTGAGTTGGACTTTGGGAATCAAGACTCCTAGAGGGTAGCTGGTTAATGAGAAATGTGGCTATTAAGGTTGCTTCTCTCCAATAATGTTTTGGAACATTATTGTGGAAGACCAGAGCCCTAGTAATAGCCAAAAGATGGCCATTCTTTCTCTTAGTCACTCTATTTTGTTGAGAGGTATGAATACAAGAAGATTCATGGAGTATGCCCCTCTGTTGAAAGAAAATAGATAAGGATTGATTGAAGTAGTCTTTAGTATTATCAAACCTAAACCTTTTTATCTCAACCGCAAACTGTGTTTTAATCATGTTGTAAAACATTGGAAAAACAATGCTCACTTCAGATTTAGTCTTTAGTAGATACAACCAAACAACCCGAGTGCAATCTTCAACAAAGGAAATGAACCAATGTGCCCTGAGATGTTAAGAACAATAGAAGGACCCCATACATCACTGTGAATTAATGTAAATGGAAGGCTACTTCTTTTATTAGGAAGGGAAAATGTGACTCTCTTGTGTTTTGCAAATTCACACACATCACATTGGAATTCCCTAACATCTAGACCTTTGAATAAGAGAGGAAACAATAATTTAAGAACCATAAAAGAGGGATGACCAAGCTGGAAGTGATGAAGCCACAACTTACCTTTATTGGACCGAGCAAGGAATGATATAGGGGAAACTCTCCTCTTATGAGCCTGCTCACTTGGTTTTTCAAGGTAGTAAAGTCCAATCCTTTCCCTAGCACGCCCAATCATCTTCATCGTGTCATGTTCTTGAAATTGACAAAAAGTTGGATAGAAAATGACACGACACTTAGTATCTGAGGTTAGTTTTTGAATGGAGACAAGGTTTGTGAAGAGTTTAGGGACATGAAGAACATTCTTGAGGGTGAGATATCTGTTTATAAGAACATCCCCTTGGCCAACCACAGTGGTTAATGATCTATCAACCATAGTTATTTTTTTGGAACTAGAACATGGTGTATAAGAGATGAATTGATGTGAGGAACATGTCATATGGTCTATGGCTCCATAGTCGAGAACCCAAGTATTAGGGTGAGATATATCTAAAGCATGAAAGGTAAGAGAAGAAGAGATACATGTGAGGGCTAGAGAGCAGGTACCTGTCTCAATTTTCTTTTCTAATGATCTCAACAAACTCCTTAGCTTTTCAATCTCTTCCCTGTTGAGTTCCATTGCATCTATCTGATCTGGAACTTTCCTTTCAGTTGGCAAAGACTTGTCCATGGCCCTTTGGTTGTCCCCTCTTGGGTGGCTTACCATGGAGTTTCCAACACTTCTCTATGGTGTGCCGAGGCTTCCTGCAAGAGGTGCACCACAGCAAGTCCTTGTTGGTCATCTTGTACAAGTTTGATACCTTCTTTTCCTCTCTAGATCCCTTACCTTGATTAGAATCCTTCAAGGTTACGAGGGTTGAGCTATCTATTGGAGAACCATCAAGCATGACTCATCTTCGTCTTTTCTCTGCACGCATAATGGAGATTGCCTCATTTAGAGAGGGAAGATCCTCCTTATCGAGGACTTGTACTCTCACTACATCAAACTCCATGTTTAGGCTTGCAAGAAAGTCATAAGTTCTTTCTTTTTCAACAAACCTCTTTTGTAGAGCCGCATCTTTACTGCATTTCATCTGAATGCATTGGTAGTGGTCTAACTCCTGTCATAGTGTCTGCAATAGATTTACGTACTCAGTGATGGACTGGGAATCTTGCTTGGTGGCTACTACTTTGGTCCTGATCTTATAAATTTGAGCATCATCATTAGGGTTGGCAATGGTTCGGTTTGGTTTCAGTTTTTGCTAAAACCATAATCAAACCAAACTTAAAGTACTAAAACCAAAACCAAACCATTATCCATTGGTTTTAAAGATTAAAAACCATAACAAAACCATTCAATTTCAGTTCAGTTTCGGTTTTAACCATGGTTTTTTTAGTTTGATCCATACCAACAAACAAAGACAAACTCTTGCAAATAGCATTCATAAAAATTTTTGATAACTCCCAACAAATAAAGACAAACTCTAATAAAGTTACCTTCTTTTTGCATAAGTTACAGATTAACTTCAAACTTCTTGGATATAATTATTTAATCGATAAAAACAAAATAATTTAAGATTAGATTTTATTTTTATTTGTTAATTACTTTATAAATGTTAAATATTTTATATATTTGTAATGCATTAGTTAAAATACTTGTAAAAAAATGCATTAGTCAATATATATATTATGTGTATATATAATATATTAAATAAATAAATAAATATATATTATATATATGTATATTCGGTTCAGTTTGGTTTGGTTACCCACACATTTGGTTTGGTTTCAGTTTGGGTTTTGGTTTGGATTTAGTGAAAATCATAGCCAAATCATACTCATTGAAACAGTGTTCGGTTTTTTCCCAAACTAAACCATTACCCAGTCAAACGGTTTTTAACCACGTTGACTGGTTTGGTTTTGCATCGATTCCCCACGGTTTCGGTGTCAATTGCCATCCCTAATCATCATGCACTTTGGAGTATGTGAGCTTCACAACATCCCAAATTTGCTTGGTAGTCTTTAGAAACATGACTGTGACAGTAATCTCTGGCATCATGGAGTTTCGAAGCCAGGACATGACTAAAGAGTCCTCTTCATCCCAGGCTGCGCACGTAGGATCACTCTCCTTTGGCCCGGTTCCAAGTACGTGACTTAGCTTCCCTTTACCTTTGAAAAACGTCTGAATCAATTGAGATCACTTCAAGTAATTCATTTCATTCAACCTGTAGGCTGTTTGGATGTTTTGTAGCTCTCCTCTTGAGATTACACCATTTCTTCCCGCAAAAGGGACCTTTGTTGTGTCATTGGAATCAGCAGAATCCGGCATGGTGTTGTGGGATTTTCGTAGTTATGTAAGAAGATTGAATATCAATGAAGGCCATGGCAGTCGGAAATCACAAAGACTAGTGATAAACTTCTTATGGCTCTGATACCATGTCAAAAAGTGGCAAAAAAAGATATTCGATCTTATTTCCCTTGAAGGGTTTGATTGAATATATATACAAGATGTTCAACCACAATATGCAGCTTACCTAAAATCTAGATTTGGAAATATATACAATTTAGGATACAACAAAACATGTTAAAGACTTAAATCTTCTAGAAGATGTAGCACATAAATATAGAAAGCAAGATCAAGCATATCAAGGCCAAAAATATGGACAAGGTATCTTGGGCAGTTTCTAACAATACTTGAACGTTACGTATACCAGAGGGTTTAGTCCTTGAATTAAACCATTTTGTCTGCCTACCTTACTGAAAATAAGAGAAACGAGAAAAATGGAAAATATAGCTGGTAATTATGTACTGGGTTGATTTGCTTGACTTTCCACTTCAAAATTTTGGATACAAAGATAGTATTACTGGAAATTAAGGAGACTTGACAGCCATAACTGTGGAAACTACTGACGATTATCTGCTTTTCTACTTATGTAACTTTTTGAACTTTTGTTCTTTTTTTTGGGGCAACATGGTCTCCAGCTATATGCTAACACTTCTTTTTTGTTCTGGGCAGTAATTCAGGGAATTTTTTCCCGATCTCCTTTGTTTGACAACATTCCAAATCAAATTCTTATTGTTGAAGATATGGTTACATTCAAGCCACCTGGGTTATGGTTGAATATTCAGGTAAACCTTGCATTGGAAGTTTCTCAAATTTTCTATCATACGAGTGGCTGCCTTCTCTTAGCATTTTTCTCTCAAATCATGCAAGCTCTAGTCTTGCAAGAGGGAGTTGAGACTGACCACTGTTCTGATGCGTTTGCAGCATGATGCATTCTTCAGTCAGCGAAACTTGAGTATGAGAAGCTATGTCCTTTCTGTATTTAGAAGTACTATAGTTGATTATATCTCTTCACCAGAGGTGAACTTCCTGAGGAGTATATTGTCTCGCAAACCACCCAAAACAAAACTCATTTTCCGGTTTCTGGGGAAGGATGTATTTGAGCCTGCTCTTAACCAAACATATGGTTCTCTGTTAAGTAATCTCACATTTATCAAGACATTTGCTTCTGGAATTCTTGTTCCGAAGAATTATATATGGCCTGTAGATGCAAGTCTATATTTACAGCCATATACCTCAGTTGTTTTTGATGCTCACAAAGAAGGTCTTGAAGTTTTTGCATCAGATTTCTCCAATGACATTCCTTTTGCCTACAACTACAGTTTTAATCCTGTAGCTGAGTGTCTTTCATTTATTGACAATGGAAAATTCTCTGTGGATGGCTTGATTTCCGACTTTCCAATAACACCATCAGAGGCCATAGGTAAGCCATTCACTATTCTCATTCTACAAATTTGGTACTCGGTCAGAAAAACTATTGGAAGATGGACATATATGTTATGGTAGTCCTTTATGCCAAAGTCTTTATAACCTAATAATAAATCTTGAAGTATCTTGTAAGTTGAAATATGTCCACACTTCCAATGCACATAACATGTTTTCAGAAACTTTGGATCAAGTGATTCAAGGTTAATTGATCCAAGCTTTCCAGTCATTTCCTTTTTGATGATGAAGGAGGACAATGGTGCAAAACATCTGAATTAGCAGTGTTAGGATGTTGTTACGATTAAAAGTTCAAGATAAACCTACAAGCCACTCTATTTACTAGAATTCAATTGGTTTTCTATTGCTGCCTTGCTTAATTGTTAGTTCTCTTAGCTGTGAAAGGCCTGCTCCCAGGAAAATGACTTAGATTTGTGACAGGCTTTTTGTTTATACAGACAATAATTTTCTCCCTTTTCTGTATTATTTCAGGCTGTTTCTCTCACATTGGCAGAAATGATACGGGACAAGGTATGATGGTGCTTCTTTTTCCTCATGATAGATTTGGTTCTTTCTGTTTTGATTTTGGAATTCTCGTTGTCTATGGTATAGTTACCATTATTGTTTGATGCACCACAATGACTGATTGGTTAACTAGTTTATTTTACTGTCTTCTGTACAGAAAAACCTTTGGTTATCTCATCCCAAGGATCAAGTGGAGACTTTCCTGGCTGTACTGATTTGGCTTATCAGAAGGCCATCTCAGATGGAGTAGATGTACTTGACTGTCCTGTTCAAATGACGAGCAATGGGATACCAATTTGCTTGGGCTCTATTAATCTTATAAATAGCACAACGGTTATTCAAAGTTTCAGCAACCTTTCAACAACTATTCCTGAACTTGGAATCGTAAATGGAATATTTACCTTCAACCTCACATGGAGTCAGATTCAGAGTTTGAAACGTAAGTGAAACATGTTGATCACTTTATTTGTTTTTGGTGAAGTTCGTTCCCCTACTTCAAAGCACACTCTCACACAAAGGGAAGGAAGGAGGAAGTTTAGATTCTTTGAATTCAATGTTTAAATCAAATGGCTATATAGCAAGTTAGTTTATACCCCCTGGGTCTAATATCAACCCTGGTTCAGGTTCAAGGCCTTTTAAGTTACTTTCATTTGATCTGTATTTTGCACGGTCTGAATTTGACTGCTCAAACTCTCACTATTATAGGTCATCTACTTAGTCCATTTGCTACAGAGAGGTGTTGAGACATGTACTTGTGGAATGGGTTTTAGTTACAACTGGGTTAGGATGGGAAAAAAATGATACGTTGGCAGTTTACTTTGGAGCTTTTGTCCATTAGTATACTTCCTACTGAATTTGTTTCTTCATTCCCTTGTTTGTTAAAATTCCTTCAAACTCCCTGCTATTGATCTTGAAAAACAAAGTACACGCGACAAAGTTGTCATGAAGCAAATGTCAAGGCCATGCAAACTATAAATTGTTTTGTAGCAGACCGGCTCTTAAGCTTTTTAAATGAAATTTAAGAAAACTAAAAATCATGTGAATCTACTCAATCAACTTTACAGTGTCTTGCATAAAATGAATATTTCGTTAATTTGAGGATAGCAGATAGAAAACATTGAGTTTGTGGAGAAGAGTCAATAGGACTACACTAGAACTGTTGGTAATTGATACACAAACCTTCTATGCAAAGACACTCAACCCGATGAAAATATCTGTAGGTCCATATGCACATCATTAATGATCCTGGGTATGTATTATATACCTTAGATGTCTGCATGGTAATATTTCTTAAAAACTAAGTATGTATCTATGGATGTAATGATTGGGCTGATACTTGAAAATACTCTCTTGCTTAACTCTCAACAATAAAATGGTGTTAAGAGAGATGGAAGGTTAAGACTAGAGGGAGCAATAGTTCTGTGCACATCAAAATGAAGAAAAAATATAATTTAAATGACATGAAGGAAGAAATAAAGCTAATAATACCTTGATGATTCACTACTTTTAGGTTTGATCTTTACACTTAGGCCCTCTTTGATAATCTTACCTTTCTGTTTTTGGTTTTTTATTTTGAAATTTTGGGAAAAACAGGCTAGAAATGTTGTTTGATTACATATTCTTGTTTTCAAGAAAGTGGACAATGTTTTCAGTCTTAGGATGGAAAATGAATACACAAAAACCATGTGCTCAACCGTTTCCAAAATGTCCAGACCAGGTTGTGAGTTCTGGACTCTTGCCTAGCTCTTGTTGCTGCTCTTGCTTTCTTTTTTTTTTTTCCATTCAAATTTTACTATAATGCTGGCTGTTTCTAATTTTACTATTATACAAGTGTGTGTTTATGAAATTCTAACTGTAAGTGTCTACTATTGAAAGTCACAATATTGCAAAATAATAAAAATTAAAAAAATTAGCTAGTCAAAATTCTTCTTAAATTCTAATCAGTAATATACTTCAAGGTCATAGCAGAAAAGAAATATTTTATTACATTCGAATATTTTTTTCATAAATTGTTTACATGCAGATCAAACAAACAGGGCCAAGTATTAAACATGTTTTCATGCTTTTATTTTTGATTTTTATAGAGCAAAATTTGTTACTGAAGGACATGTTTACTTTTAATTTTTATGAGAAAAAATAAAATCTGAGCACAAGAACCAAAAATGAATGCAAAAAACAAAAAAATAAAAGTTAACAAGATTGTCAAAAATCCTTAGATTCAATAGGTTGCAATTCCTTTAAAAGACATGACACTTGTTATGAGCTGTTTCAGATAGCAGTTGCAATACACTCTAATAATGAAGCACAATTGAAGTTTTGTGCAGGAAGTTGGTCCTCATGGGCCAGTAATAAGGACTTCTCTTATCATATTCACATTTTGCCTTGTTTAGTGAACATTTTTCTGTACATCCGTTTACATCTATTCCTGATGCATATTTTGTTTTTAACACAGTACAACTGTTTGCCTTGTTTCGTCATTGTAAACAATAGTTATTTGGCATCCTTGTGCTTATCTGTGTTCTGTTTTACTGCAGCTGTAATATCAAACCCATTTCCAAACTCCAATTTGCCTCGGGATCCTAAATTCAGAAATGCTGGAAAGTTTATGACACTGTCTGAGTTTCTGGACCTTGCAAACAACGCGAGTTCTGTTACGGGTGTGTTGATAAGTATAGAGGTGAGTTTTATGTCACAGTATCTCTCTCTCCAACCCCCATCCCCACAACAACCCCCCCCGGGGGGCGTGCGCCCTGCCACACCATGCCACAAGCACCAAAGATATCTATGGAATTATATCCTTGCAAGTATATGTGTGTTGGTGTCAGATTTGGAAACACGTGGGCTCTTTGCACTACCTTGCAATGTTGACATATTCAAAGTGGTTAACATACAATTGGAACTTCTTATGCAATTCTTATATAGAATTACACGACTCATTTATATCCATGCATTGAAAAAATACCTAATAAAGTAGCTCATTATTGCTAAAATATCATTTTCACATAATTTTAGTAGCATTTCTGTATAAAAATCTATAAGAATATCATTTTTCTGAACTTAATAAGCTTTACACTAAGGTGCTGAGCTGGAGTTTGAGATGGAGTTTGTGGGATTCTCGTTAATAGTTTCCTTGCTAAATATTGTCTTGAGAAGCTAAATATTGTCTGTACAATTTGGTTTTATGGTTGAAGTACTGTTTGTGTTAAAGTAAGTTCTTCGTTTACGTTCACAGTTGGCCGGAATGAAAGAGAAACCTTTAGAGAAACATGTCAGGCCTCTGAATCTGACAAGGTATTCTCACTGGTTCAGTGAGAATTGGGCAAGAAATTAAGGGAGAAATTGAGGAGAATTGTAGGGAGAAATAGAAGAACAGAGCATGAGAGAGAGAGAGAGAGAGAGAGAGAGAGAGAGAGAGAGAGAATCTGGAATTTTCTATTGATAGTTCATGCCTTGGATAAGGGATTCAGCCTTATATACTGATTACAGCAGTATAATTAATTGATTCCTTTTGTACAATGACTTGGCCATCTTCTAGAACAATTTTGTTACAACCCCTCACAGCCCTAACAACCACAGTACAACCCTTCTTAGCCCTAGGCACATGATAACTCCCCCTCCCTTAAAGGTTTTCTTGTACTCAAGAAATGCTGAGAAGCTGGGCAGCCTGAGGAAACTGTTTGAGGAGGTCTGGTAAGTACTTCCAGATGTTGTTATCTGAGTGGAGGTGGGACCATCTCACCAACACTTGAGTTAGGGGAGCCCCTTGCTTGTAGATAATCCTCTGTCGACTATAGCCGCTAGTTCCTCAATAGGATTGGTGTGTCTAGTAAAGGGAGGTAAGGGTGGGCTGACTTGTTGTATGCTTATTGACCTTTTGAGCAGGGACATGTGAAATACTGGATTAATTTGGCAATCAGCAGGCATTTCGAGTTGGTCCCACCTACACTTGAGTTAGGGGAGTCCCTTGCTTGTAGATAATCCTTCGGTCAACTATAGCCGCTGGTTCCTCAATAGGATTGGTGTGTCTAGTTAAGGGAGGTAAGGATGGGCTGACATATATGCCTACTGACCTCTTGGCAGGGACACGTGAAATACTGGATGAATTTGGCAATCAGCCGGCAATTGGAGTTGGTGGGCAACCTTTCCAAATCTGGCTATAACAGGGAATGGGCCATAAAACTTTGGGCTTAGTTTAGTGACCTACCCTTGGGCAAGAGCCTTTTGATGAGCGTTCTTTAGCCTTAAATAGACTAGATCTCCCACATTGAACTCCCTTTCACTCCGCCTCCATGCGATTTTAGGCAGTAGACAACTCCTTTAGTAACTGTACAACTTGCTTCCTTTTCTGTAGTAAGTATCAACTGTTGCTACTGTGGTTGGGCCAACGATGACTGGTAGGGGTGGAGGTTTGTGTCCATACATTGCCTCGAATGGTGATGGCAGGAGTTGTACCACCATTGGGCCAATGAGAGCCACTTGTGCTAACCCTTGGGCCGTAGGAAACAGAGGTAGCTTAGGTAGGTTTCAAGACATTGGTTAACTCTCTCTTTTTGTCCATTTGTTTTGGGGTGATAAGCAGCGGACATGTGAAGCTTAATTCCCAAAAATTTCAACAGCTCTTTCCATATCAGGCTAGTGAACAACTTGTCCCTGTCAGATACTATATTTTGTGATATCCCATGCAACTTTACCACTTGGCTTAGGAAAATCCGGGCTACCTCTTGAGCTGTGAAGGGGTGGGAGAGACCAAGGAAGTGGGCAAACTTTGTGAATTGATCAACTACCACCAGTATGCTGTCCTTCCCCCTCAGACCTGGGTAACCCTTAGATAAAATCCATTGATATGCTACTCCACGCTTGGTCAGGGGTGGCCAATGGCTGCGGCAGCCCTGGGGTTGCTACTATCTCATGGTTGCATCTCTTACACCAATAGAAAATTTGTTTCACCTTGTAGTAGGTGCTCTGCATGCTTGAATGTCCTCCCAAAGGGGATCCATGCAAGGATTGCAGGATCCTGTTTTTGAGTTAATCACGTCCCCCAATTACCAGCCTGCCTCGGTACCTTAGTAGCCATTAGGTAGTGTGAAGCCTTGTCTACTGGAAGGGTCCATAATCATTTGTTCTAACAGCTCCTTAGTGCACTCAGCCCCTTTATAACTCGCTGTTATTTGCTGATACCAATCAGGGATAACCGAAGTAATGGCGACAGATACTCCTTCAAAACAGCGGGACAATGCATCAGCAGCAATATTTTCCTTCCACTTCTTGTATTATTTGATATAATCTAGTCCCATGAGCTTGGTCATCCCTTTCCTTTGCAATTGCATGTGCAGCTTTTGTTGCAGTAAAAATTTCAAGCTCTCATGGTCAGTCTTTATTATGAACTGATTTCCCTCTAGGTAATAACACCAATTCTCCACAGCCTTCAACACCGCCAGCAACTCCTTATCATAAGTAGTCAAACCCTAGTGCCTAGGGGCTAATGTTTGGCTAATGAAAGCCAATGGTCTGCCCTCCTGCATTAAGACAACCCCTATTCCCATGTCACTAGCATCAGTTTCTAGCACAAATGGTTTATTGAAGTTTGGTAGGGCCAACTCAAGAACCTCTTCCATTGCCCTTTTTAGCCGTATAAAGGCTTCTTCGACCTTGAGATTCCAATGAATACTCCCCTTTAACAGCTCAGCGAGTGGCCTACTAATTATCCCATAATCTTTCACAAATCTTCTATAGTAGCTTGTGAGTCCAAGGAATCCCCTCAGGGCTTTTATAGTGGCAGGCGTTGGCCAAGAAGTCATGGCAGCCACCTTCTTTGGATCTGTGCTAACCCCTGAACTGGAGATGATGTGCCCTAGGTATTCAACCTGCCTTTGGGCAAAGGCACACTTTGACCTTTTAACATATAGTCAGTTGAGTCTAAGGACTTCAAATGTAACCCGTAGGTGATCAATATGTTTGGAAAAAGAAGGGCTATATACCCAGATATTGTCAAAAAATACTAGGATGAAATCTCGGAGATAAGGAGCAAAGATTTGGTTCATCAAGGCTTGGAATGTGGCTGGGGCATTAGTGAGGCCAAAGGGCATCGTTTTGAATTCAAAGAAGGGTTGATATCAGAAATCCTTCTGATCTGATTTGATCATGTCAATCTTCCAACAACATCCTTAGCAGTGAACTTATTGGTTTCACAAGTATACACAATTATTCTGGGGACATCAATTCAGAACAGTACACAGAGCTGATCAAAGCTAATGCTTAAACTCACAGTGGTTAGACGCTTGATCTAGCTTCTTCAGCATAACATCACTAAGGATATTATAGGATCTTACCTTATGGATCCTTCTTCTTCTTCTTCTCTATTCCACCCCTCATTGATTCCTGTCTTGATTAAACTCAATAGTGCTGATTGGACTTTCCCCTCCAGCTAAATCTCTTGTTGCAACCCTTAGATGGCTTCTGAATGTTTTGTATTTTTTGGACTTCTCAGGCTTAATAATTGAAGCTGATACAACTTCCTAGTAGTGGGCGCGCAAAGAATTCCAGAATCTGAGTGATAATGATTTTTAGAAGGAACCTGTGCATGAAAGCAAAAGATTATGTGGTTTAAAAAAAAAAAAAAAAATACCAGGTTGCCTCTATGATGAGAGACAATTTCATTATGGTGATGAACAAATTGCAATAGTAGAGGAGGCACTCAAACAAAATCAAGGCCCAAGGCCCAAGGCCCAAGCCATGTGGCTGCCATGGCCATGCATCATTCCATGCCTAGATGATTAGAGCCTGAATGCTCTTTGCTTATCTCACTTGTGGTTGCTGTTAAGTCCAGTGTTCTCTAGCGCTCTCAACTCGTGTTTCTTAGAATGTGACACCTTATTCAAAAGTCCCGTTAAAACCCAATTAATCTAGTTTTAGTGTTTTTACATGCCAAACAATATACTTATAGAGTCCTAAATAGCATTTCCTGTTAAACATGTATTGCTAATTTGTTTGAATTCATGTTATATGCACTTATGAAATTCCCTTTAAACTAATAAATGTCAAAAATAGGAACTCTATTTTAGTAGAAACTTGACACTTCAATATTAGAGGGCTAGCCTTTGGTATCAACAATAAAATTACTCCTGTGATTGAATGTTCATGGGTTTGAGTTGTGGAAACAATCTTTTTGCCCTCTAATTAGCAATGGTAAGATTGCTCCTTTGTGATTGGAAGTTCACAGATTTAGGTTGTGAAAATCTTTTTTTGCAAAGTAAGGCTAATAGTGTGTATAAAAAACTAATCCTCTCCTTTCCTGACAGGAGGGGCAACAAGGATGCCATGTCACTTGTCAACAAAAAATATTCTTGGGTGAATCTATTTTACTCCTTGCTTGCCCCCTTGGATGGGTCTTTATGAAACGCTTAACTGATGCATGAAATTAGTAGAGATTAATTGAACACTTAATTAGAAGGAAAAAAAAAAAACCCCAGTTTTTTTTGGCTAATTTAAAAAACCCAGTTTTCAACAGGTTACATAATTGATATTTCTTGGGTTCCATGCAGACAGAACACTGATTCGTACTGATAATTGTCACGACACATTCCATTTACTGCACGTGCACAAAAGTTGCATGTATATTTGTGTAGCATTAGACTAGCTCAAATCCTTCTCCTAAACCTGGTGTATTATGCTTCCTTCTATTGCTTCTTATAGGATGCAGCTTACCTAGCGGAGAAGCAGGGATTAGGTGTAACTGATGCAGTACTTGATACCTTAAGAAATTTTACTCGTGATAAGCAGGCAGTCAAGAAAGTAATGATTCAGTCCTCCGACAGTTCAGTTCTGACCAAGTTTAAGAAGGAAAGCAGTTATGAGCTTGTGTATAAGGTTGATGAAAATATTCGTGATGCCGATAATGAATCCATTACTACAATCAAGAACTTTGCCAATTCTGTGGTTGTCAGCAAGGCATCTGTCTTTCCACAGAATCAGGGATTTATCACTGGCATGACCGATGTTGTAAATAAGCTACATGCATTCAAGCTCCCAGTGTATGTGGAACTGTTCAGAAATGAGTTTCTATCTCAAGCTTGGGACTTTTTGTCGGATGCAAATGTGGAGATCAACACTTACGTCCAGTCTGTTAACATTGACGGCATTGTAACAGAGTTTCCTGGGACGGCTGCTAAATACAAAAGTAAGTAAATAATTATTTCTCAACATATCTTGGTAATTGCTCTAATAAAATGAAATCATGTTTGAGATTTTGAGGTTCCACAAGTTTTTGGATAAAATCTTATATCAGTCTGATAGTTAACAATAAGTTTTAATCCACTTCACTTCAGCAAGCCATAATATTCCATTATCTTCGAACTGGAACCGCTATCTGATTATTTAGTCTCTCGGCCTTTTTCTTTATGCTTTTAAGAGGTATGTACTAACACTATGCAACATAAAATGGACATTGGGAGTGGTATGGATTCAAATGATGAGATATAATATTTTCCCAATAAAATGTTTCTCATAATACGATCAAGAACTTACATTACGGCTTATAACGGATTAATGTCAAGTTGATCATTTGGACTAGGTTTAGTCTCATTATTTGTTCATCTCTTAACGATATTTGATGCTTTGGTTGATTGCAGGGAACAAATGTTTAGGACTTGGCAACAATATGCCATCTTACATGCTGCCTGTGGAGCCTGGACTCTTCCACGTGATACCTCCTAAGTTCATGCCACCAGCTGAAGCCCCAAACCCTATACTGAAGGAATCCGATGTGCTTGAGCCGCCTCTGCCTCCTGTCGTGGCGAAAACCCCGACCTCAGACACCGGCAATGGAACTACGGCTCCGGGTCCATCCGCAAGAAACGGGCAGCATAAACTTGTCGCGTGGACGTTCCTGTCCTATCTGACCCTCGTCGCCACACTTTCCCTATTCTGAAATTCATGACGCGAAGAGAATCTTGGTACCCATTTTTTTTTTTTTATTTTTTTATTTTGTTGCTCCGCATGACGACCTGACTAAATGAGCCTTGAGCCTTCTTTTTTATTTTTTTTTGTTTCTTCTTCTTCTTCTTGAACTGCAGCAGATCCCTTGATTTGTCTCCGTCCTTCCCACATTGTAGGTATGTATTATGTTCATTCCGCCGAGTATACCAAACATGGATCTTGAATTCTTGTATCTATTACAAATATTCTTTCGGTTTGTATCCACAAAAACTGCATCTGGCATCTGCATGCTAACCCAGCTTGCTTCTTTGTTTAATCTCTTTTGTTCTTCCAAGCTGCAAATCCTGATCACCAAAAAAGTTGTTTGATTCCCTTAATTGGAACTGCTGATGGCTTTCTGATCACTGGTTTTGGGAAATTTATTAATTGGGTCCAAAGAGTTCAACCCCCCCATCTCTACCTGTACTGTACATCTCCATGATATTTGATGATGCCTCTAGGTAGTCGATGGCTGGCTGGTATAAAATAAAATTTGTTGGATTAAACATGATGAATTCTATACAAATGAATTAAACAAGGGTTGGGTGGGTGGGTGGGTGTTCTAGTTCCGGAGATTTTGAGGGTATGGGAAAAGAAAATTGTAGGAGGCATTAACGTGATGGGAAAATCTGCAGGGGTTGACAATTCAATTGACGTCAAAAGCTGGAGTGATTTGGAGCAAAATAGGACTTAAAAGAAAAAAAGTTGGCAAGTGATGATATTGAGGCTGACCCGACCCGACCCGACCCTTATTGGCTAGGTGGGCTGGGCTGGAAAATCATGGTAAGATATTATACGCATGCACAGAAATGATGGAGCACCATTATCAGAATGGTGAATGGTGAGGCTGAGGCTGAGGCTGTGGCATGCACAGAAATGATGTCGCCGCAGCCCGCACTTACTTCCAATTTGGAACCAACTAACTATTACGGTACGCGCACAATTATTATTATTTTTTTATATAATTTATTAATTATTATTATTATTATCATATTCTGAAAAAGGAAAACATCATTAATTCTAGTTCTTCTTAACCAACAAATTGAATTTGGCTAAAATCTTTCTTTACCCCAAATTATGCAACAATCTCTTTGTCTTTGTCCAACACATTTTCATTTCATTTCATTTTGTTTATAAAAAAGCATTGCAACTTTAAACTTTACCATCTTACCTAATAAAAATTGAATCAGCTAAACTCACATTAAATTTGAAATATAAAATATAACTATACGATAATTTAAATAAATAGATCTAAACATAATTAACATTTAAAAATATAAAGTCAAAAGTATAAAATTAGTCTATGTATTTTACTTTGGGGTTAAATGAGCTTTTATGTTTTTTAAATTTAAATTAAAGACAATTTAAGTATAGAAATAATGACCTTAACAACTCAAATTGGACCCAAACTCAAAGCTTAAATTGATTCCACATTTACAATCACAGCTCATATTTGCATTTACATAATTATTTGCAGTCAAAAAAACTTTATCCCGCTCAAATTAAAAGAAAAAAGCCCTAATAGCAAAGTATGCACCATGTGATCGGAACTTTGATTGAGTTTGATCTTGGAAATTAGTGTTTGATTTAAATTATAATAAAATAAGAAAAAATCATTATACCAAAATTTATGTTCAATAAAAATTTGTGAATGAAAACAGAAATTAAATTGTAATAATTAAATATTATTTTTTAAAAATAATTTTTTATAAAAATATTATATTATTCGTATCGAGTCACATAATATTTATTTGACATAAAAAAAACTGACAGATGGATAACATACTGACATATCAGTAAATTTTTATTTATTTATTTTTATTTTTTTTTATAAAAAAGACACAAATCATCGTCGTTTAAATTTTCTTAGAATGACTTTGATTCTCGAAGGTTGAAGCCACAGCTCATGAGTTGCCAAATCCATATCTTTCGCCACCGAAAGGGTTGACTTTTTAACTCGAATTATTAATATACTAATCAGAAAACAAAACCAAGCCTCTCTCTCTCTCTGTCTGTCTATATATATATATATATATAATATGCCATATATTGTTAAATATTGTTGGCATCTCCGATTTGACTGATGAACGCGAAACTTGATTTATCCAACAGCTGTTTCTGTGTCATGCTTATGTGCTGCTGACCTCATTAATTAATCCCAACTCCTTTCTCTGCAAATTAATAGATATATATATATATATATTCTTGTCAAATTTATTTATGAGCATCAAGAAAACTTATTGGGCCGCTCCTGTATTAGTTTATTAATTATTGTTTTTTTGTTTAAAATGCAACATTAAAGCCTTTAATTGATCATTCTCTCGATTGAAATAAAATTTATAAAAAGTCGAGTTTATATAAAATTTAAAAATTTTAAATTTGAGTGTTGTTAAATTTAAATAATCATTCATTATATTAATGAAAATTAAGGAGAAGATTGAAGACGGAATAGAAGAATGGTAGTGTGAGAGAAAAATTAAAAGGATTAACCTAGTGAGCTTAATTTATAGGATTAATCTAAGACTAATTATAAGATCTAATAAATATAAATAAAATATATATAATTATACTAATAATTCTAATACTACTATTCAAATTAGAATATAGATATCCTATGGATCAAACTTATTAGAAAAGTGAAGACAAAGGTTGAGCAAACCCCATTTTACTTTATTAGCAAATACAATTCGTATGAACTCACTTGGTGAAAGAAAAAAACTATGGTGTTTTTGGGAGCAAAGAAGGTGAAGAAAGAGAAAGGGACAACCCCACTATGGAGTACGTAGGGATATGTCCTCTCTCCCTTTGCCTTTATTATCACCACATCACATGGAATATATATATATATATATAAAAGCAAAGCCATGCATTTCAAAACTGTACTATGGAATTCTTGCAAAGCAAAGCATGCAAAGCTGCATCAACACTTTTCTTTGCCTTGTGGTCACCTCTTTCTCTCCTCATTTGTTCTCTATTTATTTCTAAGGGATTAAAAAAGGGTTGGGCAAGTGCCCATTTTGGTAATTTCTTCTTGAAGAATAAGTCATACCAATATATATATCATGATTATTTTATGAGAGTTATTTTTAACTAAAATTTTAAATTTGATTAATATATATTTTTTCATAGTTTAAGGATGAGATATTGATGTCTCCGGACACAAGTCAAGTGGTTGGGTTATGATAAGTCAGGATTCGTACTAATAGATCATGAATTTGATTTCTTACTCTGCACAGTGAGATAAAGTTTCCACCTACGATTTATCTCATTTATCAAAATCGAGCGATGGGAAACCACGCAAAATATTAATTTTACTTGAAGAAATAGAATAACGATTTAAAGATGTCAAAAAGAATTTAGAGGCACAAGAGATATTGTATTTTAGGTGGACATGTACCACCATTCTCTCATGTCTTAGTATTATGATTTTATTGATAACATCATTAATTCTCTACTTAAATTTATAAATCGTATGATATGAAATCCTTTAAGTATTAACAAAAATAAAAATTTAATTTCTTATCAAAACAAAATTAATAATTAAACTCGGTAACCTCAAATTCGTTAGTGTGTTTTTGATATTTCTTCTACAAATTTACTATCCTATCTCATTTACAAATTAAGGAATCATATACATACACATATATTTATACGAGTAAGTTGTACTCAAATCCAGTGGTTTAGGTAGATTATACAAGCACCCTTAATGATTTATATTTAAGATTACTTGTTCTTATGATTTATTTTTTAAAAAATAAATATATTTTTAATTTAATTAAATAAAATAAATCATAAAAATATCTCTAAAAACAATTAAAACCTTGAGATGTGGTAGGCTTAATACATAATGGGGTCCTTGAGTTCAAGGGAACGAAGACTGTAGTTGAGTAATAAATCGAGGTACTCGAACACTAGAAGACTACATTTGAGTAAATATACAAAATACTCAAGTAAATGAAGACAATTGTCAAGTCGGCATTCCAAATACTCGAGTACATGGTGTGAATAGTCGAGTAAATACTTCAATTACTCAACTAAATAATGGTAATGGCCGATTAAACTCTAAAACCAAGGAGGGGGCGGTTCAAGGTCATGGTAATGGGGCTATATCCCTTCTTGGGCTAAGTTGTTAGATTCTAGAGGACCTTGGATTCCAGCTAAACTTCAGTATGTTTCCCCCTCTAGTTTCAAAGAACGTAATTCAATGAGTAAAGTGTCTTTGGATGTTATTAAGGAGAATATGACACATTAGATTAATTTTTTTGTGGGATATTTTATTGAGAAAAGACTACTATTTCTTGTGATTCCAAATATCATCGAGGTCATCTTTAACAATTGTGATTTTTATTTCTTTTGTTTTAATAAGCAAGACAATACGTTGGGTGTGTTTGACGTTGGGCCATGGGATTTTGGGGGTGGACCATTATTTTTAAGATGTTGGGAACTTGGAATGATTCTTTCACAAGATTCCCATATTTTCAATGTGCTTATGGAGGGATAGTTCGTTAAGGGAATTTAAGTTATTGTCAATAGGTTGAGGAAACCTTTGATTGAGGATAGGACAAGGTTGGGGTGTGCACGTGTTTGTGTGGAGATGCATGTGTCTTATTCTTTTCCTAAATACGTTGAATTGAATCAGTGAATAGATGAATTCACAGGTGATCTTAAAGTTGCTCATTTACTGGTGGAATACCAATGGGTGCTTTCAATCTATACTTATTGTTGTGTTTTTGGTCATCTTTTATTAAGATGTTCTAAGAATTATTTTCAACCTCAGAGTGATAAGAATACAACCTAGATGAAAAAGCCTATTCCTGAGCATAATAAAGAGAAAGGTATTGCGTATGTTCTAAGGAATGAAATAGTTGAACATTCGGGTAAGAGTGGGAGAGAATTATCTCATAAATCCATTATTGAAATTGCTGAACATGCTTTCTAAGTCTATTTCTCGTAAGATAACTAAGAATTGATCTTTAATGTACAATAGATTTTAGTCTCTTATAGGGTAGAGTATAGGTATTTCTTCTCTTGAGGAATTGAACGAGGATGTATTGATGAGACAAAGATGGATATTAAAAAGTATGGTAAAAGGGGTTAATGGGAGGATGTTGTTTTGAAATCTGACATGAGTGAAAGTCCTTGCTCAAAAAACATTCCTATTAAATTTGAGTTATAGTTGAAGAGAGAGATAGAAGAAGAAAAATGTCCTCACGAGAGTAAACAAGGGATTTAGCGAAGGAAGTCCAATGATTCAGGATCCAACTTAATATTGTTTGCCTCTAGTTTTTTTTTTTTTTTAATAAGTTGCGAGGAAAGTTTTGTTTCTTTTTTTTTTTTTTATTTAGTTTGTTTTGGTATTTTCTAGTTGTTAGTTTAGTTTTTTTTTTTTTGAGGTTGCTTGGGATATGCCTTAGCGTAACTTGTAAAAGTTTTATGATTTTTTTTTTTTGTTAATATACACTTACTTGGAAAAAAAAAATGAATGATTAAAAATTAACATAAGGAAGAACATTGTTGTTGTTTCAAGTTAAAGGAGAAATATTAAGTGAAAATTCATTAGATAAAGCATTTACATTGAGAGAATAAGGAAGAACATTGTTGTTTTTTTTAGAATATTCTTTCATTCAATCAATTTTTTTTAGTCACCTTAAATCCTTGGCGTTAGTATTTGTGAAAGCATAACTCAATACAAGTATGTTAAGGAGACTAAAGGTGACGAAAAAAATGATTGAATAATAGAATGTGTTAAAATTTTAATTGAAAGGCTAAGAATCATACTTTTTAATAATCCAAAAATCGTTTTTATGTATTAAATGGAGATGAAAATTTACCCTATTCATCTTGTCCCAAAAAGTGAAGTCGTTCATCCCGGACGCCCCTATTCCCGGCCCGACAGGAATGTGGGGGGATGTTAATCATGGTGACTCAACTGATCACAGCGGCTAGATCAGTGCTCACTGCACACAAGGAGCCCCCTCACTTGAGAGATTGCTCCCACATTGCCGCTAGCAAAAACTCGATCCTTGATCCTTGTCCCAAATTTCACCATCTGCTACCAGTTGAGCTGCCCATGCGAGCTACCCTATTCATCTTACAAATAGAGATAGTGGTAACAGTATAGAAAAATAATATTATTGGTTCTTAAATTTTATTTTTAAAATATATTAATTAATTATTTTAATTTATTATCATAATAACTGAATTTTGATTTTTGTTAAAATTTAATTATTTTTGATATTTTTTTTATCAAATTTTATTAATAAAGACTAATATAATATACATTAATATAAATTTTACTTAATATTAAGATTAATTTAAATATGACAATCAAATGATTTTGAAGATTATATTGATGTATATTATGTCACTCTTTATTAATACAATTTCACAAAAAATAAAAAAAAATAAAATTTGAATAAGAATAAAACTTTAGTTATATGTAATAAAAAAATTTAAGATTAATAGTATAATTAATCTTAAAGTGATAATATCGTAAGTGGGGCCCACAAGAAATAGTGGGCCAGGCATCAATATAGCCCCACCCAATGATCATCATGAATAATATGATGCTCTCAGACGTAGGCATCAATCATAATCCCTACAAACCCAGCCCCCCACCATCCGCGTTGGTGTCATCAAAACCCAAATCCGAAGGAGCTCCTAATCAAATACAGACCATCAGATGCCCATTCAACGGCCACGATCCTCCCATCCAACTTCGCATCATCGCCACGCCACGGTGATGTCACGTGACCACCTCCCTTGATCTCAAGGAAACTCCCCCCGCACCCCCTCCCAATTGTGGGCCCCACGTTTTCCTCCTTGACCCTCTAACTACAATTTCTTAACAACCCACCCCCCTCCCTCTCTCTCCTTCCCTCCCTATAAAAATAAGTCCAAATCTCTCCTGGATGTCTCATATTCCCGCATTAAGGAGAAGCTATACTCTCTCTCATTTGGCAATAGAGAGACGAGATTGCAAGAGCTAAGAGAGAGAGAGAGAGAGAGAGAGAGAGAGTAATTGAATTGAAGCCAAGGAAAAGAACGAGAAAATGGGTGCTGTAGTGAAGGAACCTCGCCTTGTGGTGAGAAAGTTCCTGGCCAGGCCCCAGCATGAAGGCGTTGGAGCCATTGTTAGAAGAAGTATTGGAAGGTAACCCACACACTTCACTGATTTTCTTTCATTTTCTTTTTACTTTCAAATTTGAATTACAATCCCAGTACACCAACTTAATATCAATGGCGCGCGCGTGTGTATATATATATATATATATATATATATTTGAACACGGGAAGTTTGAACGAACGAATTTTGAGCTGTTTGGCTAAGTGGGTTCTGGCTCTTGCTCCAGGTTTGAATTGAAGTACTTTGATCCCTTTCTTGCTCTCGACGAATTCTCAAGTGGGTTTTGGCTCTTTCTGCTCCCCCTTCTCCTACTCTGTTTCTTTATTAAAGATATCCACATTCATTTGTTCCACTATATATATTTGTGATTAATTAGGCTAATGGGTTTTGTGTGTTTCTTGGTGAATTTTGCAGTTTCTGCTCCTGGTGGGTTTCCTGATCATCCACACAGAGGTTTGATTCTTTAAACCGTCTTTTTCTCTGCTGAATAAGAGAATAAATAATATCTGGCATTGGATTCACTCCGCTTCTCTGTTTGCTCCTTTGTATTCACACTTGACAGGATTTGAAACAGTCACCTACATGTTGCAGGTACATCCAAAAGCAACTCATTTTCTTTCTTTTTTTCCTGTGTTTTTCAAGAGAACCCAACATAAATTAGAATAAAGCAGCCGCCATTTTTGTTCTTTCATTTTCTTAATCTGTTCTACTTGTCCATTGGAACAAATGCTTTTAGTATTTGTCAAACGTGATACGCAGATAAAATCGAATAATATTCATGATTTACTTTCATGTGTTGTTTATTACAAGTCACGCTATTTTGTTTAAAATTTTTGTTGTATATGGTTATGTTTGTTAGAGTGTGGGTTTTGGTAACAATCTTAAAGTTACTCCTTTGCAATTAGAGAAAATTAAGTTATTTACTCTCTCGATCCTTGCAAAGCAGAGTTTGATACAACCGGAACTCTTTTTATATAATTAGAATATGCATGCTTTTCTTTTCACAGGATCCAATTGAATTTTGTCAAAATAACAGTAGAACATGTTAATCATTTATGATAATTATGGCATGGTGATTAGTCAGTTTGATGTTAATGGTGTAACTTGAAAGGATGTACCATCTATCTTGTTTGTCCAAATTATGAACTTAAAAAATCATAATCAAGTTGGTGAGGTATAGCTGGCAGCAGATCCAGCTTATATTTTAGGTTCACATATATTGTTTGGTGATGTTTACACATAGTCAAATATGGCCAAGTGCAATTGCATTCTAGTTAAGGTTGTAAATGGGGAGACTAACTGGTTAAAGAAACGTGTTTGTTTGGTAAAATGGTTTCAAAGTTATTTTCAAATTACCCCAACACACTAATTTTTATTAAACATTAAACCATAGAGAAAAATCTTTGCTAATTTCAAATTTGTATGAAATTATGGTAAAAAAAAGGGCGGCATCCCTACGCACTTACCTCCATGCTCTGCTAAACTTGTCGTTTTTTTTTACTTCCCCAAAATATGGTTCCAAAACAATCCAGAAAGCTAATGACCCCCTCATCCTCCTGCCCATTTTAGGCACACATGTAGCTCACCCTGTTTGATTATAGTTCTTGTTTTCTCCTTATCTTTGTTTTGTAACTGGAGATGATAAATAATTTGACAACACAACTGCTTTCAAATTTTTCCACTTTAAGGTGACATTGAATTTTGAAACTAATCAAAACATTTTTCTTTTTATTTTTTCCCAAATCTGGAGTGTTCCAATGTAAATTTCCTAAAATAGTTCTGGAAGCCAATACACTAACTATCTGTTCGAAGCTAGGATTTTTCAGCAGAAGGAAAAATGCAATAACTTGTGCACATAGACTTTTACAGGCTCATAAGAACATTCATTTATGTTTCTCCTTTCCCCCTAATTCCACAAATCTTAATTCCAAACACAATCTGTTAAAACATCAAGACACTAGTTTTTGAAACCATAATAACAACATGGCTCCTCTTTTCTTGCTCCCCAAACCAGTAGCAAGAATGAAGTGAAATATACCTATTGGCTGCTATACTAGAAGAAACTTTTGTTGATTTTGTACTTTGACCAGGGTGCTGTAACACATGAAGATTTTGAGGGGCACAAAGGCACCATAGGAGCGGGTGATTTGCAATGGATGACTGCTGGAAGAGGGATCGTCCACTCTGAAATGCCGGCTGGCCCGGGAACCCAAAAAGGCCTGCAGCTTTGGATCAACCTTTGCTCCAAATACAAAATGTTAGTGCATCCTCTTTTTAACTCCAAATAATAATGTTCAGATATGAAGCATAATATGTAATCATGTGTTGTGGAATTTGTAATGGGTGCCCTTTTTGACACCCGTTCTGTCTCCACCCTCATTCTGTGCTTCATTATTGGATCCCACATTGTTAGAAAGGGCATGGAGCTGTTCTTTTTTGGCTCTACACTTTTATAAGATAGGTGGGATTTTAAGGTCAGATTATTCAAACACCCTTTAAGAGCGTGAAACAGAACTTTTTAGACAAAAATACTAGTATTGATTATGAAAAAAAAAGTGAAAAAATTGACCGACGAAGCTAAACTTGGACTAATATAGACAAAGTTTTCTTGAGGTAAGAGAGAAGGGGGAGAGAATAAGGAAAAGTTGAACATTGAGATGGGGCACACACTACAGGAAGAAAACAAGAGGAAAATAAACGAGGATGAAAATGAAATTTTGTAGTTACCCAATTTGAATCATAGTTGAGGGTATCAAATTTAACAATTTTAAGCAATGTCCACTCATAATTGAAAGGGTAAATTACACTCAACACCCCTGGAGATTGATATAAATACAGGCACTCATTTTTCAGAAATTACATTTTTTTTTCTGTAACTGTTTTTTCAGAAATTACATTAACTACCCTTAATGTTCAGAAGTTAGCCCCTGAGGTTTGAAGGCATCAAAATTTAACAATTTTTTAAGTGATGTTGAGTCATGATTGAAAGGGTAAATTACTCTCAATACCCCTGAGGGTTGATATAAATACAAGTACTCATACTTTTCAGAAATTACATTAACTACCCTTACGGTTCAAAAGTTACCCCAAGGTTTGAACTACATCAAATGGGATGCCTCTAAAGTTCCATATATTTCTTAACAAATATTTGATTAAGGGGAGGGTGGTATAATTTTCTGAATGTGGAAGGTACAAGCTGTAATTTAGAAAAAGCTCAAGGGTGTCGAGTGTAATTTACACTAATTAAAAGGATGCTTGTATAAATAAGCCGACATTTTGTGTATTGATAGAATTCAAACTCGTTCCACTGACTATTTCTCTCAAACCACAGGATAGAGCCAAGGTATCAAGAAATAGCCAGCAAGGACATTGCAGAAGCAGCGAAAGAAGGAGTCAAGGTCAGAGTAATAGCTGGTGAAGCATTGGGAATCAGATCACCAGTCCATACCGCAACACCAACCATGTACTTGGACTTCACCCTCAAGCCAGGGGCTCATCTTGAGCACCCAATACCCATTGCATGGAATGCATTTGTGTATGTGTTGGAGGGTGAGGGCATATTTGGAAACTCCAAATCCGTGGCTGTGGGGCCCCACCATCTGGCCCTGTTGAGCAGTGGGGGGGATGGTGTTGAAGTGTGGAACAGAGGGTTGAAGCCCCTTAGGTTTGTGCTGGTTGGGGGGCAGCCCTTGGGTGAGCCTGTGATGCAGTATGGCCCCTTTGTGATGAACACTCAGGAGGAGATTGACCAGACCATTGAGGATTTTGAGGGTTGCACCAATGGGTTTGAGAAAGCTAGGCATTGGAGGTCTGAGGCCACACTTGCTCTTGAGTATTAGCTGCTACTATTTTTTCTTTTTTGGCTTTTGATTAATTGTTTAGGTTCAACTAAATGGGGAATAACAGTTGTTGGTGTCTGGATATGTACCATTAGTTCAGTGAATCATTAACGTCATGTAGTATATATAATTTTATGGATTACTGTTACTAGTATTTTAGGTTTCATAACTATGGGTCATCAATCTTAATTATTATTAGTTTATAAGAAAAGAAATTTCCTAAATTTACCCCAATGGGATGGTAGAATGTGTATTAAACTTAGATAGGAGGATTCTCTCTGCCCGTCATATTTATGCATATATCCCAGGGAGACTTATTAGAAAAAAAAGAAAAGAAAAATGAGAGGTTGTTCTTTTGTGACCATGGTGTGAAAACAACGTTATCAACAAAGCAAGCAAAAGACTATGAAATATGAGCTTCCTGTAACTATCATAGAATGAAAAATTTCGTGTATTGAGATTAGTCTTTGTAATTAACATATACCATAAGCTTGAGCGTAAAAAGAGAAACTAATCTTTTACCACATCAAGAATATACAAGAATTACCAAATTTCCACAAAACTTTATGCATATTATATTCTTTTTTATATTATTATGTTGTTTTTGTCAAAATATAATAATTAAAATTTGAGGTGGAAATGTCTTAGATTTGCTAGAGCGTTGCGATAAGTAATTGTCAGAAATTTCTTTTGGCTATGGGTAGATTGTCTCAGTTGATGAGACGTTCTCACGGGTAGACTACTTCTTGGTTTCTCGAGGAAAGTGCTTTTGTATTTCCACGAAGACTGCCCTCTTATTTCTCGGGTACGATGTATTTATGTTTTTATAGGTAGACTATCCCTTTGTTTCTCAAGGAGAGTGCCCTTATCTTTCCATGGATAGACTGCCCTTGTGTTTCTTGGGTAGATTGCTCTTATGTTTTCATGAGTAAACTATCTTTGTGTTTTTATAGGTAGACAACTTCTTTGTTTCTTGGGTAAACTATGTCCAGAAATGCATGTTATAAGGTACGCGGGGATTTCTCACCCCCCATATGCCTTCCAACAATCAAGTCAATATAAGAAGAAAATGGTTTCCCAGCTAAACCGTGGGGGTTTTAGCCAGATGCACAAGAAATGCACAGTAAACGTGGTATGAAGACAGAATAGCTGAAGTCACTATCCAAAGGTTAGATCTCCTACCCAAAAAGGGAAATAAAGTATTTATAGGCATGCAAGCCAAGGAGGTAGAAGGGTGACAAGTGCCATTTGATTGTCATGACACTTGGTCAGTGATGAGTTGGATGGGCTTTAGAGGAATCCACTTGGGAGACCCAGTGACCTACAAAGTCTTTTGGGAATAGGTGAGCCTTTTGGCGAGCTACTAGAGCAAGGTATCATGCTTTCAGGAAAGGTTTTTATCAGGGAAACTTGCTAGTCTTTAAGACTTGGGTTCACTCATGAGAGCTTACTTATAAGACTTATATGTTTACCCATGAGATGCCCCAATGTTTTACTCAATAGATGGCCTTAGTGTGTTTACTCGTGAGATGGTCTTCGTGTTTTACCTATGAGATGGCCTTAGTGTTTATCTGTGAAATGGCTTACAAGTTTACTCGCTATATGGCTTGTGAGTTTATTCGTTGAATGGCCTTTACACCTTAGAACACTTGAGAGTTGAGAGAACTCTTAGAGAAGTGTGTGTGTGAATCTAAAAGCGAGTTAGAAATTTTGAGAAAATTTTTACTTTTTCTCTTCTTGAGATTTTTGGATCTAAGTGATTTTGCGTGAATCTACTTGGCATCCTAGCGAGGAACCTAACAGTGAAATCGAATTTCATCAAGATGTATTCTTTCGTTTTTGCTTTCAATTTTTGTAAACCATGATTTATGAAAAATGTGATACTTGAAAATTAAATTTTATTCCGCTACGCATATGATGGGATCTATGTAATCCAACAACATGGACCAACTTCTTATTATTGCCCTCAAAATAACTATATAGTTTCCAAGGTCTATACTAGTTGGGGGCTTAGTATTTACTTGGGCCTAGTCGCTGATCAACAAGGTTCTTTTCGAGGTTGCCGCTTCTTTTCCCTTGCATTATTCGTGGATGTGACATAACAAACTTGAGCCTTTTTCTGGTCCCCTCTAAACTGCCCTATTCCATGTGGGGTGGGAAATTTTATTAATAGGTACCTTGGTGATATCATTGCTTGCATGTTATTGATTAAGGATCTCCCTAGGATCACATTATAGGTTGGGGAGTGTCTCTTGACAACCATGAAATTCACTTGTTGGGTCACACTCTAGGAATATGTGCCTAGCGTTATTGGCAGTTGAATAGACCTCAAAACGGTTACTTCTTCACTAATAAAACTATATAGTGGGAAAGAGATGATCCTTAGATGATCGTGGCGATACACATATTTTCAAAACAATTCCAATACAAGAGGTTAATCAAGCTCCTACTATCAACTAAAATCCTTTCAATGGGATGCTTGGCAATTACCGCAGATATGACAAGTGAATCATCATGAGGCATCAACACATCCCCTTGATCATCTGGAGTAAATATAATAGAGTCTTCATCTTCTTCTACCTGGGCTATTGAGTCAACAAGCAATGCTTGGCGGGCATACGCTTTTTGGGCTATAGAAAAGTCTCTTGCCATGGTCTCGCCCTGCTAAGATCAAGTGGATCCTTTTTCGAGTAGGCTCGTTATCATTTTCTTCTAGTGCAGCAACTGGCTCACCTCTTCTTTGGTTCCCATCTTTTTCTCTCCTTTGATTTTGATTATCACGACCCCCTTGGTTGCCTTGATCGAGCCTAGAAGGCTGCCCCTATTTCCCTACCTGTAACACCCAGTAATCTCGATGTTAAGAGAATGAGAAAGGAAGTGAGAAACTTTCAAAAATACCCTTGAGAAGGTATTAAATCCTTGAGAATAATTGTGCCCTATGAGAGGGGCATTTTGATAATTTGGATAGTGAAGTCCAATAAAGGGTATTTCGATAAATTAGAAGTAATTCCTATGTGGAGTTAGGTGTGTAAGTGAATTAAATCCCAATTTTTGTATTTATGTGGAGATAAATGGGATTAATAATTCACAAGGGGTATTTTGGTAATTTTAGAATAAATTCCATAAAAGAATTTAATTATGAAAAATTAAAAAAATGGTGGATATGCAATTATTTGAAAAAATAATAATTTTTCCCAATATTGGTGAATTAATGTGGTGATGCCACATGGATGGATGAGATGGAACTTGGGAGCCAAGGTTAGTGTCTTGGAGTGACACATGACTTAATGCGGTTCAAGTTAAAGAGAGAGAATTAAATAAATGCAACAAGGAAATGTTAATTAGTCTTTCAAGTATTTAATGATGAGCATGATTATGGTGAATTAAATAAATCCAAAGGAAAATGAAAAATTAGTCACCCATTAATGCTTTGAAAAATATGGGATTTATTTAAATGCATAAGAAATGATTTATGTCTCTCAAATGTGATGGGATGAAATTAGTCAATTAAATAAATGAGAAAATTGACTAATTTTGGGATTAGAAGAATTGATCTAAGAGTGGTGGATAGTTCTTGAAAAATCCAAGGGCTTGGATTTAAATGAGAAGAGCATATGGATTGTGCTTTCTCCAAAAGAGGAGATTGATTTGTTTGAAATAGATGGTTGAGATTTAATCTTCCTTAAGCACATGGATTGTGCTTTTAATGAATGGCCTAGATTCATTCTTGAAGAATGGAGATTTAATATAAAATGGCAAGTGTGGAAGACTTGTCTCCCTTTGGCCATTTGGAGAAAGAATGAAAGAAAGAAGAGATTGGGAGGAAAGGAGAAGAAAAGGGAAAGAGAAGGAAGAAAGAAAGAGAGATAGGAAGAAGTCTCTCATGGAGAAAGGAATGAAGAGGAAGATGAAGAAATCAAGGTAAGTTCCGTTTTTCTTCTCTTTATTTTGGTTTACCTTGGGTGCAAAGTAAGTTGTTTGTTGGAATGCCATCTTAGATGGGAGAAGATGTTGAGGGGAGCTCTCTTGAGATGATGATTAGAAGATTTAAATAATGAGGTAAGGGATAGCCCTATGGGATGGTGGCTTTGCAAGTTGTAAGTATGTATTTAAACTTTAAATGTGTGCATTGGCATGTTGTTTTGTGTTCAAGGACCTATGGCCATGAGGTTGTGTGGGGTAGGATAGTTTAAAGCCCCAAACCAAGGTGGTTGTGAGGATGTGGAAGCCCTAACCATGTTGTATACATACATTTGGCATTACATATTATGTTTTTATTTATACTGATGTTCATTGCACCCTTATTGAGCTTAATGGCTCATGAGGTTTTATCCTCCCCTTATAGGTTGTTCTTGTAATATCTCGAAAATTGAGAAATAAATAATGAATATTAATTTTGGTATTTAAAGTTAGTATGGAATATTTGGGGATTTAAAAGAAAAATGTTTATTTATGTAATTTTGAGGAAATAGGAAATTTAGGTATTTAATTAAATTATTTGGGAGTATTTATGGAAATAAGGAAATAATGATTTAATTTGTATTTTGGTGATTATTGAGTGTTTAGTGTTTAAAGAAAATAATTATTTATTGGGAAGTATTTAGAAAAATAATAAAATAAATTAATTTAGTGATTTTTAAAAATTATGGGCTGAAAGTGAAATAAAGAATAAAAGAAATGGGGGGTGGTGAGTGGCATTTTCAGAATCTTTGGGGTGCTATGCAAATTTTGGGAAGTAGCAGGGAATCATTTTAAATATAATGGGGCACGTTTATAGGTTGAAGGCAGTGAGTGGCGCGGGCAGTCGCGCGCGCGAGCGACCAGGGGAGCAACGTGAGTTCGAGCCCGCGGGTGTGCGCGCGCGCTGGAAGATTTTGGCTGATTTTTCAGCCAAAACCTTGCCCAAAATAGCGTCGTTTTGGGCGCGGTGGGCAGCCAGCAGCTACCACGCGGCACGCGCTGAGCCGCCCACTTCTCTCTCATTTTAAGCTGCAATTTGAGGGTGAAATCGGCCATTTTTGAAGCAGCAACGAGCGAAGAAAAATAAGAGAAGAAGAAGCAACGCGCAGGGCTAATTTTGGGAGAAAATTGAAGATTAAACTCTGTTTAATTGCGTTTTAATTAGCCAGGTGAGTAAAGAAATATGTATTAAACATTCTGTACGGTTAGAATTTTATTTTGGGTCCTATTTTATTAATTTTGGGAGTTTAATCTATTTGCAGCGTGTATTAATTTGGTAGTGTTCAAGCGTGGAAACGCTGTAAACAGTTAAATAGAGGCAAGCTCCCTCTACCCCTGCGATCTTTTTCTATTTTATGAACCCCTTGCATTCCCTTAACTCGTTTTGGTGTTGCGTATTAATTATTTAAAATGAGGATACTATTGGCGTGATTTAATTTAAATTAAATATAAGACTTGTTGGGATTTTATTTACAGTGTGCCTACGTGGGATTTTAGACGGCTAAATTAATTATATTACACGGTAGATTTATTTAATTAAAGCTATGATTTTATTTATTGCCAGCAACGTTTTTACTTTGCAGCGGGAGTGTAGGAAAGGCAAGAAACTGGCTGCACTCCCACCCTGCAATTAAAACACAAAACAAAACACAATAAAAATTTTATATTTTTTTTCTTTGTTTAGGTGAGAGGTTTATACTCGTCAGTGTACGAGTGTAGTTGTAGTCCAAATTTAAATTTATATTTTCTGAATGAGTCCAGGTCGTCCACTGAGAGATTTATTTATGGCAAAATAAAAAGAATGTCACACAAGCACACACGCATTTGGATAAATTGGCAACAAGGTTTTTTATGGTTTTTTAAACAACAGATTCTAGGAAATAATTAAGGCAGTAATTGAAATAAATACTTTAAGTGAGAATATAAAATTGGATAGTACTTGAGTTAAGACAATTTCAGTGCCAACCCGTTGATTCCCAAATTTTAGCATAAAAGATTAGCAACATTAATTTAATTTCAGATATGAGGGTTTGTTATTAAATGCAATTAGAGATGATGATAGTTCTAGGTTAAGCAATCCCCATACATGATATGCGGGATTCTAATTTAAGCAACCACCATAAATTCAATTGCAATTAATACACAAAACAACTAAATTAATCATCCGGGTTTGGGTATGATAGCATTTCCAGTTCTAGTAACTCTCATACATGGCATGAAAGCTCTAAGTTAGGCTTACGCTCCAATCCAAACCTAGTGATTTCTCAATAATTAAGATACACTCATACTGAAATTTAAATTAATGTTACTTATTTAAAGCGTAGCTTTCTTTGGGAATCATTGGCGTTGGACACTGTCCTTGCCTTAACCCAAGATTAGATTTAGCTACTCATTTCCATTTAAAAGTTAATTGACATGAATTTAAACAACGTAATTTAAATAACAGAATTTAAATGACAAGAAATCTTAAAGGCATAAACTAACCGGCCATTTAGGCGGTGAATAATTAAATAACAAGAATTAAAATTGCAGAAATCTTAAAGGCATAAACTAACCGTCCATTTAGGCGGTGAATAATTAAATGACAAGAATTAAAATTGCAGAAATTTAAAGGCACAAATTAACCGGCCATTTAGGCGGTGAATAATAAAGTAATAATAAATGACATAAGAATTTAAAAGAAGAAAGGAAGGAAGTAAGATCACAAGAGAGAATACTAAAGAAAAGGGGAAAGAATAAGAACAATTCTCAAAGAGAGAATTATAAGGAAACAACTAAACTTTGATTCAAGAATAATAATCACACTTACAAATGCAATCAAGTGATCTATTTATAGGCCACAAGATGCAATACAAACCACACAATTTCAATTATTCAACTAGACATAATTATATCTAATTGGCACTCACACACTTAAAGTTAAATAGATTTTAGCTATAATACACACCTAATATTAAATGGATTTTAGCTAAAATACATACCTAATAAAGCACTCATAAAGTTAAATGGATTTTAACTATAATATCCACCTAATAGTTAAATGGATTTTAGCTAAAAAACACACCTAATAAAGCTCTCACATAAAAAATAAAAATAGATTTCTATAAATTGGTTTTTAATCTTTATTAGGATTAAAAATAATTCTTGGGCCTTCTCCAAATAATATCTTCCATGGGTTGCTCAAATTGGGCCTTAATTCTTCATAGGCTTGAATTCTTCATGGACTTTAATTTTTCATGGGTTTGATTTCTTCATAGGTTTGATTTCTTCATGGACTTGAATTCTTCATGGACTTGATTTCTTCATGGATTTGAATTCTTCATGGACTTTAAGTCTTCATGGGTTTGAATTCTTCATGCCTAAAAAAAATAAAAATAATTTAATATTATTAATAAATTATATATTATATATATGTATTGCACATGGCACATATATATATTAGATTATATTATATATATATTACATGCATGCATATAATGATACATATGTATTATATATAATTTTATATATTATTATTATTATTATTATTAAATTTTACTTTAAATTTTCATTTCATTCATTTTTCAATTTAAACTTGCATATAACCATAAAATATATATTAATACCTAATTTAAACCATTTTTAAAATCAAAAGAAGGGTATAATTATAACAAAATTTTTACAAAATTAACCACTAATCAGAAACAACCGTGTAAAGGCAAGCTCTTAACCCTCTTCTCTTGTTCTTCAATTCCCGTGAGAGACTCCGTGATCTCTCGCATTTTATTCCCTCCCTTACGTTAATTCGGTTCCTAGCATTATTTATTAAAATTATTATTCATTTTCTTTAATTTAAATTAAATCCAGAACTTCTTGAACTTTATTTGTTGTGAGCCTACGGGGGTTTGTACCACTCCCACACCTCTTGGAAATGATGTTGAACCCAGCTTGGGGACTAGGTTCCTAGATGTGCGGGTTTATTTTCGATTTTCTCATGTTTAATTATGGTTCGGTTAGAGCTATCGAGCAGTGGGGCAGGGGTTGACTGTTTGGTGACGTTGGGGTAGACTATTGTACGGCCCTAAAGTAGACCGTCGGGTGGACACTCCTAGTCACTGGCCGTTGACCGGTGCCGGGCACTGCTGACTAGCTCTGCTAGTATGTGATTTACTGCACGATTAGATTCATTATATTACTGTTCATGATTTGATATGCACATGGGTACGGATTGCATGTTGGGATATTCATTTATTGAGTATGTTTGGGCACGGACATTCTAGCTTGGTTAGATTGCATCCAGCACGGGCATATGCATCACTTGTGGTTTACTATGTGAGCGGAGCATGGCCTGATGCTTGGATGTATGGGCGTCAGTGTATTACGTTGATGCTCACTACGCCATTGCATTTTTATGTGCATTGCATGGTTACTGATAGTTATTAGTTCTCGGAGGGGAGGACTGTTCCGAGGGAGCCTATGGCTTGAGTGTCGGGAGTACCGACACAGACACACAGGTGACGGGAGCACTGACCCGGGACAGCGCGCGCAGGTTTGTTGGAGATTCATGTTGCCTTTCAGGGCAGCAGCAGATTGGTATGGGACTTGGGTGCCGTGTGTTTTATGTGGGCCCCAAGGACCGGTATGTACTTTTATTTGTACTTTTATACTGTGTTGTGCGTCTCATGGTTTGTGTGTACTTGGGGGTTGGTGTTCTGGGGAGAGCTTGCTGGATATTTTCAACCTTCAGCCCTTCTTTTCTTATGCTTACTGAGTCTCTCGATTCACTTTGCTTTCCATCATTCCAGGTAGTGGCAGCGTGGGCCATGGCAAGGGAGTAAGCTTTTAGCGGCAGAGTCGGTATGGTGTACAGGCAGTCCCGTCAGTCTCTATCAACTCTGATGGTTGTGTAGGGTTTATTCTTTTATTTTTTACTGTGCCAGGTCATACCTCGAGTCTCGTGTGTGTCGGCACAGGAGTTGGTATTCTTTTATTTTTCTTGTGAGTACCCGTAGTGCATGCATGTATATATAGTTTCACTTCCATTGTTTTAAGTCTTGTGTATGCATGCCAGGGTAGTTCTTGTCTTGTGTTCATTCTTTTTCTCCTCCCGTAGGCGCTCCCGTTCAGGTAGTCCGGGTGGTTGGGGATATCCGGACGGGGGTGCTTACAGTTCTTATGTCAAGAGAGAAAAAGAAAAGTTGCAAACTTGTGGTTGGAAGCTCATGGAGTTTATTTATTTTTGTTGTAAATTTATGGCTTATGGAAGTTTATGTTGTTGTGTTTGATTTATGAGATGTAAATTTATTTGGTTGGTAATGACTTGTTAAGGCCTAAGACTGGGTGTATTTTATTTTTGGAGTGTTGATTTTATTTTGAAATGAGATATTAGCTTATGGCATGTTAAAGCCTAAATTGTGAAAGTCTCATTTTTGGTGTGTGTTGTGGGAAGCACCAAAGAAGTAAAGTTATATGGATTTTGATTGGAAATGTGGAGATTTTTTATGCGTGTATGAGGGGCATGAAATCTGGAAAATTTGGGTTAGAAAGCCCAAGAAAAAAAAAAAGAAGTGAAGATGGCAGCAGGTGGTAGCAGCTGGGGCCCGCGCGTGGCCCGCAGGGGGCCACAGTGGGCAGCAACAGACTCGCTGGGCCGCACGAGGGCGCACTGGGCCGCGCGGAGGCGCGTGCGGCCCCTGCAGCAGGTGCACTGCGGGGCCCCGTCGACTATTTTTTTAAAAACAAATTGAAAAATTTGGGATGTTTGGGGCATTTCTAAATTGGTTTTTGGCCCATGAGGAATTTTCAAAATAAAGAGATTTTTTAGGTATTTTTGGAGATAAATGCCAAAATTTTGAGTTTTTCCTTGAAAATTTTTGGGAAATCAATGGGTTGATTGAAATGGTGAAAATTTATGGAGCCCAGTGAAATTCTAGAATGGAAGAAGAATTAAAATAAATAAAAAAAATGGTGTTTGGGCATCTAAATGTGTTTTTTTTTAGCCAAGTAGGATGTGGTTAAAGCCTAATTCTGCTAGTGAATTCTGGGGTTGTGGAAAGGGAATGATGAAACTTAGTTTCCATCTAGGGTGTTTTGTGTTGAATTATAGTCCGCCCTTCACGTCAAGTCGAGCAGGTGGACAATTCGGGTAATTGTTCACGAGTGACACCCATAAGTGGGAAGGGGGCGTCAGACTACCTTTGCCCTTATAGTTGGTCAAGCTACGGTCTTGGTTTGTCCAATATAAAGTGGTTCAATTTCTCTTGGTGGATCAACTACTCAATCTGGTTATGCAGTTCATGACATTGCTTTGTGGAATGGCCTGGGTAATCATGGAACTTGCAAAAGGCATTAAGGTCCATTCCCAATTGTTAATTGGAGCAAGGAGGAAAGTTGATTAGTTCGGTGTGTGCTATGGAAGGAAGGATGATGGTTCGAGATTCAGAGGGGTGTGTAGTTTTCGAATTGAAATTTGTTGAAATCCCTTGCCAAGTGAGCTATTTTCTCAAATCTGTTAGGCCCTTCATCCACATGTCTCTTTCTCTCTTCTTTGTCTCCTTCACACTTGGGGGTTGAAGGTGTTCAATATTTCCATTTGTATAATATATATGTTAACTTGAGCAAGTAGATTTGTTAAGGAAGACGATTGGTCAAAAGTTAAAGACTCTCAACAGTACAGACGTCGTTTCTTAGAGGAATGCTACTACTACTTTGGTGACTTGTAAATCTCGCACTTCCAAAGTGGCATTTCTAAACCGATCAACATACTACCTTAATGATTCATGTGGCCCTTATCAGATGCTGAGTAAGTATGTTGAATCTTTCTTTCTTGGGGTGTTCATAGCAAAGGTTGTGATGAACTCCTTTCGCAATTGATCAAAAGAGCTAATGCGCCCATTTAGCAGCTCACTAAACCATACGTGTGCTTGGTAGGCCAAAGTTAGAGGAAATGCCCGACTTATGGTTGCATCATCCCACCTATATAGGAGGGCAAGAGATTTATCATTAAGCATGATGACTAGGATCTCCCATTCCTCAGTATGTTGGCAACTGCAAAAGTTTAAACCTTGGGGGGTGTGGTTGCCTAAGTAGATCAACTAAAAACATGACCCTTCTGTTATGTATCTCCTCGTAAGAGGTTAGTGTCTTCTTTTGATCCAAAATTTCTTCCACCATTTTCTTTACCTCATAAGCTCCTAAATGATTAAGAATAGTTGCTCTAGTTATAGGAGGTTGTAGATAGAGGGCTCGATTTGAGAGTTCATTTCTTCTTGATGTAGTGCTATCGACTATTTCTTTACAATACATTGCCTTCCCTATTCACCTTTGCCTCTCAGCTAACAACTCATCAGGGGTGAGTACATGGGCCAGCTGCGAGCCATTCTTGTGTCAAACTTCCTGACAATAGCTCATGAGGGTTTCAAAGTAGTATTGAGAAAGTGGTTGCTTCCCTTTTCACTGGCGACTATAGCCTATTCATATAAGTAGTCATATGCCCGGCTAATGTGGGTAGTTCAATGTTGGGCATTAGGTCATGAAGAAAAGATGTTAGTTTTTGTAGTGCCTTTGCATTCTCGTCATTACTCATCTTCAATTCATCATTGCTTTTTTTCATTTAATCATAATTCTTCTTTAAATGCTCATTTCCACTAGTAAGATAGTGGGTGGCACATTTTCGAGTAGTCTTGAAGTCGCTATGGGATTTCTTCTCAGGGTTAACGATTGGCCATATGAACTCGTCCCTAGTGCCCCAAGGCGAAAGAATGTTGTCTCGAAGGGTAAGGCCTCGACTCGGGTGAGTGTTGGTAGGATGGTTCTACTAGCTAATTACAATTTGGGAAGTACATTTGGTCATCTGGATCTCTTACTCCTGGACAAATGGGACATGCTGCATTTTTGGGGGAATTTCTGTTCGTTTGGATAGTCTCCTATCTCTTGAGGTATCCTTTCTTGCGGGTAGGTTTCCTCATTTGGGGTAAGTGTTTCCCAAGAGAACTTCTACAATATGGTGATCTAGGGAATAATGCTATTAAGTTCCCCATGGGAGGTAGCTTGAGCTCTTGTGTTTCTTCATTGATTGCGTGGCTAATTTTCGGCACAAGTAGACGTAGTTGCTCTCACCATTGATTTTGACTTTTTGTCAGTTTTCACAAACGATACCAAATTGTTGTTGTCAAAATACAATAATTAAAATTTACGAGATGGGAACGTCTAAGATTCGGCAGAATGTGGCGATGAGAAACTATCATAAGCTTATTTTGGCTATGGGTAGACTATTTCCATGGGTAGACGACCCATGTGTTTCTAGAGCAGAGTGCCCTTATGTTTCTACAGGTAGACTGCCTTTGTGTTTCCATGGGCAGACTGCCCCTTTGTTTCTCATGTAAACTGCGTCCACAAAAGCTGGTTAGAAGGTACACGAGGATTCCTTATCATGTATGCCCTTCAACTTTCAAGTCAGTAAAAGAAGAAAATGGTTTCTTAGGTGACACATGCCATTTGATTCTCATGACACTTAACTGGTGATGAATCAGATAGGCTTTAGAGGAATCCCCTCGAGAGACTTAGTGACATAGAAAGTCTCCTAAGAACAGGTGGGCCTTTCAACAAGCTACTAGAGCAAGGTATTATGCTTCCAAGAAGGGTTTTACTAGGGAAACTTGTTTACTCGGGGAAGCTTGCTAGTCTTTAGGACTTGGGTTTACCCGTGAGAGATTACATGCAAAACTTATAATATGAATGGAACATGTATAATTTAACAGTCTCACTAATTTTAAACACACCCACCCCAACCCCAAAAAAACAAATAAAAAATACACAGAATCATGCATTTGTTAAAATATTCATCACCCCGACTACAACTACGCCTAATCAAATATACCGCCACGATGCCCCCAGGGCATAGCACGGTTGGTTGTGGGATGGTAGATTGGTACCCAAGGAGCCAGGTTCGAGTCTGGCCAGCCGCAGTGTGGGATTTCTGCTCCTCAGGGGTGGGGTCCTTGTGGGCAGCCAGCACTGGGCCTCCCATTGACCATGGCCGCCGTGTACCTGATTTACCTCCTCTCTCGTGGCGTGGGGCAGTCAGAGAGGGGCCCCCGGGGTGAGGGATTTCACCTTTTGGTACCCAAATATACCGCCACGATTCCTAACTACTCCTGGGCCGTCGTTAGAGGGCTGGGTTTGTGATATATCTGTTCAAGCCCACCCTTATATAACAAAAGCAATTGAAATTCAACTTATTACAAATTTGATTAAAAACACTGGCCTTTTTTGTCCTAAGACGTCTTGGATTTGGTTGACATTTTTCATTCCTATGCTTGCAATGATTAGGACTATTTATGAGTTTATATGTCATATTTGTAGCACCCAAAATTTTAATGTAGGAACATTATTAAAGAAATCCAAAATAGATTAAAAGAGATCCAGATCAGAGAAGGATTTAGTATGAGCAGCTGCCAAATAGAGAATAAGGATGAATCTAATATTTGGAAGGAGTTGGATTCAAAAGTATAGGAGAAATAAACCTATAAATTCGTGTAAGTTTGAGTCCTGGCATATTCATGATCTTCCTCTCTCTCTCTTTCTTTCTTTCTTTCCATAAGATGAAAACAGCAGGCTCTCCGATGAGGCGCAAAGCCAAGAAAGCTTCGATTGCTTATCTCAACAAAGTAAGGAAAACTTGCAATGACTCGGCCTACGAATCATTCTTGCATATAATGGACCAGTGCAAAAGCCAAGATATTAAAGACTACAATGAAGTGTGTGAATCCGTGGCAGCTCTTTTCAAAGACGAGCCTTATTTGTACGTGGAGTTCACAGAGTTCCTACCCGATTGCTTCATGCAAAATGATGCACAAGCGAAAGAAGAGACATCCACAGAGAAGGCGGCTGTTTGTAGAAGGGAGAAAGGTTGCTTTAGGGTGAGCGGAGACAACCCTCATGAGCAGATCTTGTTCAAGTGCGAAGACCATCAGTACGAGATGGACATGCTCATAAGTGGTCTGAAATCAGCCATGGAGCATGCGGAGAAGTTGCTAAAATTCTATGACACGGGAGAGGCCTTGGAAACGTACTTCACAGCTCGTGATATTCGGACCATCGGAGCGCTATATTATGAAGATTTTGATGACGATGTAATAAAGCAGCTGCGAAGGACTCCAGTTGTTGCGGTGACAAGTATATTGCCTCGGCTGAAGGAGAAATACAAGGAAACTGCGGAGTCACGTGAACGCACGCTTGCGTTATGGGCGGCAGTTTACAAGGAGAATCATTAGAAGGCAGTTGATCACGTTTCCTTCTATCAACCAAGTGGGAAATCTGGTGCAGGAACTAAATCCAGTGGCAAGCAGAGAAAGCAGAAAAGCAGAGCAATAGGTGTTGAATTCCACAACTTTGGCACTGGTGGTGCTCTAACCAATTAGTGTTGGAAGATTTTACAGGATCGTCCACGAGACACCAAAAGAGTGTCTGGTGAAATTGGTCAAACCTTTACAGGAACAAATTAAAGGGACCACTGGAGAAAGGCTGGATGATTCTCGGGTAACTGTTACAATAATGGCTTCAGGGGACACTGAACAAGTTGGAGAAACTTGAGGAATTTTAGCCTAGTCCTTCCTTCTAGGATTCAAGATTTCTCTCTCTCTCTCTCTCTCTCTATATATATATATATATGTATATGTATATGTATATGTATGTATGTATGTATTTACATTGGTGTAATTGAATTGAGTGAATGTATTGCTCCTTTGGTTCAGAAAAGAATCTTAAAATCCTTATGAACTTCTATTTTCACCTGAAATACATTACATTAAGTGATCAATTAAGGTACAAAAAACTGTAGGATACAACTCGGAAAACAGACAAAAGAATACAAGAAAATTAACAGATTTGTTATAGGCAACTTATTAGTCACCCCATTGTGACAACTTTTTCTTTCTTTTTTTCTATAGACATGTAGAAGATTACCTAAAAAAAAAAAAAAAATCTAAGTGCACAGCCTTCTGTATGGAAAAATCTGAAAGCACAACTAGCCCTAGGACCACATAACATCTTTCACCCTAAAAGTTGTCAAACCGTCACGAAGAAAGATCAAACTCAATATGACAACAGCCAATTTGTTTGGGACAATAAAATGAAGGCACAACAATTTTACAACTCATATCCCTAGTGTTATAAATAGCCATTGAACACCAGAGATTATTAAGCAGGAATACGTGAAATAGGCTCAAATGAACCCCCAGGTACATGACAGTTAACAAAATGTCAAATTTAGATAGAGCTCTTTGGACAGTTCTCTAACGAGTCAAGGTAATACAGCCCCATAACCCTTAAGGATTTTTATAATAAGTTGTTTTCTCAAATTTAGCTCACCCCACCAGTTGGATTAAGCATTGTGTTGTTGTTGTTTCAACTGAATTAGTAATAAACACAAGAATTGTCTACATCAGTAAGCCGGTTATTTCTATATGGTTGCATGGAAAATTGAAATGTTAAAAAGCTTAGATGTGCAGCACTTCTTTGATCTTTGTTGGGATGTATTCCACAGACAAGAAGGAAATTGAGTGCACAGATAATGCTTCGATCTCGAATTTTACTCCTCTTTCCAGTAGCAACGTTAGTTCCAACCTTACACGAGACCACAACCACATTTTCACAATTATATATGGTTAGTTTAAGAATTGTAGTGACTCAGCAAGATACCCAAAAGAAACAGAAGTCACGGAATCTACCTCCAATGTGGTACTTCCCGCTGTAGGTAACATCTTTGCAACATTGCTTTAATTTTGGACTTGTCTAACAGGAAATTAATATGTACTCATCATAGGGTATGGAACAGACAATTAAAATGGAAGTATTTCTCAAACATAACAGTAAATTTAACCACTACCTCACCTTCTGCTGTCAAAGGGAGGAGGCACTGCTTGGGAAGACCATATTTCTCTGAATCTGAAGGAAAAGCTCCAAGCCAGTGCATATCAGGGATGCGTAAAAATTTTGCATCATAGGCCATTTGCTTTAAGAAGGAAAACAAAAAAGAGAAACAAGAAACAAAGTCAAGCTCCATGTGAAGTCATATCTGAAGTAAGACGAAAAGTAAGCTTCAGTTAACATATTGGTAGATCTCATTCCAACACGAAGTTTGAATTACCAATAGGCAATTTAATGTTCATGCAGACTTAATTATTAACAAAGATATGACAACAAAAACAGAATGCTTTAATCAAAATGTGTTACCATAGAACCAAAACGATATGTGGTCAATATGTCAAAGCCATATGGATCACAATCTACCAAGCAATAAGCAGGCAGACTTAGCTTTTCAATAAGAAGCCTTAAAAACCTGAATGAGTAACAAAGAGATATAAGGACAAAATGAGAAATTGGCCTCAATTTCCAGTAGGATGTTAAAATGAGGCCTTACCTTCTTGTGGGCACATCTGGATAACCTCTTCCCTGTTAAAAGTACATGATTAGCATTTTTTCTATGTTGGGTTTTAACTATAGGCATACCTACTGTGATAATGATGCAGCGGTGTCTGTTGCAAAACAGATCATTTGCTAATCGCTGGAACACTGCAAAATGGAAAGTCAATGATGGGGTTATCATGGATGAAAAAACTGGAAAATCAAGCTAAAATATGAACTTAGTTTAAAAAAAGTTTGACCTGATTCTTTCTCTACAACTAGTACATAGTGTGCAGCACTAATTATATCTATGTGCAAGGATTAAGGAAAGACCAAATTCGAAGGATAATTCTCTTAAGATAGAGTTGATACAAAAAATTAGAAGTCCTCATCCAATAACTTTCCACTGGAGTCTGGATACTTTTGACTTCTTCAGTGTGCACGGGAATAGGGTAAGCCTGCCAAATCATACAGCCAGTAAATGGAGGTGACAACATCGTATTGATAAGAAAAAATCATCTCTTCTTCTTACTGTATTAAGACTGCTCATGCAATCAAATTTCCTTCCGGCTTCTGTGAATCTCAACCAGCCTATCACTAATCTAGCATGGGCAAACGCTAACAAATATCAGGACTGATAACATATCATCATATCAAACATTAACAATCAGATATCAGCCATGAAATCAACTCAGAAAACAGAAAATTAATCATTATCATGGTGAATTTTAGGTATGAGAAAATTGAAACAAAATAAATTCTCTACTATAATCTCCAGAGACTAAAATGGTTTGTGGTTTTTGTATAGGCATCTCTAGAGCATCAGGAGGCCATTACTTGTGGTCCTTATATTACTTCAACCAGAGTGAGGTTGGATAAAGGTCCTCTAATTAGTAAACAGGAAGAAAGAAGTACTAACTTAGGATGGATATGGACATTTTCTGTTGTGGTCACCAGGAAGAGCACATGCATTTAAAATGTAAAATATACTCGAAATACAACATTTAAAAGAGAGTCATCACAGCAACGAATTTATAATTATGCATCTTAAGTAGGTGCCCACCCATTTCCAACTGGAACCTGCAAGAGGAAACAAAATGAAATAAATATTTGACAGAGAACATGCTTAGTTGGAAATTAGAAACTAGATCATCCACTGAGTTCAATTGCAAACCAGAACACAGATCATCTTTGAAATCAGTGAGGAAAACAGCCGGAAAATTTTGTCAATTTTCATGAGTAGAGTTAATGAAACATTTTTCTTAATAATATCAGTTGAGATTTCCAATGTAAGAATGCAGTGGAGCACATTTTATTCATGCAGCCTACAGTACAGCATAATGACTTTGCTTATATGATAAACCAAAAATACTTTCTATGAACTTGCAGAAAGCAAAGGAGGTAAAAACAAACAGATCTCATAAGTGCACAAAAGCAGAAAGATGTTAATGCAGAGTAAATATTCCAATTTGAAGTATAAGACAACATTATATTAAGGAAAAGTAATACAACATGGAGGAATTCAAAATTATAACACCATTAACAGTGTTCAAAAATTCAAATATGGCATTCATGCAGAGCTGATTGCTCAGTTAGCTTTCATTTCAACTAGAAAATAAATAGATATTTGATATAAAATAGTAACTGTAATGAGATTCCAGTATATACCACATTTAAATTGTGGCGACTGCAATGGAGAAGTATACAAATGTCATTTATTGCTTTATCCACAACTGACTGTTCTGTTTTTCATAAAATGAAAGAGGGCATTATATTGAGAAAACATAAAATTAAGGAGAAATAAAAGGTGAGAAAAAGAAAGCTGTGGAGTCTCAAACACAGAGCATCAGACATTGAATACGATGCTCCTTTCTAATTTCAATATCATAAAACAGAATGATTGAACTCAGTATATCTGGCAAAGTAGCAGAGTAATAATTATGGTACATCTTCCACTGTAGAGCTATGAGAGTGGCGAATATAATGGTAATTTCCTATCATAATATAGTATGTAACTCTTGGAGCATATTGTTTTTCTGAACCAAAAAAAGTAAACACATTAATACCAAATAAAATCCAGATTCACCTTGAAAAACAGAAGGATACATATAATATATGTCTCTTTTTGAACTATGCTTGCTTTCTTGCAGAAGCTGCTGAACAATGAGGAGGACCCTAAGCAAGACATCTGAAAATGACGACTATGTAAGCACCTAAAACGAACTGTTTGCTCCTCTTATTTTATTTACTGTAACATTTTTCAGGCACCAGTTGGCCACCAGATGGCAGCTATAACTCACCAAGCCTACGTGCATGGCATTCCCTCTGTAGTGTTACCACTTCCTTCCCAATGGCCAAGTCAGAGCTGCAAAAACTGCTTATGCAAAATAAAATATTTAGAGTGATGAGAACAAATAGGAAATTTCCACTAGGTATACTTTACGCTCTCCCTGGCCCATCCTTTTTTTTTTCCTCTCCTCTTTTATCTACTATAAATCCAACTAGTTAGGGGGACAAGTATGGAATGCCTTTAAAACCTAGCAATTCAATGTGAATTAATTTCAAGAGAAGGTTTCATAAAATCAAGTAGCTTGACTTTGCAAAGGGAACAACAACCATTTTGGGCATCATAAGGGATTTAAGCCAAAAAAAAAAAAAGTGCATAAAAGACAAAAATCGAAAGGTGCAGATAAATGAGGAAGCAATCAAGGAGAGATGATGGAAGGAGTATTTCTGGAAACTATTCAATGAAAGTAAAGTAAAAAAAATTATGTTAGGACATGTTGGTAATTTTGAAAAGGTTAGGAATTATACTACAGATGTATTTGTTTGAACAAAGTGAAGCAAACTATTAAAACAATATAAAGACTATTAAAGTAGTTAGACAGAATCATGTTCTGATAGAAGAATAAAAATCAAGGAAGACAGAGACATTTTATAGTTACTGTGATCCATAAATTGAAACGGATGTCTGATGAGAGAAGTGCACTTTAGTGCCTAGTTAAAAGAATAAAGGAGATGTTCAAAGTTGTGAAAATTATAATGGGATCAAGCCAATGAGCTTTACTATAAAACTTTGGAAGAGAGTGACTGAAACAAATCTTAAGAAGAGAAACCAAGGTCTCCAAAAACCAATTTGGTTTCATATCTAGTAGGTTAACTATGGAAGCTATCTATTTACTGGGCATCTAATAACAAGGTCAAGAGATTAACACATTAATTTGTATAAGGTGTTTTATATTTGGAAAATACTTGTGAAGTCTTCAAAAGAGAAAGGAATCCAGATTGCTTATATACAATTTATTAAAGACACGTATCATCAAGTAGAAACGTGTGTTAAGATTTGTGAAGGAGATATTGGAAATTTTCCTGTCACAATTGAATTACATGAAGGATCTACAAGGAGTCCTTAGCTCTTCATTTTTGTAATGGATGAACGCACATTTAAAAGAGGTGCCTTGGTGTATGCTAATTTTAGATACTATTATTTTGGTAGATGAGACAAAAGAAGGTGTAAATAAAATGTTTAAATTATGGAGCAACACCTTAGACTCCAAAAGTTTTAAGTTGTGAAAGTCAAAAACCCAATATATAAAAAACTAGACTCCAAAAGTTTTAAGTTGAGAAAGTCAAAAACCAAATATATAAAATGTAAGTTTAGTAAAAATGGAATTGTGAACCATGTCGTGATGAGACTAGAAAATTAAGTCATTCTTTAGAATAGATCAATTTAGATATTTTTATCAATTGTTCAAAGAAAATGGGAGATCATTGAGGTTGTTACCCTAGAATCAAGGCAGAATTATTGAAGTGAAGAAAAATGTCCAACATTCTATGCAACCATGAACTCCATTTGAGGCAAAAAGGAAATTTTATCAGACAACTGTAAAACCATCATTGTTGTATGGCTTGAGTTGTTAGTATGAACACATGTGAAACATGAGCATAATCGAGATGGAGATGTTATAATAAATATGTAGCCATATAAGAAAAACAAAATTAGAAAGGAGATTATTTTGTAATACGATTAGAGTGACACCTATTGGAGATAAGATGTGAAAGACGAGATCAAGGTGATTATACATGTGAGAAGAAGACAATAAATGCACTCGGAGGGCAGTAAAAAGATCAGAAGTTTATAGGAAAAGAGGTAGAGGACGGAAAAAAATGGTGGCAAAACCCTCAGATGTTTTATGAATACAATGGTCTTATGAAAAAGATTGTCATGGAGCCAACCCTAACTAGTGAGATTAAGTCTTATGATGGTGATGATAGCGCTTCTTCCCCATTATCCCATAGTTATTTCAAAACAGGTAAACATAAAATATGTTTTGTCAATTAGCTTTTTCCTCCCCTTTGCTTCTAAAGGCTTTCGTTCATGAATTCATATATACAACCCCTATTGCTATAAAAATCAGCCTAAGTGCTTAACTTATCTAAAAAGAACAAGTACAGAACCTAAAGAATTTTCCAGTACTTAAAATCTATGCACCAAAGCATAATTCAGGATTCTCGGCAATTCAGAGTAGTAGATGTGTTGCTCTGATTTCCTTCAGTCGGAACACAGAGTAACTTCACTCTCAAAATCAACTAAATCACTTCCAAGAATGCCTACCAAACAACAGAAAAATTAGACGAGACTTAGAGGAGAATCAAACCAGTTTCCAGTAGCATCCGTGCAGTAATTTCTGAACCGATCGATGTAAACCGATGGCAATCGACCACTGCATATGTGTTCGAGTATGGATCGGGTCAGTTCTGCCATTAAAGAAAATCCAAATTTATCAACGTTATATGAGAATTCACCGTCAGAAGGCTGAAACGGGTTCGATGGATCCACTAGATTACCTCCAATCTTTCTCAGGATATCCCCTGGCTCTGTATTCGAACGCTTTCCGTCCATCTCTCGTGTGACGTTTTCTCAGAACAGGCTAAACGCGTACTTTCTGCATTTAGCATATATTTCTTTCTCACGTTTTCATTCAAGTCACGACTCACAACTCAGAGCACATTTTCCGAACTGCCAATCAAACACCAGAAAACAGAAAAATCGGCGTTGATGCTCATAGAGGGATCAAACCAGTTTCCAGTGGAATCCGCGCAGTAGTTTCTAGATCGATCGATCGATATAAAACGATGGAGATCGCCACTACATATGGTTTCCAATACAAAAAGGAGTTGATTCTGCCACACAGACAGACAAGGAATTGAGAAAGGAAATGAAAATTCACCGTGAAAAGGCTGAAGAGCATTCAGATCGACGACGATTATTTAACGAGAGAAGTTATTTGAATCCATTGAAATGCCTCTGATTTTCCTGAACTCAAACAGATCGCTGGCGTTTCTGAACGCTTTCCCTCCATCCCTTCGGTTTCCCGGTTCTCAAAGTGGGCTAGAGCCTAGAGAAAGAAAAGTCACATTAAATGCGGGCCAGCAGTACGCCTTATTGGACCGGCCCAGTTAGAGAGAGATCTCCAGTGATTTGTTCAAGCCCACCCGTAATAATAATGTAATAGAAGCAATTGCAATGCTTAAAATTCAAATCATTTAATGGGTAGTATAATTCATACATCCGAATCTGCTTCAAGAGATTACTAGTGTCTTACCATGTAATATACCTGCAATGGTGTATCAGCACTAGCAATTTGTCAATCAGTTTAAAATATGTAAGACTTGTCTAGTATATATAGAAACTTAAAATTGCATATTTAAATCTGACGACATCAATAGCTTTAGCTTAGGGGTCACATGCCATATAATTCACTATTTAAAAATAAAAGCGATGATAGCATTATTTTAAATAACTGATCATCGTAATAAGAATTTTCTCAAATATCTAAGATGACCAGTGTGTGTGTGTGTGTGTTGACTCCAGTGAGTTAGAAAAGACTCGCAGTATATCCAATTACCTGAATTTCTCCTTTTCCTTACTTCAAAAAACACGAGAGCATTCAAGCTCATCCATACGGAGTCGCAATCTATTTGATCCACCCCTGGCTCTGACCCGCATAAGCTGTATGTGACTTATCTCAAACAGCTGCATATGATAATGCAAACTATTTCCATTGATAAGGAACACACAAACGTCCAGATTTGAGAATCTACAACATCTGATCAAGATAATGACATTTCCATTTTCCTAATGCAACTGGGGAGACAAAGAGTGTAGTATCTATCAAAATTCACTCAATCCCCAGTGATATTTCTGTAGCCCAACTTCTAGTCAATTAGATGGTATTTACAACAGCAACAGAAGAATCCTTCATTTCATCGTCTCCTGGGGGCTTTTCGACGCTTCTGAGATGTTTCAATTGGATTTACATCCTCACTGCGCCTTTTGGGACCGCCCTTGCTCCGAGAATAAGTTTCTAAAACATTTGAAGTTTTGTCGTACACAATGACATTGGTTACCACCGCATATACGGTGCTCTCGCCTTTGGGAGTTGCAATAGCTTTTCTTTCAATAATTCCATTCTTCCCGCTTGTTTGATCTTGGATGGCCATATCTCTCAGCTTCTGGAAGACGGCATCCTTGTCATACTTACAACAGCCCACTGAAGCCTGCAAGAGCAATCAGGCACTACGTTGTCAGGTTTAGACAACATAATATATTTATTATGACAATATTGACGAGACAAGGACAAGTTTCTCACATTGACAATATTTATAAAAGAAATTTTTGAAATCTCTTTCCAACCAAGAATAGATTTCAAATTCTCCTGCCAAACTATGGCAAGGACCTGTTCTTATACATAATAATCTGGTTCTGAACAATATAAACACTGCAGAATGGAAGTTTCAACCAACAATCAGAAACAAGAGATGCTCCAATAACTGGGATATTATTGTTTGTCATAGGCATTGAAGTTCGATTTCGTTGTGCTAAATAGAATGAAAGCGTGTTATTCTTCAAGAAGAAAGCAGCTGCACCCAGAAGATGACTACCGTCAATTGTCAAACTAAATTTGAACTCCATAAAAAATCACAATTTCATTTTATTGATGAACCACTTCTTGTGACCTTGACTTAGAGAGCCTTGGACCTCTGGTATGAAACATAGATGCAAGGGTAAGGTCAAATTTCAAAACCTAATACTTTCCCATGCAAAACCTACAACTAGAATATACTATCATGGGTTCATGGCCATCATGGGCAAAATGTCATCTTTAATCAGGATATAGATTGGTCTCTACTAATGTTTGAGCTTTGTTGAGAGTAAAAATAATAATATAAAAGATAATATTAACTCTCTATCTACCTGCTTAAGCTTTTAAATAAGATAGTAGTTATTAGTTAACAATAATATGGCACTAGAGCAGGCAAAGGTTCTAAATTAAAATGTTGTTGCTAACTCAATATTTAAATAGTTGCTAGTGTCTGGACTAGCTATGTATTGAAGTTTGGCAACACATAGAGGGTGTGTTGAGGGTTAAAAAAAAAATTATATATATATATATATAAAGATAAAGTTTACTCTCTATCTATGAACTTAAGTTTTTAGATGAGATGATGGTTAACAATTTAACAAACTTAATTTTATATGACTAAAAACCACAGGGTAAATTTCAGTTCCCTGAACCTAAAAGAGAGGGGGATGGATAGGTTGAAAAAGAAATCATTTCACCTGAAAATCAACTGAGAATTTGATTTGTGTACGCGCACAACTGCAACCTTCGCTGAAGTTCAGCTTCAGAAGGATTTCAAATGGCTTTGCTGTCCTCACTGTCCTCCTGATATATGAATACAGTCACTATAAGGACAATGAATAAGAATACACTGTAAACCTTAACACCCCCCCCCCCCCCCCCAAATCTGCTAAAGTAAAGGCATAATACATGCATGTTTTTCTCTCTTTTTGGACTAATGTATCTACATGTTACAGACTGATTAAATTAAATTTATATCGTCCAAAAAGGAAACTCTTGTATTCTTTTCATCTCCAAGACACACAGCTAAAACTTAGAAAGCATAAATGACACTGTACATCCAAAGATCATTGAGAAACCAAGCATTAAAGCTCAATATTTGAAAAGTTCTATATAGGCTTCATACCCTCACCTTTTTTTAATCAAATAAAACAATTTTTTCTAGAACAAAGTTTATATTCGCAGAGGGTAGGTTCTTGATTTCAAGAACCTCATGCTGGATTGACATTTATATGCTCTCCTATTGTAGGGGGTATGAGTTTGGGGATTCAGAAGCCTGACATCTTAAATGAAGCTTTGTTAGGCAAGGAGTTCTGGAGGTGCACATGTGATCCTGACAAATTTCAGAGGACTTTTTGGGGAACTACACCAGCTCAACTAGAGATAGGAAATCTCCACTTCCTACACCCATCATGGAAAGAACTCCAGGCATTATTGGATAATTTCAGTTCCTATTGTCCTTTGGTGGTGGGCAAGCAGACAATTCACTTTTGAAGCCATAATTGACTCAGGGACTTGCAGTTGAAGGTCCTTCCTACTCTAGCTAGGACAGTACAAAATGGAAGAGCAAGGATTAGCAAGTCTTTGGGTAGACCGTGTGTGAGTCTTCTATGATATCAATTTCAGGCTACAGCAAATTAGGAGCTGGACTTCATAAATCTTATGGCTATGCTTTATTCTACCTCTCAAATTTGGCCAGGGGAAGATGTTGTCTGCTGGACAAGATTGAAGACAGGTGTTTGTACTTACAGAACATTGTTGACTAGGGATCTTTAATACTTGGTAAGTTGTGCTTGCAGTATGTATTCCCAGGAATGTGCATCAGTGCATGCAACCTTCTTGCAGGTGAGAGGAGAAAGAAAATCTTGGAATTTGGTCACACAAGTCCTGATATGGTCGATATGCAAATAGTGCAACAAGATGTTAACAGAGGTGGGAGATGTCACGACTTAGCTAGTTATTTTTATTTTTATTTCTTCCAGATTATGTTATTTTGCAGGAGAGTTAGTTATTGCTTTTATTATCTGACTATTCTCTGTTATGGAGTGATTAAAGGAGCAGTTACTTGTAGTGGAGGAATGGTAACTGACTTGTAGAAACTGTGGATAGCTTATATATAAAGTTATAACCACTTGGCCGATCATTATGATTGTTATGAATTAAAGATATCCCTTTTCTCTGCAATTCTCCCTGTTTCTCCTCATTTCTCCCTCTGTTTCTTCCTCATTCTGTCTGTTTCTCCCTCATTTCTATCTCTTTTTCTCTTACTCTTTCGATTATATCTTAAAGAGTTAAACCTAGTTAGGACCAGGGTCCTGACAAGGGGAACATATTTTAAAATTAATATGCAGTTGGTTCTCAGCTGGACCGACACATCCTTGCTCAAATTTCTAGACTTCAATGTTTTTTCAGCAAATGTTGTTGCAAAGAACTCTTTCAATATAGATGATATCAAACTGACACTGACTAGAACAATATCAAACTGAGTATGGAAATGACTGCCACTACCTTTTAAGCTGAAATGGTTGTTTCTGAAGCAAAGCTGCTTTCATGTTTTGCCCTCCAGAAAAGGAAACCTAGGATGATGCAAACAGGACAGATGGGTTAGCCCAATGCCAATTTATGAGATGCCACAAACAGAAAGATAATTAGGCAAGTAGGTGAAAGTTAACCAGCAGGTGTCGATGGAATCATATAACTAGACCTTCCAACAGGTGCTGAAAACAAGTGAAGGAAAAAAAACAATTGGCATAAAGATAAAGCATTGCAATTTTTTTAGTGACTGGTACAACATTCCACATAAGAGATTTTCCAACCCTCCTTCGAAACTGTTGAAGATTGTGAATTTTTTCCTAAATATGGCTCCTTTCCTAATGTCTCCTTTCCTAAATATGTTCTCTTCCTATTATTGGAGATTTCTTGTTTATCTTTCTTTCCCTGTTGTATATTTCCCAAGATATTGGGATATAATCTCCCAATCTCTGGTATATATTGTAAAGGACATATTCAATTCAATATAAGAGAAGAATTATTTCTTTCTTCAGAAAAAATAGCATAGTATCCCATGCAACATGTATTTACTTGGATATTCATACTAGATAGGAGTATGGCAAGTTTGTAGAATTAAATTCACCTCAACTGAATTCACGAATGGCAATGTAGCTTTTGTTCCATGCACGCTTGCTACCTTGAGGCTCCAGTTCCAATATCTTTTATCTGTAATCAAAGGGAATGCAGTGTGAGAGCTGCAAACAAATTTTGGACGACTGAATGACATGGTGCAAAGAGAAAATAGTTGCACACAGACAATACAATCCTTCCACACACTTTGTAGCTTCAATTCAATTGAAACTATGTGGAGAGGGAAGCCATTTCCAATGAGATTACACAGAGATGGAATAATCATATGAACCTCATTCCAAGAGTGGGCAGAGGGGTGAACATCAGCATACATCTTAAAGCCCAACCCCAAGGAAACAAGGGAATTCCAGATATATTATACAGGAAATCATTTTACTTAGAAGAAAGGTAGAATGACAGATTCAATGCCAATACGTCAGCACTCCACCCCATAATGCTGCCCTTCCATCCCATCCATTATTCCCTTCAGTCCCAAATATCAGCCTTGTTGATGCTTATATTTTACAAGATTTCACATTGTGAAAAGGATCTTGGTCGATGCCCATGCTTCCAAGGAATAGGCCAGTAAAGATGGATACTTACCCTGCTTTTATTAAATATGGACTGCTAAACTACATGAGTATCAAGGTATTGTAATTTGAGATCTATATGAATGAGACAACTATGTGGGCATGGGGTATAACCAACTGGTGTTCAGGCATAGTTTTATTATTTGAACCATCTGAACGAAGTTCTAGACAGCAAGAAGCTTTCTAGAAATAGGGCATTATTCAAGATCATAAAGAAAGCGACCAAACTGAACCTTTCACGGAGACATGGTAAAGCAAAGTCATCAATGCAACAGCTTGAGGTTATGACTATCAAGAGAACATATTTTTATGAGGAAAATAACAATCTAAATGTGAACCATGTGTAGAGATGATAACATTGGCATTGCATGCCTGAGTAATTGTGTAGTATGATCCTAGAACTCTCTTTTCTTTCTTTTTTTTTCCCTGTGGATGAATATGATCCTAAAATTCAGGATAGCCATTTAGGAAGCTCTTTATAAGAGGCTTTTGCTGGAATAATGGAGAGTATCTCTCATCTGTAACTCCAGATCAAACCCACCAAAAAAAATACCTAGGAAACAAATCCGGAGAATATTACCTAAGCTCAAGGCTTGAGTAAAAAAGGTCTGGAAAAGATCAATTCTAACAAATGGAGGAATCTTCAAATTGAGCATGTCCATGACTCCTGCAATAACCTGTTCATACTCAAATCAACAAATGGATCTAGATAACACGAGTTAATGTTAAATATAGGCCTGTAATTAGCAGAAGTAAACAGGAACTGCAAGAGCAAAATTGTGTGATAGATCAGAAAAAACTATACTGAAAGAGAGCAAACTCTTCACATGAAGATAAACTTTTATATTGCATAATGATGGAATTTTAAAATCATCTTACTATTGCTACTTTGGGTCAATATGATATGAGAACAGACAACTTCTACATCATCATTCATAATCATCACCACCATTAACCACACCTTATCCTAACTAAGTTAGGGCCAGGGCATGACATTCATAATGTCAATTGATTTTTGAAGTCATATTGACAACACAAATCCATGTAAAATAACAATGTGGAAAATTTTATACCGAATGCCCTTCTTGATGCAACCCCCTAGCAAGAGAATGACAAGATATAGTTCCAACATCATCTTTATATGGAAAATTTTCATGAGATAACAATGAATGAAGATAATTAATGTCGTATTCAATCACATAGTTGATATTTAACTGATATGGTCATGTTCCATCATATAATTGATATTGTGAAACCAACTTGTACAACATGGAAACACAAATCAGGCAAATTCTTCATTAACTGAAAAATACCAAACATAATACCTTGTCCACAAGCCCATGGATCACCAAACTTGCTTTCTTGTCCTTCGGAGTTTTCTGTAAAATTAACGGGAGAAAAAGAATAGGAAACTTAAGAACTAATAGATTTTCCATAAAAGAAAGACGTTAGCACAAGTCCATACATAAGTATTGCAACCTCAAGGACAAGTTGCATACATGCTTTATCCTATAATGTATTTTATGTACACCAATATCTTGTCGAGGATACAGAGATTAAGACATCTCTTGGTTACAGGGGGATCCATGGCATATAATTGCTACATCTACTTATTCTCGTTTTTGTGATGGGAAGGTTACAGGTTTGAGTTACAGAAACAGCCTCTTTGCAAAACAAGGGTAAGATGTGCATAACAAAGAACCTTCCCTAATTTTCACAAAGTAGGGAGTCTCGTGCAGTGCAGTGCAGTGGGAACACCCTTTTTTATATCCTAAATATAATAAAATTACTTTTTGGAAAAGAAAGAGAAACCAAACCAACCTCAAAATATAAACTTCTTTCAGAAAACAAACAAGCCTGAATAAAAAATGTTAAGAGTAATCTATTTTAGGACCTTGAGGAATCCTGAACTATGGTTGGTCTCAATTTCGGTAGGAATTGACAATTATCCAAACTAAGGGAGATGAGTTGCCTTATAGTGCGGCAGTCACTAGATAGATGGGGAACATTGGAAAATTTTCCAATTGCCTCCATATTGGACCAATTTTGACATTTCGTGGATTAAAGAATCCACTTTGGAACAAACATGGAGATTAGTTGGAGGTTCCCTTGAGAATGAACTCTGCAAAATTATGTCATGTACCGCCTAATTGAATTTGTAATTTGGGGAAATAAGGGGGGGGGGGGGGGGGGGGGGGGAGTATAACCGGGCGCGCATGCTTGGTGCAAGTTGGCGTGAGTGGTTAGGCTGTTATGATTTTGGTGGGAACAACTCCCATTTGATTGTGGGGAGATCAGTATAAATAAGGACTGATCTCACCCAATGAAAGGTATGAATGAGAATAGTTTCCATCTGGAATTCTCTCTCTCTCTCTCATTTCTCTCTTATCTCCCTATCGTTTTTTCCCTAATTCTCAGAATTCTTGAGAATCCATTTGTCAGATCTCTAAGCTCTGACAAATTAATTGACTAGAACAGTTGAAATGACATTTTATCTTTCACTTTCAATGATAGGAGCCTATAATAAAACAGGAAGGGATACAGCTTTTACTTTGAAAGAAATTGAGTGGAAATGTGATTCCTGCCAAGTTGATCTGATGATACATAGGAGACAGGAAATACCTGAAGATTCACAATTACAATCTTTCCTCCACCACGAAGAGATTTTAGAGGCAAATTGCATGCAGGAGTAATCTGCAAACTGCAAAAGTAGCAAATCTCATGATCATTGGATCAACGCAAGAAAGAAGGATAGCATGGATCACATAACAGGATACTCAAAGCATCAAGAAATCAAGTTTACTCAATTACTTTTAGAGGAGAAGCCAGCATAAAAATTTTCTGTGGCAACTCTGATCTATAGTACTATAGAAATCCAGTTATGGACTCGTAATCATGGCAGTTTCCTATTAACAACAATGAAGATCACATGTTTCCAACATAAGCATGAAAAATTTATAGAAGAACATGTCAAGCCAGAGTTGCAGATCTTTTATTCATGAATCTAAAAATGTGTGTGTGTGTGTGTGTGTACAAAGATGTGCAAGACCTGTAATCATGTCAACTGGTAATTGTGGTAAGGGGACTTGAAAAACCTCCCAGTTTATATAGTTAATTATCTATCATATTTACAAAAATTAGTTAGCTAAGAACAAGTTTACAGTTTCTGCAATTTCTGGATATTATGCTGTAGGTTATTCATTACTGTAAAGGAAGAATAAATAAAATTCATGTTATAATCCTGGTTTCATAGTACTTTCCAAAATCTAATCTGTTGGAAAATGGCAATCCAATCTACTAAAATATCTCATTCATGAATGTAACTGAAACTAACAGATTGTGCAAAATTTATTCATCCAAAATTCAACATTATTGTGGTGTCATATATTTCAACAAACCAATATTACCTATGCAGTTGACTCTTTAACTTCCATCAATATAATGTTTCTTGCCCTCCTGGTTCATATGATGCCACTAGCTGATAAAATATTTTAATTCTGAGTATTGCTAGGAGTCATGACTAAACTGATGATGGTGTCATCAGTCATGTGTCACATCCTCATTGGAGGAGATGCTAGGCAAAGAAGACAATAGTACATGGTCTCCTTAGGCTCTTCCAATGAGGAGGCGCCACATGACTGATGACAGTCATGACTCCTAGTATTATTCTTTAATTCTTTCAATTTTGACAGGTCTGAATCACTAGTTCCTAAAATATTTTGCTTCCTAAACTCTGGATATGACAGTTCAGCCATCTGTACTCTAGCTGATGGTAAGGCCATCTTGTGTTAATATGGGCTCTTTATCCATCCTCAGGTACCTGTAGCCGCCAGATGTGACAGGTAAGGATATGGCATGTCATGGTAAAAAGAAATTTTCAAGACATTAACATAACAAAAGTAAGAGATAGGAATGCCATTGCTCCTAATTTCCGTTTAGTTTTAAGTGCATTTCTAATAACATCATGTTCTTTTTAAATTCACATCTTGTTTACATAACCATACCAAGGGTTTGAACATATATCTCATTATCATTATCCTAAATAATGGGCTTATGAAGATCAGATACATAAACACACATTTGCATCTGATACTCATTAAGTCCATGTGACATGAGGGCCACAAACTCTTGTTGTGGGTGAATATCATCTGTAGCAAAGAACCTGATCTTTTTGGACAAAGAAATCTTTTCCAACAACTGAATTTATAGTACCCCAAGGTGTTGCCCCTTAATACTTTATTAGATGTTAAATCTCCCACTATTTAATCCAAATTGGGGGTGAGCAAGCAACTTTCAAATAAAATTTTTGAAGAAAAAATATAAGCTTTTTTCTCCATTAAAGAAAAAAAGAAGACAAGAATATTCTTTGATGGTCAAACCTTACAATGTAACACCTCCTCAGCCCAATACATCTTTTTCTTAGTAGGCCCCTACTTTCCGACAATAATCATTACAGGCCTTCTCAGCCATCATCAATGTCATTTAAATCAATGAACATATGACCTTATTACTTTGCTCTTGCAAAAAAATATCAAAGCTGTTGATTAGTAAGAGACTTCAGTAGCGGGACAAGGCATATACAGTGCTTGCCTACTTCAAATGCGAAGTGAGACTGCCTTTATAGTATCCGTATATACTATTGATTATTATAAACAATAATACAGCAGTCACAAGTTTCATCCTCTAGGTAGGTTGACTACATAAATTCTAGTTTTCCAACTATCCCTATCCATGGTCATATAATGTCTGTAAACCATACCCCATGCCACATTTAAGGGTTTTCCAAGTTTCCCTTTTCTTTGGTATTTCTCTACCTCTTCTGCCATAAATTTCTTCTATTTCATCCACTCACCTCACAGGTGCATCTATTAGTCTTTTTCTCATATGTCCAAATCATCTCCTTCCCATCTCATGGATCACTAATTATTATCATACATACATATCAAACATAACACAATACATGGCATAGAACCATCTTATTCTTCTATTTCATTGGTAGATTTCAAAGGAGAACTAAATGTGGGAATATGTGCTCTGTGGAGTCTGTCAATTGGATCTTGTTTTTCTGAATACAAGTGTACGATCAATGTTGCCCTTTATAATGTCTTTCTTTACCTGCTTTAAAAAACCAGAAAGTTACACAACATTGCAGTTACCTTGTCCCTAGGCATAATACAATATCAGCAATTTTGCAGTGCTTCTCAGCTGGATTCATCTCCTTTGATGGCAATGCATCCTAGAGAGAGAGAGCACAATAAGCAATGTATCAGCAAAATGAAAATTTGGCACTTCAGGTCTTTCAGATGTATTCATAAACAGAGTGATGGTAATTCACTCAATATGATCCTATTCCTGTAACAAACAAGAATCATTTCAAACCATATTAAAACCAAACAGATCCACTACAAGTGTTATGAGCATCATGACCGGATCATCTCAGTTGCCAAACGCCACAAATACAACATAATTTTCCAACACTAGCCTTGATGATAATGCAACCAATCTATACAAAAAATCATTACCTCCCAGTCAAGAACTGTGTCCTTAAGCCTTGCAACGCAAACACCACTAGAACAAGGCCTTGATGTCTCCTTCAGTCCAATAGTTTCCACCTCGAAATCCCGAAGGTACCTTCACAAAATTAAAATTTATAACATCAAATTTTAATAGACAAATAGAAATCAGCTATATAATAATCTAGCATGTGCATATACTGGGTAATGGAATTGAAACCAAGATATTTAACTTCAAAAAATTATAATGACCTAGAAAAGGGAGAAAATTTTGAAGCACCTTGAGCACCAATCAAACAACAAAAGGTTTCAAGATGAAGAATTTCTTACTCAACTCCACAGGAAGGGCATATTTCCATGAAAGAGTTCCCATGCAGCTCAGAAAGTTTCTCCCTTGGTATTCCAGATCGAAGATGGAGGCCATCAATATTCTAGCATTTAAAAGTACCATTGAGCAATGGAGTTAACCAACTACATATCCTCAAATATAAATGCAGTGCAGAAAATGTCAGGTCAAATACAATGGAAAACTATACTTGATAAAGCGAAAGTAGCACATGCTAATGTACTTTTGGAACAGTGCAACTTTCTATGCTAAAATTGTAATCAAACAAACCTCCAAACAATATCACTTGTAAAGTTACCACTTGTCCCAAAAACTTTTAACTGTAGGGAAATGGGACCAACACTATATATCAAATAGTCCAACATCCCCATTAGCATGCAACCATGTGGTTGTAGGTGGATAAATCTAAGTAAGGTGCACTAGCACACAGAACAAGAGTGCACACCACAAAATAATGGGTGGGCATACTGTGTTAAGCTACTCACCCCAAAAAGCCAAAATTGTAAGTAAATAAGCCCAATAATGTATGTCAAACCATCCAATGTCACCCTATGAGAGAAGTTTAACATCAGCACAAGAATAGTTCCTCATCTTAAAATTGTTAAACATTGTTGTAATATTAAGTATTAATTCCTATATTATCAAAAACAAGACAGACCAAGATATTATCCTTCTAAAATGGTCTAGGAAGAGAAAGGTAGAGAAAATAAATAATTATTCTTCCTCTTCTACCTTTTTTTATGCAAAAGCCATAATGAAGATAACCTAAAGAGGTATATTTTGGCCAAAAAAAAGCAAAGAAGACAATTAGTGTACCAAAGTCAAAAGGTTATGAAAATTTATATCAACTTGATACAAAAGATGGGGAAAGATACTATAAACCTAGCTCAGGGAAGAAAGAAAAACAAAGGATTTGAGCCAAGTGAAATGCATCACAATAACAATCACAAACCTTAATCCACTAGGTGGGGTCAGCCAAGTGAAATACATAAAAGGCAAAAACCACAAAGTACTTGGAAATGAGGGGGGCAATCAAGAAGAGATGGAAGTTATTCAATGAGTGTTATGTCGAGGCATCTCATTAACACTGAAGAAAATGGGAATCACACATTTTATAGACATCCAAGTCAAATGAGATAAATCATGCAATAAAAAGATGAAGAATAGTAAAGCAGTTGGATTAAATAATATCCTGATAAAAGCATGAAAATGCATGGGAGAAGAGGGCCCTTTTAGTTAACAAAATTATAAAATGTTATCCTTAAATCAAAAAGGATGCCAAACAAGTGGAAGACAAGCACTTTAATGCCTATGTCTAAGAATAAAGGAATATATATCATCATATGAGATATCAAATTTACAATTCCACTTGCTCAAAAACCAAAAAAATGAAAATCACATGGGAAAAAGCTCCTTAAAGTATTAACGGAAAAAAAAGGCAAAAAGCTTCTTTAAGAAGACAATGCTATATCATATAAGGGTTGAGAAGGAAGTGCATCAATACCTGGCTAATAACAAACTTTAAGATACCAGCCTTCTCTAGTTCAACTAGAGCCATGTGAGTCATGCTTGGCACTGCACGATGAAATGGCAATGATGCTTCAGGCAAGGCTCTGCCTTCCCGCTGCAAATTAATGAAGACAGGATTAAACAACAGATTGAAGTGCAATTAGTTGTCATTACAACCCCCCCCCCCCCAACCCCCCCCCAAAAAAAGAGGTGTCTGGCCCCATGTGAGAGCCTTTTAAGTTGATAAAGTAGAGAAACAAATCTGTCAAACATACAATTCATAAGACATGTCAAAGCAAAACGAGTGGACCACATACAAACTGGTCCATCCCACAAGATTTTGAAGTTAAATTTTGGTATATTGTCCATTATAACTCCCCTGATTTTTTCACTATGTATTTTAAGTAATGAAGAAATTCCATTTTTTTAATTAAAAAAGTAACTCCTACATAGGCCTTCTTTTCTCTCAGTCTCACATCTTGTCAAGTGTTAGTAGTGTTTGAAAATGTAGCCTAGGCAGCCACTGCGATTAAGGGCAATTGGGCACCCCTAGGTGCCGGGCCCAATTTGAAGGGCCCAGGCGATGGCTAGCCACTTGGGTTGCGCACAACCTAGGCTGCGTGGTTCCCCTTTCCCTTTCTCTCTCTGGTTGTTCGTCGCCTGGGTTGTCTCTCTCTCACCACTGCCGCCAATCTCGTCTCTTGGTCGTTCTCTCTCGCCGCTGCCGCCGATCTCGTCTCTAGGTCATTCTGTCTCGTCGCCGCCAATCTCATTTCTTGGCCATTCTCTCTTGTCGTGGATCTCGTCTTCCTCCAGTACGAATGGATTGCCCCTTGCTGCAACAAACGTTGTTGTAACAGCTATTTGATGTTGCTACTACTTGCTACAGCAAGCAATAACATTTTTCCTACGTGCCCTAAGCGCTAGGCCCCAGCCTATCACCAGACTAGCACCTAGCGCGTTTTAGAACACTGAGTAATTGGATCTTATCCACCATTTCTTGCCTGTAGATCAATTTACTTATAAAAAACTATATTATCAACACTTTTTTTAATAAATAACCCAAAGCTCTCAACTTGTTTGTGATAGAACCTTCCGGAATATGTAACATTTTGTTCATTCTTGTTTCCAGTAGATAGAATGTGAAATATTTATGTTGATTCCTAGGTAAGATATAAGGAATGATTGGCTATAATCTTAAGAGATTCACTAGTCAAATCATCCTTGGTTTAGAAACTAATCTTATCTTTAGTTTTTAGAAACTATTAAGATTATTCTTTGACTGGTTTTTAGGATACTTTCCTATCCTTTGCACAATCAACCTTTCCCATATTTTGTACAGCCTAATCTTTATATTCTCATCGAATGGCTGAAGGTACATCTATTAAGAGTCATTTAATAGTTTTTAAAGATATTGTTTCTGATTTGGAAAGCATGGAGGTTAAATATGATGATGAGGATTTGGGTCTAATTTTGTTATGTTCTTTTCCGACCTCGTATTCAACTTTTAGAGACACCATACTCTATAGTCGGGATACTCTCACCTTAGATGAAGTTTATGATGCTTTATTCTCGAAAGAAAAAATTGATAAGCAGTTATTGGGGACTTCTAAGAATCAAGGGGAGGATCTATTGATTAGAGGGGAGAACACATGATAGAAATTCTGATGGTAGAGAGAAAAGTAGATCCAAGTCTAGGAACAAAGAAAAAATTTGTAATTACTGTAAGAAGAAATGACACATAAAGAATGAGTGTTATATATAAGCTGCAAAACAAACTTAAGAGACAGGAAGCCAACCAAAAAGGAAAATAATCAGAAACTTTAGGAGAAACCAATGTTGTTGAAAATAACATTAGTGATGGGGAACTTATGGTGGTTATTAATGGGGTTACTAAACCTAGTGAAGATTGGATGCTCGACACAACATACACATTTCATGTCTCCTAATAGGAGTTGGTTTTCGACATAGAAGACTTTAAATTTTGACAATGTGTTGATGAGAAATAATTCTTTTTATAAAATTGTTGGCATTAGAACTGTTAAAATTAAGATATTCAATGATATTGTTCAAACTTTAACTGATATCAGACATGTTCCCGATCTCAAGAGAAATCTTATTTCATTGAATACTCTTGATTTGAATGGGTACAAGTTCATTGGTGAAGGTGGAGTTATTAAGATCAGTAGAGGTGCTCTTGTTGTGATGAAATGTACGAAACAGTACGGTCGATTGTATGATCTATAGGGTTCTACCGTTACAGGTGATTTTTCTATTTCTACTTCTTCTTTATCTGATACCAATCTCACTCAGTTGTGGCTAGAGATGGCAAACGGGCCGGGCCGGCCCGCCACCAAGTGGCCCGCGGGCCAAGCGGGCAGGGCCAAATCAGCCCGCTTAAAAACGGGCCAGCAGATTGCTAACCCTAGCCCGGCCCTACAAGGGCCCGCGGGCCAAACGGACAGTAGGCAGTGAGCGAGAGAGGGCGAGGGGCGAGACTGAGAGCGAGGGGCGCGGGCGACAAAGGGCGAGCGAGGGTGACTGAGGGGCGAGGGAGGCAAGCGAGGGCGAGGGCGAGGGCGAGGGCGAGACAGAGGGCGAGGTGAGGGCAAGGGCGAGACGAGGGTGAGGGCAAGGGCGACAGAGGGCGAGGGCGAGACAGAGGGTGAGGGCAAGGGCGAGACGAGGGTGAGGGCGAGGGCGACAGAGGGCGAGGGTGAGACAAAGGGCGAGGGCGAGCGAGGGCGAGGGCGAGGGCGAGGGCGAGACAGAGGGCGAGAGCGAGGGGCGCGGACGAGGGCGAGACAGAGGGCGAGGTGAGGGCAAGGGCGAGACGAGGGTGAGGGCGAGGGCGAGACGAGGGTGAGGGCGAGGGCGAGGGCGAGACGAGGGTGAGGGCGAGGGCGACAGAGGGCGAGACAGAGGGTGAGGGAGAGGGCGAGATTAGCGGGCCAAGCAAGCCAGCCCGGCCTGCCACCATTTGGCCCGCCGAGCCAAGCGGGCCGGGTCAAATCGGCCCGGCTTTAAATGGGCCAGCAAAATGCTGGCCCTAGCCCGGTGTCGGGCCAGCCCGTCGGGCCAAGCCCATTTTGCCATCTCTAGTTGTGGCATATGCGTCTTGGACATATGAATGAAATAAGTATGGCTGAATTGAGCAAAAAAAGACTTCTTGGAGGGGCAGAGTACTGAAAAATTAGAGTTTTGTGAGCATTGTGTCTTCGATAAGAAAAAATGGGTCAGATTTACCAAAGACATTCACAATACAAAAGGTATATTGGACTATGTCTATTCCAATCTCAGGGGTCCGACCAGAGTACCCTTTGCAGGTGGTGTCAGATACATATTGACTTTCATCGATGATTTTTCTAGGAAAGTCTAGTATTCTTCTTGAAACAAAAGACTGAAGTTTTTGTTACTTTTAAGCAATGGAAGACTATGATTAAGAAACAAACCGACAGACAGATTAAGCATCTCCGCATAAATAATGGTTTAGAATTTTGTTCACGTGAATTTAATGATTTCTATAGGAAAGAAGGAATTCTAAGGCATTTAACAATTCCAAGTACACCACAACAAAATAGTGTAGCCGAGCAAATGAACAGAACCTTGATAAAAAATGTACAATGTATGTTGTCTAATTTCAATTTATCTAAGTCTGTTTGGGCCGAGACTGCTCATATGACATGTTTTCTGGTTAATCAGTCTCCGTCATTCGCTATTGATAAGAAAACTCCAAAAGAGTTATGGTCATACTCCTGGGAATTATTCTGATTTGAAAATTTTTATATATCCTACATTTGTTCATGTTGATAGTGGTAAATTAGAACCAAGATCTAAACGGTGTCCCTTCCTTGGTTATAAATCTGGTGTTAAGGGTTATGAGTTATGGGATCCAAAAACATCTAAAGTTGTGATTAGCAGAGATATTATTTTTTATGAAATTGCTATGCTTCGTGGTTCGTCTGCAAAAGTATCTAACCCTACAGGTAACCATAGTTCTGATATTTAGGTGGAGCTTGAAATCAACGAGGGTCAAACATCTAAACCGTCGTCATCATCTCAGATTATGTCAAGCCCCAAGTCAAGTCCGAATACAAGTGCTGGTCCATTAGATTATTGTATTGCTAAGGATAGATCCAGAAGAAATATCAAGTCTCCTCAAAGGTATGTTGAAGCTGATCTCGTTCATATGCTTTGAATGTGGCTGAAGATATCGACTGCAGTGAAAAGCCTTCCACTTATTCTAAAGTAGTTAGTTGTGCTAAATCTGTGAAATGGATTACTACAATGCATGAAGAGATGGAATCCTTACACAAAAACGGTACTTGGAAATTGACGAAACTACCCGATGACAAGAAAACAGTTAAGTGCAAATGGATATTCAAGAAGAAAGAAAGTACACCAGGAGTTGAAAAAGCGAGATATAAAGCTAGACTCATAGCAAAGGGATACGATCAGGTTCCAGGTGTGGACTTAACAAACATATTTTTCCCAGTTGTGAAACACAGTTCCATCCAGGCACTACTTGATATTGCGGCCATTCAGGATCTTGGATTAGAACAATTGGATGTTAAGACAACATTCTTACATGGGGAACTTGATGAGGATTTCTGTATGCAGCAACCAGAGGTTTTGAATTTCCAGGCAAAGAAGACTATGTGTGCTTGTTGAAGAAGTCTCTATATGGCCTGAAACAATCTCCTCAGCAGTGGCATAAAAGGTTTGATTCCTTTATGATTAAGAACAATTTTGATAGATGCAGTTATGATAGTTGTATCTATTTTAAAAGGAACAAGAACAAGTCATTTATATATCTGCTTTTATATGTTGATAAGGATGAGATAAGGAGATTGAAAGCTCAACTCAACAAAGAATTTGAGATGAAAGATTTGGAAGCAACGAAGGAGATACTTGGAATGCAAATTTCAAGAGACAGGGAGACAAATAAATTGTATCTAAGTCAAAAGAGATATATTGAGAAAGTCTTGACTAAATTCAATATGCAGAAGGCTAAACCTGTGAGTACTCCGTTAGCCGCACATTTTCAGCTTTTATCGAGCTTATCTCCTCAATCAGATGATGAAATTGACAAGATGTCAAAAATTCCATACTCTAGTGCAGTGGGTTGTCTCATGTATGCTATGGTTTGTACACATGATTTGGCTCATGCAATAAATGTGGTTAGTAGATACATGGCTAACCTTGGTAAAAAACATTGGAAGGCAATCCAATGGATTCTCCGATATTTGTGTGGTACCATTGATGCTTGTTTACAATTCGAAAATACTAGAGATGGAGTTATTGGTTTTATTGATTCTGATTTTGCAGGTGATCCTAACAAGAGAAGATCTCTTATTGGGTATGTGTTCACCATTGGTGGTTTTGCTATCAGTTGGAAGGCTACCTTATAGTCCACCATTGCCCTATCTGCTACAGAAGCAGAATATATGGCAATTACTAAGGAAATTAAAAAAGCTATTTGGCTATAAGGGTTGATGGGTGAAATCAGTGAAGATCTTCATGACAATACAATCTATTGTGATAGTCAAAGTGTTATTTTACTTGTTAAAGGTTGTCTCGAGTATATGGTATAAGAAAAAGATGATGGCAGTAGCAGTGAACGATGGCAGTTCACTAGAGTTCCTTTTGAAGATTTTAGATAGAAGTTGTAACCCAAACTGTAATTAGTTATAGTTTGGGGGTTAAACTGTAAATATCTAATAATATTTATTGGGATATTCACCCACTATTATAAATAGAGGGCAAGGGGTAGCAAATGGAGAGAGAGTCCTCATTTTTCTATTTGTAATGAGTGCTGATTGTTTCTGAGAGAAAGGCTAGGGCTATTAGCTTTGTAATCTTGGGGGAAAACAATTGGGGCGCTCGAGAATAGAAGGGAGAGAAGGGCCACTACTATACTGATCGCTTTCTGAAAATAAAGACTGCTCTCGGGAGGATTTTAGAGGTTGGATGTAGTGTCAATTCAATTGGCATGAACCAGGATAAAAGGTTGTCTTCTTATGTGGTTTGAATGTTTCTTTCTTATTCTATTCTTACTTAAATTCTGTTGTTTATTGATTGTTTGTGTTGTGGTGTGTTGGGCGACGAGTTGTGAGTGTTTTGGAGAGGTGTTTGATTGGTTTCTTTGAGGGTTTTAAGGTTGCCAATGCTCCCAATTTATAAGAAATTGGTATCAGAGTCTGGCCTTTCATCAAGAACCATCAAGAACTTAGAATTCCATCACACCTGCAGGAATGGCTTCTATAGCCTCTGTCGCACGGTATGATGTTGAGAAATTTGATGGCCAAAATGATTTTGGCCTATGGAAGATGAAGATGAGAGCCTTTTTGGGAAATCTTAGTCTGGAGGAAGCCTTAGAGGCTGAAAAGCCTATGCCCAAAACCCTAACTGAAGTCCAGAAAAAGGAAATTAGAGATAGGAGAAAAGAAACCAACAAAAGAGCCTTTAACACCCTTATTCTAAGCCTAGGAGACAAAGTCTTGCAGGAGGTGTCAAAGATGACAATCGCAAAGGAGCTTTGGAATAGGTTAGATGCACTTTATATGACTAAAACCCTCTCCAACCGACTGTTCTTGAAAACAAAATTCTTTTCTTTCAAGATGAGTGAAAATCAAAGGTTGCAAGATCATATGGGCAGTTTTAATAAACTGTGCTTGGATCTTGAGAATATAAATATTAAGTATGAAGATGAGGATAAGGCTTTGGTCTTATTGCACTCTCTTCCTAAGTCCTATGAGACCTTTGTGGATATCTTGAAACATGGAAGAGATAAGCTGACCCTAGATGATGTGATAGGAGCTTTGAATTCCAAGGATTTGCAGCACAAAGTAGAGTCCTAGAAATCTGCCATAGAAGCTTTGGTAGTGAACTTTAGAGCAGAAAAAGGATACCCTAGTTTCAAAGGTAGGTCTCGATCTAAGTCTAGGAGTGGCAAGAAAGTGATTAAATGCTTTCATTGCCATGAAGAAGGGCATATGAAGAAGAATTGCCCAAATAGGAAGAAAGAATCCCAAGAAAGAACCAACCCCGAATGTTCAAACACCAGGTGTGTGGTTTTGGCTGTGAGAGTGCAGATGTCCTATAGTCATTCTAGATATGCAGTAAAAATAGCATAGGTCCTAGGGTTAGGGTGTAATTCTCGTAGGAAAAGGGTTTTTTACCCATAGAGACATGGTGAAGGGGAAATGGTTTGTCTAGGCAACAATCTAAGGTCAAGGAAATTGGAGATGGGAGCAATTAGGATGCATGGTGGAGCTATTCCAAATTATTAGAATTTGTAAAATATGTCCCTGTTTTTAATAAAAAGCCTAATGTCCTTAGGAATAATTAGATAGTGAGAATTGGAGTCCTAAGAGTTGCTAGGATCTCTTAGAGAGATGGAAGCAACCCTCAAAATAGAGGTTATGTGGTGCATGCTTGCACGTTTTGTGAATAAGCTGCAGCCACTAAGGATAGCCTATGATAAGTTAGGTTAGGTCATTTCTTGAGGATAGCTCACAATGGTGAACAAGAATTAGGAAAGGTATCTAAGGCTAGGGATATTAGGGGATGGGAAAATTTGCAGGTGTATAGGAATAGGAACCATGTAGTTTTGTCTAGATCTCCAAAGTAGAAATCTCCAAATCAGACCTTGTATATGTCAAAAGCCCAATAGAGATCAGTTTTAGGATTTAGGGTGACCTATCTGGGCTTTGTCTCATGGCGGAGCTAGGTGAGGTGAACCTAGTGGAGATGGTATGTCCCTAAGGAATTCCCAAGCGTATATGAGCTTGCTGGAATTAAAAATAAGCTTGCTGGAAATTGCTGTTGGTACGAAAAGTTAGGTGGAGCAGAGTTGTGGAATAGGCATGCCTAGGTCTTCAAAAGCTAGGGTTCTTACCTATATGGGAAAACTCTACCAATAGGACATGAAATTAGCTGATGCTAAGGGCAAGGGATGAAATCTGGGATGCTGTGTAAAGAAAACAGCAAGGAGAAACCTTTGGGAATATCCTAAACTAACCTATGAACCAGGGTATAGCAATAGGGAAATCTGGAAAAAAATTTGGTCATATTCATTGTGTAAGCTTGGGCTAGATTGTGAGAGGGAGGAAGCTAGTATAGTTTTGGCTCTTGCAGTGAGGGTCCTTGTGAACAGTGACGGGAAAAGGGTGTGTGCAAGGGTTGTCTTGTATGGTGAAGCCCATGGTTGATCAAAATCTAGATTAAGCAATGAAAGGGAAGGAGAATCATCTTGTAGGTAATGAGCAAGGGAATAGAAGGCCTAGTGTTGCCTAGGATGGGTAAAAGATAGAATCTCAAGTAATCTTCCAGTGAGGTATGGAATGTTGGGTTTGAAGGATGCTTAGGCTCAGGTCTGAGTGCTAAGGAGCAGGCTGGAAAATAGAACCTCTTGTATAAGAAGAGGTGATGCACTCTTGTTCAAATGAATGGCATGGAGCCATGTAAATTTGGGGAGAATGTTGGACTTAGATGAAAGATCCCTTATGTTAAAGGGGTGGAGTTCTGTGACGTGTCTATTTGAGAATTAAGGAAGGTGCTGGAAATGGGGAAAAGTCTAGGAAAAATGATAGACAAATGGCCATTGATTAAAGCAGCACATGAAGGCTTAATTTGGATCAAATAGGTATCACTAACAGCCATTATCCAAGTGGAAACTAAGGGAAAAGTGATCTTATAGTATAGCCAAGGGATAAGAGGCTAGAGGGAAAGGTAAGCAAGGATTGGTTGCTTAGAAGGTCTCTCTAGGTATGAGGTATGATAGTAGTTCCTTAGGTAAGATATAAGATTGGAAGAGTCCAAAAAGGTTAAAATTGAGTGCATAGGGAAGCTGTGAATATTTCAGTGGTATGCTTAGTATATTGATGGGCAACTTTATTGGTATTTTCTCCAAAATAGAACTCTCATGGTGCAGCTGAGTGTTTAGATCAGTGTTTGAGAGTGTGGGAGGAAGGATAAGCTGGGAAATACCAAGGCATAGAGATTGGAATAGAGTTTGGACAGCTTAAGGCAGCCTAGGTTACCCTAATTGTAATCATATCTTAGTAGACTGGTAGGTAGAGATGAGCAATCATGTTTGTTTGAAGCAAACATTAGAGGAAGAACAGTGGTAAAGCCTAAAAGGCCGGTTTTGGGGAGCTAGGAATAAAGTCTAGCAATGGAAAGCCTAATTCAGATGAGGTTCACTATGTTGTGATGCTGTGTAAAAAGTTTGGACACTTTTGGATTTATGAGTATCATTGAGTATGGATTTGGTTCATGGTGGAGTGTACTTAGTCACTATGGAGAAACCAATCATATTCGTGTTAGGAATATATCCATTAGGAAAATCCCTTTAGGAGGATAATATCTAATGAGAGTTGCAGGTTTAGTTGTTGCAGCTGATTTTATTCAAAGGTGGTCCATTGTTATGTTTTACAGCATTGATTTGTTTCTTTGATGTGTTTGTGTTTTTTGAGTGATCAGGTGCAGCAAGAAGAACCTATGAGAGCAGCTTCATTTCATCTATTGGAAGGCCAAAAGCTTGGATGGATGAAGGTTGAAGTATACTCAAGACAATGGTGGAGAATTGTTAAAGGTTGTCTCGAGTATATGGTATAAGAAGAAGATGATGGCAGTAGCAGTGAACGATGGCCGTTCGCTAGAGTTCCTTTTGAAGATTTTAGATAGAAGTTGTAATCCAAACTGTAATTAGTTATAGTTTGGGGGTTAAACTGTAAATATCTAATAATATTCATTGGGATATTCACCCACTATTATAAATAGAGGGCAAGGGGTAGCAAATGGAAAGAGAGTTCTCATTTTTCTATTTGTAACGAGTGCTGATTGTTTCTGAGAGAAAGGCTAAGGCCATTAGCTTTGTAATCTTGGGGGAAAACAATTGGGGCGCTCGGGAATAGAAAGGAGAGAAGGGCCACTACTATATTGATTGATTTCTGAAAATAAAGACTGCTCTCGGGAGGATCTTAGAGGCTAGATGTAGTGCTAATTCAATTGGCATGAACCAGGATAAAAGGATGTCTTCTTATGTGGTTTAAATGTTTCTTTCTTGTTCTGTTCATACTTAAATTATGTTCTTTATTGATTGTTTGTGTTGTGGTGTGTTGGGCGGTGAGTTGTGAGTGTTTTGAAGAGGTGTTTGATCGATTTCTTGGAGAGTTTTAAGGCTACCAGTGCTCCCAATTTATAACATTACTCACTAAAGATCAAATGTTTCAAGAGAGAATGAAGTACATTGATGTGCGATATCATTTTATTCAGGAGATTATTGCTCGTGGTGAAGTTACTACGAGAAAAATCAGCACCCATGATAATCCTGCAAATATGTTGACCAAGTCCCTGCCTATTGCAAAGTTCGAGCACTGCGCAGATTTGGTTGGTATTCGTTAGGGAGATTGATTCTCCGTGATTTCGTTAGAAGAAAGAATTTTGGATAATTTCGTTTGTGGATTTAGAGTCAAGGTGAAGAGTTGTGATAATTATGACTCAAAATCCTTATTTATCTGTGATTGGGTTTCCTAATTTGACCGTAATTATGATTTCGAATTTGACTGTGATTATGATGTTGTCAAATTCGATTTTATGTGAGATTTATTTCATCTGGAGGAATATCCTCATATATCATCTTCTGATCAGAATATGATTTCCTGTGTATATCCACAGATGATTTTAGATCTATAAATAGGAACCCAGGTCACATGGAATTAAAACACAGTGTGTGTGTGCGCGCGCGCGCGCCAGTATCACTTTTGTACTACCAATATTTGGTTATTGATATTTTATTCTTTTTGCTCGTGATTTTTACCAATTTGGATTTTTCACGTTAAATTCTATGTTCGTTTGTGGTTGATTGGTTTAATTGTTGGTTTGTTTTCGATCCAATTTTGTAACACATTAGCATAAAGTTTGACCAATGTTGTTAAAGGCGCGCCTAGGCGCAAGGCCCCTCAAGGCGCAGCCATCTCGCCTTGCCATGTCTAGGCGAGGCAAGATCCAGCCAGGTGCGCCTAGGCCCTTCAGGCGCACATGCCCAGCTGAAAAATCAGCATGTTTTATTTTTTAAACATTTTTGTTAAAACTTAAAGGGAGAAAATAATAAAATACAATATTGAAAAGTCAACAAAACTCAAAAATATGATGTTCCAGCTCATCTGATTTCTAGAAGGCCAAGAGACTACACCTCCAAGGCTCCAAAACTCTCTTACGTAGCACTCTTTTCTCTTCACAACATAGCAACTACAACTCCTCAAGTTCTTCTCTAGTTCTCCAATTCCGATTGACATGCTTCTGCTTCTCCAGGCCAAGGTAACATATCGACAATCCCTTCTTCTTCTTCTTCTTCTTCTTACGCTGCTCGCAACTACTAGCCTGCTTCTTCTTCAGCAATCCTTGTTACTTCTTCTTCTTCTTCTTCTCCTTCTTCTTCTTCTTCTTCTTTACACGGCTGCTTCTTACGTTGCTACTATCCTTCTGCTCCTCCTCCTTCTTCTTCTTCTTCTTCTTCTTCTTACGCTGCTTGCAGCTACTAGCTTGCTTCTTCTTTAGCAATCCTTGTTACTTCTTCTTCTTCTTCTTCTTCTTCTTCTTCTTCTCCTTCTTCTTCTTCTTTACACGGCTGCTTCTTACGTTGCTACTATCCTTCTGCTCCTCCTTTTTCTTCTTCTTCTTCTTCTTCTTCTTTTTCTTCTTCTTCTTCTTCTTACGTTGTTGCTGCTGCTATTGCTAGCCTGCTTCTTCTTCTTCTTCTTCTTCTTCTTCTTCTTCTTCTTCTTCTTCTCTTCCTCTGCTGCTTCTTCTTCTTTCTTACGTTGCTGCTACTTCTTCTTCTTCTTACGCTGCTGCTACTACTAGCCTGCTTCTTCTTCTTCTTCTTCTTTCTTACGCTGCTACTTCTTCTTCTTCTTCTTCAGTTATTTTTTTTTTAATTTTTATTTGTTGATGCCTACTGCTGCTTCTTCTTTTTCATTTTTCTTTTAACATTTTTTGGCATAATTTAGCCTTAGTCTTTACAAATTTTCAAGTATACTCATATAGAACTACAACATATAGAAATAGAATAGAAGTTTTTTATTTGTGGTGTTTAAATGTTGATTCTTTTTTCTGATTTGTTGAAATATGGTGGAATTTAATTTGCTAAAATTTACAGGGATGTCATGAAGTATGTTTAGGTTGTGATTTATTTAATATATGTTGAATTCTTGAATTTTTTGATAACATAAATGTTGATATGTGATTAGGATCTATTTTATGACTTATTATTCAATTAAGAAGTATATTTTTCTTTCTTCTTAGTCAGCATGCGCCTTGCACCTGCCAGGCACGCGCCTCGCCTTGCGCCTTAGGCTCCAAGACCCTTTGCGCCTTGGGCCTTTAACAACACTGAGTTTGACGACTTTTTGATTCTATTTTCACATAAATTTCATGTTAGTATTCTGGTTAAATGTTTTTCTAAGAAAAATTCTGCTTCCTTAAATCATATCAAAGATGAGAGTTACAAAGAGGAGCTCCACAAACTGAAACAAGAGGGCTCGGTTATGCAGTACCTAGTCAGGTTTGAGAAATTGAAAGCACTTGTGCTCAATTCCCATCCAACTTTGAGTGAGTCTTATTTTTTATCGAGGTTCATTAATGGTCTTAATGGTATGTTGAAGCCTATGATGAGAATGATGTTTCTAGCCACGATACAACAAGCAACTGAGAAGGCTAGGCTGCAAAAATTGGTGCTGGAAGCCATTTATAGAAAGCATGGGTTATCGCCTAAAGGTTATCTTAAGAGTAGCCAACAGATCGAAGGAGCTTCTAAGGCTGCTAATCAAGTAGTGCAGGAAGCTAATGAAGTAGCATTGGAAGATGAAGATGGTGTTCATGCAGCTGATGAGAAGTATGAGGGTGATGAGGTCCTAAGAATAGGAATGGTAGCTACAAAGAATGAGGAAAAACTTAAATGGGATCGGGTAATTCAAAATGATAAGAAAGAAATGGTAATTGCTAAAGAAGCTATTGCGGTTCCACTAGAGAAAAGAATCTGCTAAAAGCGAGCCTTTGGTGTACACCAATAATCAAGAAGTAAAAGTACTCCACTGGAGGAGGTCTCTACTGAAGATGAGGAAAGAGGCGAGGTTGTGAAGATAAGAGAGGATACGATTACATCAATCACTAGAACTGGAAGAAGTTGTTGAATTACCTACATTAGATCAGGTAGCTTCCACCAAAAAATCAGACAATGGTAAGGAAATTAGTGCTTTAATCAAAGTGAATGACCAATGAAGCACAGTTCAAGGTTGGTTAAAGATTAATGGAGGGTGTTTGCGTTTGGAAGAAATTGATCACATTGAAACCTTCCAACAATATTTTCTTGATATGGAGCAGAGGAGGATGCAGAAGGAAAAAGCGAAATGAGATGAAAGAAAGATGGTGGAGGAATTTTTTGTTAAGGGGAACGAGACTTACTGTTTTGCTTGTTCATATTCCCATGGGAGAGCAGCAGCATCGAATCAGGTTTTACACTGCAAAGCAGTTTGAATTCATCTCAACTATTGGAGATGACATGGTGGAAGGTATGACAGGTCAATTGGAATTAATTTTGATAGCAACAGGGAATGGGTGGATGGTTGAACTAGATGTTGCAACAAATCATAGTATTGCTGCTTTTGGAGAAAAAGAAACGGAAATGCAAAAGAGAAGGAACATAACAACAAAAAGGAATGAGCCTAGAAGGAGAAAGAGAGAAAAAGAGATTAAACAAACAATAAGAATGGGAATTGGATGAAGAAACAATGGCTCAACGGTAATAAATTTCTTGGGGACAAGAAACCTCTCAATGAGGGGGGAATTGTCATGACCCTAGGAACAATAGAGGGGTAATATTGTAATAGGATTATAATAGTTTGTTATGAGATATTTTACAATTTGTTAGGAGCACATGGGTGCTGTTATGAATGCAATTAGCAACCAGCTATACCTATAAAAGGGCTACTAAAAGAGAATGAGATTATCATGTGAAATGAGATTCAAATCCATCCTTTCTAATTCTCTCTATCCCTCTCTCAATTCTCTCTAATTTCTCCCTCCCTTTTTGCTAATTTCTCTCCCTCCTTCAATTCTATCATTCTGATTTCTCCCTTAATTCCAGTCAAAACCCTAGGTAACCCTAGGAATGTGACAGATATCATTCGCATATACAATCAAAATAACACTCTTTCCATTTGCTACATGTTTTGTAAACAATGTATGGTCCACCTACCCTTGTTAATATCCTAACCGATTAAGAGTCATGCTGAACTTCTTGAACCATGCTCTTGGTGAATATTTCAACCCATATAAAGACTTCTTAAGCTTACATACCTTCCTAGCTTCCACTTGTTCAAATCCAGGAGGTCATATAGATTTACTCATTCAATTCTCCATTGAGGAAGGCATTTTTAATATCTAATTGATGTAGAGTCCATTCTAGATTGACAGCAAGAGAGAGTAATGCCCTGATAGAATTTAATTTAGCCATGGGAGAAAATGTCTCTTCATAGTTAATCCCATGGGTTTGGGTGAAACCTTGGGCCACCAATCTAGCCTTATATCTATCAATACTCCCATCTACATATTTCATTGTGAATACCTATTTGCACCCAACCACCTTTTTTTTTTAGGGTAACTCTACTATATCCCAGGTATTGTTGCTAACTTATGCTTTCATCTCCTCTAAAACAACAGCTTTCCACTTTGGATCCTTCAAAACACATTGGATGGCCTTAGGAACTTCAATTTTGTCTATACTTGCAGTAAAGGCCTTGAATTATGGAGACAACTTTGAATAAGCCAAATGATTAGAAATAAGGTATTTAACACGAGACCTTACAGCTAGATCATCAACAATGGTAATGTGGTCCTTGGGTGGACTAGGCTCCGGATATAGTGCTTGGCTGTGTTCAGGTTGTTGAGGATCTTTAGGCTGTCGAGAATAAACCAAAAGTGGGTTTTTAGGAGCTGTAAAGGAGGTTTCAGGAGCTGTAAGTCGATTGAGTGGGTTTTGAGGAGTTGATGCTGATGCTCCCCCTTGAGAGCACACAGACAGCTGGGATTCAATAGGGTTAGACATTGGAAGAGAGATGGTGAGATCCTAATGCCTATCTGCACTTGCAGTCTACCTTGGAAGAAATGTATTAGGATAGAAAGGTTGATCCTCATAAAAGGTTACATCAAAAGACACAAAAAACTTCAAAGAGGAGGGGCAATAGCACTTATAGCCTTGTTGGAAAGGAGAATACCCAACAAAAATACACTCAAGTGCTTTATGCTCAAATTTTATCCGAAAGAGATTGTGATTGTGAACATACACGGTGCAGCCAAAAACCTTGGGGAAAAGAAAAGTAAGGAGGCAAACATAAGGAAAAATATCACGAAGAGTGCTGGGGGTGGGGGGTGTTCAAAACTGAAGTGCTTTGCTAGGAAGATGATTGAAGAAGTAAGAAGATGTGAGAATGGCTTCCCCCTAATAAGAATTAGGAACATAACTAGTGAACATCATGGCTTGGGCAACCTCTAGAAGATGTCTATTTTTTGTTTCAACCACCTCATTTTGTTGAGGGGTATACGGACATGAACTTTGATGAAATATGCCATGTTCAAAGAGATATTGAATGAAATCATGAGAGAAATGTTCATGGCCATTATTGGTTCAAAGGACATGAATGGGAGATTGGAATATATTCAAGATAAGTTTGTGAAACTGTTTGAAAATGCTACTAGTCTCGGATATTTCTCTCATAAGATAAACCCAACCCTGGAATGATCATCAATAAAGGTTATAAACCAACGAATACCTGAGACATTTGAATGTCGAGCAAGACCCTAAATATCACTATGAATCAAATGAAAAGGTTTAGATGATTTGTAGGATTGTATAGGATAATGAGAGTGAGATTGTTTAGCAAGAACACACTGCTCACACTTAATAGGAGGTTGCTCTTTGTTAATGAAAAGATGAGGATACAAGAATTTTAGGTATGTAAAACTAGGGTGTCCTAGGCATTTATGCCACATCAATATATTGGCATTAGAAGTTACAGCAAGAACTGTTTTATTTCAGGGATGATTTTGAATGGCTGCACCATCTCCTAAAACAGGGTAAAGACCATCTTTTTCCTCAACACCGCCAATCATCATTACATGTAGAACAAATTTCAACTTTAGTTTCAATAAACTAATTGTTCCATACCCCAAAGCAGGAGAAGTAGTGCCATTAGCCATAGAAATATTAATGGTAGTACTACAAGTTGTATAATCTGATACAGAATTAACTAAACTTGTCAGATGATCGGATGCACTTGTATCCACTCCAAACATGGTCAGGAAGCTTTGGAGATATCAATGAGTACCAAAAAATACCTTGTTGAGTAATTGAGGTTGCTGGCTTAAAAGCAACAGGAATTGAGAGTTTTGTACCTGTGGTTTGATTTAGTAATATGTAAAAGACTTCAATCTACTCAATTGATAGGTTTAGGTTTGTGTTTTTTCCGATTTCAGTAGGACCTTCTGTAACATAGGTTGAACGGGTTGTTTCTTGTTTATTTTGTGCCTTCCAATTTGTTGGCTTGCCATGAATCTTCCAGCATGTTTCTCATGTGGTATGATTTATTATAGTGATCACACCATTGTTTATCCTTTCCTTAATCCCTAGACATAGTGCCTTCTCTTTTGATTGTAGCAAGAGCAGAACTTTGAGGGCCTAAGTGTGGGTTTGTAGGTTGAGCGAGCATTAATTTCTGCTTGCTTTCCTCTCTCCTTACTTTAGCAAATATTTCTTTGAGTGTAGGCAAAGGTTTAGCACCTAACAATCTTCCAGGAACTTCATCCAAATCCGAGTTAAGACCATGAAAAAAATCAAAAACACCATCCTTCTCTAGCATTTTACTATATTTTATACTATCAGCTGGACAATCCCAACTAAAATTGTAGAATAAGTCCATCTCATGCCATAATTTTGTCAAAATATTATAGTATTCAGTAACATTAAGGTTACCTTGTCAAATTGTACGAATGGTTGACCTAATTTCAAAACATTAAGAGGTATTTTCTAAATCCAAGTACATCTCATGTACTGCATCTCAAATGTCCTTTGCAGTCCTGTAAAAGAGATAAGTTCCACCAATCCTCAGCTCCATTGAGTTGATAAGCCAAGCCATAATAATTGAATTTTCTGCTTTCCAGGTGCCATAATTTGCTTCTGTATCTGGTGGGATAGGAATACTTCCTGTCAAAAATCCAGCTCTTCCTTTCCCTTTGATCACTAGCAAAATTGATTGAAACCATTCTTTGAAATTACTCCCATTCAATTTATGTTGAGTAATCTATAAAGAATGGTTGTCAATGGGGGTTGTAGAAAAATTCAGTTGTGGATGAGGGTCAGAAGAACTAGTAGTCGAGGCATCGGTTACTGTTGGGGTTGATTGGTTTCCAGCATTGCTTCACTGATTGAAGAGTCTGGCGCTCAAGATCTAGGCTACCAAGACTTTGGCTTTGATACCATGAAATAAGCTAAACCTTAGGAAAGCTTACTTAATCTCTTATTGAATTCGAGTATGGGATATATATACACTAGAAACCACCTAAACTATTTCCTAAAAATCAGGAACAGATTTGAATTAGACTTTAGAAGATAAAACAAATCAACTGATATTTAAATTTCCAGAGTTATCTTTTTCTTTTCAGCAAGCTGCCTCATCCCTTTAATCTTAGAAACTTCTCTATCTTCAAACAACAACTTTATCCACTAATCTCAGGCATTCCTTCTACCTATTCCAACAGCCCTTTTGCAAAGGAAGGCTAAGGATGCATACAAAAAACAATCCTCCCCTAACCCTCACAAAGTGAGAAGCCTTGTGTACCGAAGAAGTACTTTATCTATTTCATATCCATATATTTGAGCTTCTTAGCTGTAAGGGTCATCCATGGGCCAAGTTATTATTTCGGGTCTCATATGCAGTTATCATTAGCTGAACACATTGTAATGTGGAAGCATGTCATGTTTAAGCAGCAGTTAGTTGCTGCTGTTTCTGTTGTGTTATGTTGTTATGTTTGGATGTATTAAATTCAAGTAGTTATGCTATTAGTTATTCTGTTAAGAGAAGAGGCGTGATGTGCATATATATATACAGCTCACTCTCAGTCTCTGTATCTTTTGAATTCATTTTTCATAATTAAGAAATTTCATGCAAGTTTTCTTTCTTCAATTTTCTCTCTTGCACTTTTCGTTTTATGCCCTAGGGTTTCGTTCCATGGTATCAGAGCCATTGTTCTACCTCAATGGCCTCTAATCCCATTCTTAGTTCTTCTTGTTCTCCACCACCTCGCTCATCTTCTTCCTTGTCGTCTACCTCGCAATCAGAATTTGTTGAAATGGCTAAGGCATTTAATTTCATTCCAATCAAGCTGGATTCCAGCAATTATATCTTATGGAAAGCTCAAGTTCTTGCTACGATTCAAGCTTTTGATTTGACATCCTTTCTGAACAAATCGTCACCTCTAACGAAGTTTTTGGCTGATCCAGAGTCAGGCGAGATCGAAACCTCTTCTTTTGTCAATCCAGAATACCTGAACTGGATTAGATCTAATTAGTTGTTGCTTGACTGGTTGTTCTCCATTATCGACAAAGAGGTATTAGCGCAGGTGATTCACTATGAATCATCTGTTAAAGTATGGTCTTCCTTGGAAAATCTCTATTCTCGCAAAACTATAGCTAAATCTTTTCAATTGAAGCAGCAATTGAGGTCAGTTAAGAAAGATTCCCTCTCTATTAATGATTATACTTTAAAAATCAAGACGATAGGGCACGCTCTTGCAGCCATTGGAGAGCCTTTACAGGATAAGGATTTGTTGCTTGCTATTCTAAATGGATTGGACTGACTACAAAACAATTGTTAATCTTATAACCTACCAAATGAATGAAATTGATTTAGAAAATGTGCAGTATTTTTTATTGATGCATGAACAAAGGTTAGCATCCAAGAATTTGCCACAAATCTCAGCCAATTTCGATTCTGTTATGCCTTCATCCATGAATATTAATGTGACTTCATACTCATCAAGAAATAGTACTGGATCTATTAATAATCATAGAGGTGGTTATATTTCACTAGGTGGTAGTTATGTCAATAGAGGAGGCCGAGGTAGAAGTAGAACATCTAGAAGAAGAATTTATTGTCAACTTTGTGGGAAACTAGGACATTTTGTAGACAAATGTTATCATAGATTTGATAGAAACTTCCAACAAACACCTAGTCAAGGTTTTGGAAGACCTAATTCTGCTACTGAGACTAATCCACGTGCTTATATGGCCTCCCTTAGTGATTCTAACGAAGCCTACATGAGTGAAATAGGGTCAATTCATGGGACTCACTATGGCACTCTTTCTCAGCCATCAGAATACCTACTTCAAAATCCTCTATCTGATCCCTCCTAGCTTGTTGATTCAGCGGAACAAACCACATCACCTCCAACCTCAACAACCTGTCCCTGCATTCTCCATACAATGGTGGTGACAAAGTGACCATGGGCAATGGTAAGCCTCTTCCTATATCTAATATTGGTTTCAGTCAATTGTACACTCAATCCAAACCTACATCTATTATCTCATTAACCTCATGTTCTTCATGTTCCTAGTATGAAGAAAAACCTTATTAGAGTTTCACAACTTACTCGTGATAATAATGTTGTGACTAAATTTGATTCTAATTCTTGTGTGGTCAAGGATAAGGATTTTAAGCTAGTGCTACTTCAAGGACACCTTAACGATGGACTTTACTAGCTAGCTCCAGCACTTGATCCTGCTGCTCACAGCCAACTTTGTTTTCTAAACCTGTTGCTTCTTTGAATACATGTAATAGACAATTGGACACATGTAATAGACAAAACTCATTTACTCATGAGCTGTCCAATAATGTTAATGTAGCTCAAACTACTGCTAGTGTCTGTCAGCAATGGCATGCATGATTGGGGCATCCATCTTTTCATGTATCGTAATCTATATTGAATAAAATTCATGTTTCTTGCTCTCCTTCAGTTCTTCCATTTTGTGATTCATGTAAACTTGGTAAATTGCATCAGCTTTCATTTGTTGATTGTGAAATTAAGTCAACCAAACCTTTAGAATTGGTATATTCAAATCTTTGGGGACCATCTCCTGTTCTATCTACCGAAGGGTACAGATATTACATTGTTTTTGTGGATGCATACACTAGATATACCTGGCTATATCCTTTGAAACTCAAGTTTGATGCCTTGTCTACTTTTGTTATGTTTCACAAGTTTGTTAAATTCCAATATCAAAACAACCTTAGAGCTTTACAAAAGACAATTGGGGGGCGGGGGGGGGGGGGATTTAAAGCCTTTTTACCCTATTTACACAATCATGGTATTCAACCTCGATTTACTAGCCCCTATACTCACCAACAAAATGGTGCAGCATAAAGAAAACATAGACATGTTGATAAAATGGGCCTAACTCTATTGGCTCATGCTCATATGCCTCTCAAATTTTGTGTAGAAGCATTCCAAACTACAATTTATACCATAAATTTGTTATCAACTTCTCCCATTCAATTTAATACCCCATTTGAGTTACTTTACAAAAAACCACCCAATTATTTCATACTTTAACCTTTTGGTTGTGCTTGTTTTTGTTGGAAAAGACTCCTTGTTCAAAAAGGAGAAGACTCGAGATAATGCAGATTTTATTCAAGATAATATTCTTATTTAATTTAAGTTTGTGTTGTACATTAGATAAAGACTATCATTGCTGTAAATTAGGAGAAAATCTAGGAGATTTTATAGGAATTTTCTGTATAAAAGTTTAACACTAACTAATGGAAGATTAAGGAAGAAAAGTTGAGTTCTCCTACGGTATTTGTTCATGGTATCAGAGCCACGGTTTGTGGACTCTTTTTCATTCGTGTCTTCAACTCCTCGAAGGAGTCTTGAGTCGGAAGAATGGCAGGAAAGGTCTAGTCCAGTGAGACCTCTTCTGCAACCTCTCCGATCAACTATCATGAATCCATTATTCCAGCAACAATGGATAGCCAATCCCTCCATATCACACAACACAAGTTAAATGGGGCCAATTATAGAAAATGGTCACAATATGTGCTATTAATTGTTAGAGGGAAAGGTAAAGAAGGCTACCTAACCGGTATTACGCCTAAACCGAATTCAAAGGCAGCAACATATGGCATATGGGAAGCTGAGAATGCCACGGTTATGGCTTGGTTAGTGAACTCAATGGAGCCAAAGATAGGAAGGACTTACATCTTCTACAAGACGACTTGTGAGATTTGGCAAGCAATCCAAGAAGTCTACTCTGATTTGGAGAATACACCTCAATCATTCCAGGTTAGATCACTCATACGAACAACCAAGCAAGGTACAAACTCAGTCCCCAAGTATTTTAATACCTTAACCAAGTTATGGCAAGAAAGTGATTTATTTCATGAGATTAAATGGGAGTGTGCTGCTGATAGTACAAAATATGAGAAGATGGTAGAGAAAAAGAGAGTGTTTGACTTCCTACATGGTCTAAACTTGGATCTAAATGAGGTTAGAGGCAGATTGTTGGGAACAAAACCTTTCCCAATAATGAGAGAAGTATTTGCAGAGGTTAGAAGGGAAGACAGCTGAAAGAAGGTGATGTTCTCGGGCTTAGGGCAGTCTAACAATGAGGTATATTCTTCAGCCTTAGCCCTAAGTAGTTTCCAAGGAAAGCCATATGCTGCGACTAAAGGAGAGAATTCCAAAGAAAAACAATGGTGTGAATACTGCAATCGGCCATACCATACTAAGGATACATGTTGAAAAATTCATGGAAAGCCGACTGGATGGAAACCAAGTCAAAGAAAAGAAGCACAATCAGCCTATACGATGAAAGCTGAAAAAGGAAGTGCAGCAAATATCAGTCTAACTGCTGCTCAGATGGAGGCTCTACAAAGCTTGCAAAACCAAACCAAGGTGACTCAAACTGAAATCCCGGAGAATCCTAATCCAACAATGTCTCTGGCAGAAAAAGGTACTAAAATATACTCTCTAATGTCTCAAAAATGCCCTATAAACTGCTAGATCATAGATACATGTGCTTCTGATCATATGAAAGGTGATCTAAAATTGCTTTCTGATTATAAAACCTGTGATAAATTGATTAATGTTTGTTATGCCTGATGGTACCATATCCTGCGTAAAGGGAAAAGGAACTGTAAATCTTGGAGAATTATCCCTTAAATCAATACTTTATGTGCCAAATCTCCAATGCAACTTACTATCAGTTAGTAAGTTAACTCAAGATAAAGATTGCATGGTGACATTTTTCAAAAATTGTTGTATTTTTCAGGACCTAATCTCGCGGAGGAAGATTGGTAATGCTGAGATGAGAGGAGGACTTTATCAAACATCAAGAGCAAATTATTCTTCTGTTTTTAAGTCATTTATTTCATCTTCCTTGTCTGTGGTTTCTAATTCAGATTTATTGTTATAGCATCAATGTTTGGGACATCCAAGTTTGGATTATCTTAGATGTTTGTATCCTTCGTTTTCTAGCAATAAGATTCAAGATTTCATTTGTGAACATTGCATTCTTGCAAAACAAACCAGAACCTCTCATCCTAATCATGCTTATAATCCTTCAAAACATTTTCATCTTGTTCATAGTGATATTTGGGGGCCATCTAGAACCTCAAATCTCAATAACACTCGATGGTTCATCACTTTAATCGATAACCATACACGAATATGTTGGGTTTTCTTAATGAAAGACAAATCAGAAGCTTGTCTTGTATTCTAGAATTTTCATCTCAAGATCAAAAATGTCTTTCAAACCCAACTTCATATATTGAGAACCGACAATGGAAGAGAATATTTCTCTAATGATTTCAACAAATACCTAAGCGAGCATGGTATCATTCACCAAAGCTCATGCCCATATACCCCTCAACAAAATGGGATAATCGAGAGAAAGAATCGCTATCTTCTTGAGACAACAAGAGCCCTTATGTTTACCCATTCGGTTCCAAATTCCTATTGGGGAGAAGCAGTATTACCGACTGCATATCTCATTAATAGGCTTCCCTCAAAGACTCTAAAGTTTAGGACCTTAGATGTACTTCTTGAAACTTTTCCACATCATAATAGAGTGCTAAACTCCCTTACTCCTCGAGTGTTTGGCTGTATTGTTTTTGTTCACAGCAATGTGCCAACACTGTCCAAGTTGGATCCCAAGTCTACCAAATGTGTATTTGTGGGGTACTCACCTAACCAAAAAAGGTATAAATGCTACAACCCTAGTATCCGAAAAGATTATTATTTCTTGTGATGTTTCATTCCTTGAGAATAAGTCATTCTTCCATGACAATTCCCAGCAGAATTTCACTGAAACAAACACCTCATTGGGACCCATTGATACCTATTCCAAATTTGTCTCCTAGTGTCCTTACACCTATTCATGACAAAGAATCCTCTCAAACCACATCTGAACCTTGTCCAGCCCCTATTCCTTCACCTCAAACCTGTCAAGGGGGAGAAAATAAGGAAATCAAAAATCAGGAGGATGATCAGCCCTAAAGTAAACCACCTCTAAAGGTTTACTCAAGAACTCTTGATTCTCAGCTTGCTAACCTATCTGAACTTTGGAGAAGTCCTGAAATTACCGAGAGGAATACTGAAGGTATTAACACTGAGCAGGAGGCAAACAGGGAGCAGAAATCAGATCTTGATATTCCTATTGCTTTGAGGAAAGGGACCAGATCTTGTACTGAGCATCCTATCACCAATTTCCTAGGATACTCCAGATTGTCCCCACAATTCAAGGCCTTTACTATCAGCATTGATAATGTGAGTATTCCTAAGGATATTTATCATGCTTTACAGGAGGAAAAATGGAGGAAAGTTGTAATGGAGGAAATGCATGCTCTAGAAAAGAATGGCACATGGCACATGGGAGATAGTGACATTACCCAATGAAAAAAACATCATTTGGAGCAAATGGGTCTTTATTGTTAAGTATAAATCAGATGGAAAAATTGAGAGATACAGGAGCAAATGGGTATTTACTGTTAAGTATAAATCAAATAGAAAAATTGAGAGATACAGGCTAGGGTTTGTAGCTCAAAACTTTACTCAAACTGAAGGCCTTGACTATGAGAAAACTTTTGCACCGGTGACCAAACTTAATTCCATTCGGGTGATACTATCATTAGCAGTCAACTTGGATTGGAAACTTCACCAATTAGACATTAAAAATGCCTTCTTGAATGGTAAGTTAGAACAAAAAATTTATATGAGGATTCCCCCAAGTTTTGAAAGAGAAGATACAAGAGAGAAAGTTTGCAAGCTAAAGAAATCACTATATGGCTTCAAGCAATCACCAAATCACCAAGGGCGTGGTTCAAGAGATTCAGTGAAACTTTACAACAACTTGGATACAGACAAGGACAAGCTGACCACACATTATTTATAAAGACAGATTCTAAGAAAAAGAAGACCATTCTTATAGTCTATGTGGATGATATAATTATCACCGGAGACAACCATCAAGAGATTGAATTATTGAAGCATCAACTAAGAGATGCATTTGAACTTAAGGATTTGGGAGATTTAAAATATTTCTTGGAATTAGAAGTAGCAAGAAGCAGTGAGGGTATTTTCATCTCACAAAGAAAATTCACTCTTGATCTTTTGAGGGAAACTGGTAAACTCAGGTGCAAGCCAGCTAGCACTCCTTTAGAACCAAATTGGAAGAATAAAGATGAAAGAATGGAGAGGAGCAACTTGATATGGGCAGATTTCAACGTCTAGTGGGAAAATTGATCTACTTATCTCATACAAGGCCAGATATTGCCCATGCGATAAGTACAATCAGTCAATTCATACATTCTCCAACCAAAAGATATCTAGAAGCGCTTATCATATCCTAAGATATCTTAAAGGCACATATGGGAAAGGATTGTTGTTTAAGAAAAGTAGTGAAAGAGGAATAAAGAGCTATTCAAATGCAGATTGGACAGGATCTGTTGAAGACAGCAAATCCACATCAGGGTATTGCACAAAATTATGGGAAAACCTAGTCACATGGAGAAGCAAAAAGCAATAGGTTGTTTCACGTAGTAATGCCGAGGCCGAGTATCGATCCATTGCACAGTACATTTGTGAGATAGTTTGGTAAAAACGGTTGATGAAGGATATGGACATGCCAATCACGGCACCAAAAATACTTGATAGCAATAGTAAATCAGCTATAAGTATAGTGAATAATCCAGTACAACATGATCGGATGAAGCATGTGAGAATTGACAGACATTTTGTCAAAGAAGAAATAGAAGCAGGAGATATAAGACTAACTTATGTTCCTACCAAAGATCAAGAGGCAGATATCTTGACCAATGCAATGCAGAAACAAGGATTTGAAGTAATAAGAGACAAACTGAGAATGATAGACACCTATTCACCAGCTTAAGAAGGAGTGTTAAAAAAAACTCCCTATTCAAAAAGGAGAAGACCCGAGATAATGCAGATTTTATTCAAGATAATATTCTTATTTAATTTAAGTTTGTATTGTACATTAGATAAAGACCATCACCACTGTAAATTAGGAGAATATCTAGGAGATTTTGTAGGAATTTTCTGTATATAAGTTTAACACTAGCTAATGGAAGATTAAGGGAGAAAAGTTGAGTTCCCCTGTGGTATTTGTTCAATTTTTTTTTCCTTAGATCCTATAGCAAGCACAAATTTGATTTACATTCCATCAAGTGTGTGTTCCTTGGATATAATCATTCTCAAGCTAGCTACAAGTGTTTACATCCATCGGGAAAGGTTTATGTCTCTAGGCATGTACAAATGAGTTTCCTTTTCCTTCGTTGTTTTCTTCTCCTATTGTCTCTCAATCATCTTCTAATGGGTTCTCTACTAATTTCTTTCAATCTCTTCCTTCTTTTTCGTCCAGTTCTCTATCTCCTCGAGAAGCACAGCCCTTAACTCCTGCCTTGTCACCCTCCATTTCTACTAACCCTTATCTTTTATCTCCTGCTTCTTTGGCTCCTATTCATGAGCCACAACCTATTCCTTCTCACCCACCTCCAACTCCCATTTCTTTGCATAAATCAAAACTGGTTCAGCCCAGTCTGTTCATCCTATGCTCACTCGATCTAAGGCTAAACAACTTGTAACCTCCTCACCACATGCCTTAGTGAGTACTCTTGAACCTAGTTCAGTTCATGAGACTCTTTTAGACTCATAATGGGTGCAGGCTATGGAGGAATTCTTAGCCCTGCAACGTAATCACACTTGGGACCTTGTTTCATTTCCAAGGACATGAATCTTATTGGCTGCAAATGGGTATTTCGGGTCAAGTATAAATCTGATGGATCTATTCCTAAGCACAAGGCTCAATTGGTAGTCAAGGGTTTTCTCCAAACACCAGAGATAGACTATGCAGAAACCTTTAGCCCAATTGTAAAGGCACCAACAATTAGGGTGTTGTTTTCTCTAGCTGTCACTTTTGGTTGGGATATCTAACAAGTGGATGTGAACAATGCATTCCTTAATGGTGACTTAACAGAGGCAGTTTTTATGTCCCAACCTAAGGGTTTTGTGAACTCCCAATTTCCTTCTCATGTGTGCAGATTAAGAAAGTCCCTATACGGTCTTAAGCAAGCTCCTCGTACTTGGTATATAAAATTAAAAGCTGCCAAAAAGAATTGGGGTTTTTCTAGAGCTACATCTGATGCCTCTTTGTTTATTAAGAGGAACACTGAATATGTGTTGTTTGTCTTGGTTTATGTTGATGATATACTCATTACAGGATCAGATTCTACTACACTAAAGATGTGTATTCAAGATCTGGACACTCACTTTGCTCTTAAAACCTTAGGATCAATCAATTACTTCCTAGGGTTTGCAGCATATAGAGCTGAGAGTGGTATTTACTTGACCCAAGCTAAGTATACGTTGGATTTGCTAAAGAAGGCAGCTATGCAAGACTGTAAACCTTGTAACACACCTATGACCTCAGGTATTTCCTTAACTGATGAGGGTGATTCCTTCTCCAATCCATCATTATATAGGACTCTTATTGGCTCTCTACAATATTTGACGTATACACGCCAAACATTGCCTTTTTGGTAAACAGATTGAGTCAGTTCTTATCAACACCTAAAATGCAACATTGGTGTGCCTACAAACATTTACTTAGGTATCTTAAAGGAACTGTAAACGTTTACTTAGGTATCCTAAAGGAACTGTAAACGTTTACTTAGGTATCTTAAAGGAACTGTAAACGTTTACTTAGGTATCCTAAAGGAACTGTAAACGTTTACTTAGGTATCCTAAAGGAACTGTCGGTTTGGGTTTATTAGTCTCTCCATCTCCAAGTGATCTATCCCTATCAATATATACAGATGCTAATCATGCAGGCTGAAGGTTACAAGAAGATCTATAAGTGGGCTTTGTGTGTATTTTGGATGCAATCAAATTGTATGGGGTTCCAAGAAACAAACAGTGGTAACTAGATCAGTTGGGGAGGTTGAGTACCGAGCAATTGCACAAGGTGTAACTAAACTATTATGGTTGAAGTCATTATTTTCAGAGTTGGGATATCCCTATGGTGCTAGTCCTAAACCTATTGTGTGGAGTGATAATTTGGCTACTAAGAGCATTGCTGAAAACCCTGTGTTTCATGCTCGCACTAAGCACATTGAGATTGAAGTGCATTTTGTTCGAGAGAAGGTGGAGAATGGTGAAATAGAGATAAGATATGTTCCTACAACTCAGCAAGTAGCTGATATTCTTACAAAAGGGTTGCCAAGAGATCGGTTTCAATTTTTGTGTGGAAAGCTTGGGCTAAAATTTTCTCCAATGCACAATAGCTCTATTGACTCTACAAATAGTACAAGGATCAAAGATTTGTCTTCTAATATGGAGTCTGATTTGAGGGGGAATGTGGAAGCACATCGTGTTTAAGCAGCAGTTAGCTGCTGCTGTTTCTGTTGTGTTATGTTTGGATGTATTAAATTCAAGAGTTATGCTGTTAGTTATTCTGTTAAGAGAAGAGGCATGCCGTGCTTATATATATACAGCTCATTCTCAGTTTCTGTATCTTTTGAATTCATTTTTCAGAATTAAGAAATTTCGTGCAAGTTTTCTTTCTTCAATTTTCTCTCTTGCACTTTTTGTTTTACGCCCTAGGGTTTCGTTTCATGTAATAGTTACAGTTCTCAACTTCCTAATCTTAGAGTAATAAGTTTTAATAGAATTAAGAGGACCCAGCAACCTTTCACTTATCTACAGAATTCTTGTATTCTGCAGTTGAGTTTTTATTTAACTCTTGTGAAGCTTTTGTGGTTATGATTGTACTTTCTGATCTTCACCTTCAAGATTTACTACTAAAGATTTCTAACTGATATTCTTGGGACTCTCTTCACAAATACTATTTCTGTTTTACTACTGAAAGACCTAGAATAATCCCTGCTGCAGCCCCCAAAACCTAGTCAAACAACCCAAAATCACAACACCTCTTCTTAGCCTTCTACATCTAACTTTAAACTCTTACCATCAAGGACTGTTGGCTCAATGTTCCTGCAACTATTAAAAATCAAGCCAAAATAATTTTTCCCTATAACTATAATGCTAACAGAAACCCTATCATGGGCATCATTGTCATTAATTTCCCAAAGCTAGTCCCTCAAAGTTTTTCATTATCAATGATCTTGTTATGTTGTTAGATACCTTCTGTACTAGTAATCCATTTCCAACAATAAATTGGAATTGTCAGGACCAAGAAGACATGTCATCAACTTGGCAAACCATTAAACGAATTAGTACTTGTTAGGCTTGAACTGCAGCTAGGCAATATTTCATGCTACCCAAAAAATCAAATATATCAAAATTCAAAAGATTTTCCATTTAGAAGTTTGCTTCAGTTGTTTTTCTGAAACACAAAATCTCATCTTAGACAAACCATCAGATGCAAGGGTTCATCAGTTCAGTTGCAAAAAAGGATCACGATCTCAACCTGAAGCGTCCAAATACCCTTGGGACCACGAAAGTCAGGTATACCACAAGAAGTTGATATTCCAGCTCCAGTAAACACCACTAGATGCTTGCTCTGACAATAACACAGACAAAGGAGATGAATTTTTCTTAGTACAATAATCAGACAATATACTATAAACTGAAAGTGAGATGAGCGGATTGAGGAGTATAGAATAGAACCTTCCGTATCATCATTGCAAGTTTTGTGATCTGCCATTGCACAAAGTAAAACCCAGTGAGAGAAACAAAATAAGCAAAAAGTATGAGGAATTCTCATCTCTCCAAAAGCAATAATCCCTAGGAATCTGAAGTAGATAATAATCTTAACAGCAATCATTTTTTAGAAAGAAAAGCTAAGAATAATGCATTTCTACTGCTAAAATATGAACAAATTGACAAGAAATATGACAAAAATACAGAAATGCAAACACAACACTGCAGATTGCAATGAAAAAGAAATAAGAAAAAGGTAAAGAAATATAGTGAAGCACAAAAAAGAATGAAGCAAGGGGAATGCCAACGTCAACAGTCAACAGACATACATTACGGGAGAAGGTAGAGTTCTTCAGTTTCTACTTAAAACAAATGTGTATAATCCCCCAAGTGAATCCATATAGGATTTATACCAACAATTGCACGGGCCACATCTTTTGCATCCACCACTTTATCACTAATAGACTCTTCAAATGCAATCATGATGTAAACAACAAACTTTATTATTATTATTATTGTTATTATTATTATTATTATTATTATTATTATTATACAACAAAAACAATAATCACAAGCCTTAACCCCACTAGATGGGGTGAGCTACATGAATTCTAGCCCTCCAACCATCTCTGTCCATGGTCATATCCTCCATAAGGGCATTAAGTCCTTGTCATCTTTAATGGTTTCCCGTCAAAATTGCTTTGATCTTCCTCTCCCTATTTTCCTACAAACTTATCCAATTTCATCCACTCACTATTGTTCATATTGTCACCCAAAATTGTATACATAACACTTCAAGCCTTACCATAAATTCTAGCTCGTCAACCATTTCTATCTATAGCCATATCCTCTGCAAGACCCTTATAAATTATAGCATACCTAAGAGTTCCCACCAAGTTTTTCGTCCCTTCTTCTATCTCTTTTGCCAAAGACTTATTTTGTCCAAGACCTCTATCATTTCTATTTCTAGTGTCATCAATCAAGATATAACATGCAAATAACATACACCCATGGCTGTGAGTCTATCCATCACAAGAGCAAAGAAGTAAGGGTCGGACACAAATCCCTAATGTAATCCAATTATAATTGATAAATCCTCAGTATCTTCTCCACAAGTCCTAACATGCATTTTTGCTCTCAATAATACATGTCCCTAATAACCTATGTTTAAGTAATTTGAACTCTTTACTTCTCCAACACCTTCCAAAGATTTCTCTAAGGACTCTATCATAGGCTTTTTCCAAGTCTATAAATACCATATTCAAATCTTTCTTTTATTTCTAGATCTTTCCATTATACATCTTAGTAAACAAATAGCTTTCATTAGTGACCTACCAGGCATAAAGCCAAATTGGTTTTTAGAGACCTTAGCTTATCTCAATCTTTACTCAATTACCCTTTCTCAAATTTTTATAGTGTGGCCTATTACCTTGATCCCTCTATAACTTTCATAACTTTGAACATCTCCTTTATTCTTATAAACATCCACTAAAATACTCTTTCTCCTCCCAATTGACAACCATTTTGATTCATGAACCACATTTAATGTTAACTAAAAAATACCCTTCTCTCCCATACATTTCCATGCTTCTATCAAGACATTATCTGGTCCAATTACTTTATTATTCATCATTGTTTCAATGCTTGTTTTATTTCATTTAGACACGTATTGTCACGCTCCTAGGGTTTTCCTAGGACTAAGAATGGAATTAGGGAATAGATCGAGAATGAGAGAATGGAAAGGGAGGGAGAAACTAGAAGGAGGGGAGAAAATTCAAAGAATGGAGGGAGAATTTCAAAAGAATCGAGAGAGAGAACAGAATTCAAATTAATTCATTTAGTCATAAGCCCTATTCTCTACTTCTTTAGCTTACTTATAGGTTGTTACCTCCTTTCAATTAGTAATAAACTAAAAGTACAATACTACCACGACCTAAGATACAACAAAGGAAAAAATACGTGCAATAGAATAATTACTCCTATGCCCCTGGGGTCATGACAATCCCCCCTCCTTGAAAGGTTTCTTGTCCTCAAGAAACTTATTTCAACAAGGTCATTGTTTCTTTATCCAATTCCCATTTTTTCTATTGGTTTATCCTTCACCTTTTCTTGTTCTTTTCTCTTACTTTCCTTTTCCTTTGCTTGTCCTTTGTTTTTTCTTCAACAATATTATCAAGCCAAGACCGGATTTGACGCTATAGGTCACCAACGAAAATAGGAACAATAAAAACAACAAGAGTCTTGTTCTCGATAGCAAAAAAACCATTCCACCATCCTCTGTTCATCTCATTTCAATTTTTCCTTCTACATCCTCTTCTATTCCAGATCATGAATGTACTGCTGGAGAATTTCAATGTGATCAAATTTCTCCAAACACAAGCATCCTCCATCAACCTCTAACCAAACTTGAATTCTCCACTGGTTATTCACTAGGATTAAGGCACGGGTTTCTTCACAATTGATTGATTTTTCAGTCAGAGTTATCTGATCCAGTGTAGGTAATTCAACATCTTTTAGTCCTGATGAAGGATTGTCTATTCTTTCAAGAAAAACAGATTTAAGATCTTCTAAATTTAAGGTTGTTGTGATCGTTTCCATACCAACATCTTTAACTTCCGAATTGCTGGCGTACATCTCAATTTCATCTTCAATAGTTACCTCCTCCAATGGTGTTACGTTGATGTTTCCAGCAACTGCCTTGGCATCCGGAATTGCTAGACCGAAGGTAATAGGTAGGATTCCAGCTTCTGCGAGTATCAGTTCAACAGTGGATTTTGAAATAGGTTCCACTAGTAGGTTGATCTGGAATTTCTTTGACATCAAAATTTGTAAGTCATCTAACTTGTGGGAGAGGTTAACAAATTGATTGCGTGCTTCCTTGATTTATATTCTTGTTGCGCAGCATTCTTCCATGATTGCTTTTCTTGTCGCGGCGTCTGCTCGATAGCAACTCGCCTCCACTTGAAGTTGTCATGGTTTCCAATCGTTTCATCTTATTTCCTTCTTTCATAACCAGTGCATGTCTCATTCGTGCACCTTCTTCCATCTTCACTGTTGCCACAAACTTCGACTGACCACTATGAAGAGCGCTTGAAGATCACCTGCAGACCGCCTAACTCACAACCGAGGACCGATCGAACACTAATTGCCGAGAAGCATCAGCAAGCAACAATCGAGTACCGTTAGAAATTAATAGTCAAGAAGCATCAAAAATCATTGCCAAGAGTCAACCTCCTACTTCACCCTCAGAAGTTGAACCAAGAGTTGTTGCTCCGCCTTCAAATCTGAGTCAAGAATTGATCAAAGGAACTCGCCTGGCCTGCTTCGCCCTTGACAGTCGAGAATCAACCTGTAGGTATCGCCTCTAGGATTAGCTACTCTAGATCTGCTTTGACTCTAGATCAACTGGCTTCTCAACCTTCCATGACTTAATCGACTCCATTCAGCCACTTGATAATTGCTTGAATTCAGTGCTCTGATCTGAAACAGTTTTCTAGAATTTGCCTTCCTGAATCGCAGCACCGGAGGAATGCAGGTCTGGATAAACAATTGGAATGTGCCTACAAAAATTTAAACAGAACTACTACAAGTTTGTCGGAATCATAGTCGAGGATAGCGTCGCTCTAATACCAATTGTCACATTCCTAGGGTTTTGTCAAGAAAAACATGAAAAATGGCTTTCAATCTCATTTCCCTTGAACGGTTAGATAAAAAATATATACAAGACTTCCTACCAAATTAGAAATTTTCTAAGAACAGAAATAAGAAAGTTTCCAAATTTAATTAGGAAACTTAGGATACTACAAATATACAACAATCTATCTTCTAAAAGGTACATCCTTGATTTAGAAAACCAATATCAATCAGTGTCAATCAAACCCAATCACTGTTGGTCCAATCTTATTCGAGAATAAGGACAAGATTAGTTGCTTCCTCATTTACACTCCCCCTCAAGATTGGGAGTGGATATACATCCCAATCTTGCCCATTAATCTGTGAAAACTAGCTACAGGAAGACCTTTAGTCAACACATCTTCCAATTGATCACTTGAGGAGATATAAGGGGTACAAATTAGGTCACTGTTCAGTTTCTCCTTAATGAAATGTCTATCCATTTCACCATGCTGTCTTGTCATGTTAGACTAGATTATGAGTAATGTTGATTGCTAATTTATTATCACAATCAAGCCTCATAGGTGTTGTCCACTCAATCTTGAGATCATCCAATAATATTTTCAGCCACAACAGCTCGCACATTCCTAGGGCCATAGACCTAAATTCCGCTTCTACACTAGACTGAGTCACTACACTCTGTTTTTTGCTTCTCCATGTCACCAAATTTCCTCCTAAAAAGGTACAATAGCCCAATATGGACCTCCTGTCCATAAGGGATCTTGCATACTCAGAATCCATGTAGGCTTCAAGTGACATAGCCTCTCCCTTCTTGAACAAAATGTCTTTCCCAAGTGTTCCCTTTTAATTTAAGTAATGTAGGATCCTATACACCACCCTTAGGTGAACCTCCTTGAGGTAGTGCATGAATTGGCTGAAAACTCCCACTGCATAGGCAATGTCTGGCCGAGTATGAGCAAGGTAGATTAAGTTCCGAACCAACCTTTGATAGGACCATTTATCAACCATGTTGTCTTCTAGAGCTTCCCCCAATTTGTGATTTGATTCGATAGGCGTGTCCACTACTGTAATACCCAGGAATGATTTGAGGATATAAACGGTATTTAGTGAAGGGCATAAATGGACTTTGTGGAAAAATAAGACTATAGGGTTCACTAACGCAACTTTGGACAATCGAATTAGTCAGATGGAGTACCCTGGACCCTAGATAGCCAAGGAAAATGGTATAATATCTACAAGTAATACGAGTTATGATTTTAGGCATCAAAAGAAGTTGGATCGGGAACGGCTCCCGGTACAGCTAAAAAGGCAATTGTGACTTAGGTTGAAATATCGAATTATCGTACGAGGCATCCGGGAAGTCAATGGAACCCCGAGGAAGTTCATATTTGGCATATAGAGTAACCCTTCAGTAGTTTTTGGATGAAACAAAAGGGTTTGTAGCCAAAACGAAGATTCGGACCTAAGTGCAGTTTTTCGAAATTGACAGAGGGAGATCGAAACGATATTTTTTCGGAATTTTAAAGAGAATGTTTTAGAATATTTCAAAGGGTTATAAAGGTCTTTAAAGAGAAGTTCAATTTTTGAGCCAGGGGCAAAATCGTAATTTTTTAGGTTGGGGTAAAAGTGTAATTTACCTAAAAATTAAGGGCATTAGCGTAATTAGTCCATTTTTTTAGGGACTAAAATGCAATTAAAAATTAGTCTGGGGACCATGTTGAAAAGAGTTAAAGTGCAATTACCCAAAAATTCGGGTCAAAGTGTAATTATTGAAACCTTTTTACTAAGGGCATTTGGAAAATTCAGGAAAAGCCTCATAAATGACTTTAGTGGTAAAGATGAAGTTTCATGATGATATTAGAGATAAGATGAAGCCTTATGATGACGTTAGAGATAAGATGAAGGCTCATGATGACTTTAAAGATAAGATTTGGATAAGATTTGATTGGATAAGATAAGATTTGGATAAGATTTAATTGGATAAGATTTTGTTGGATATGATTTGAATAAGATTTGATTTGGATAACAATGATTATATAAAATCTTAGAAGATTTAGAATGATTGTAGAAAATCTTAGAAGATTTGATAATGATTATATAATATCTTTGAAGATTTACAACGATTGCAAAAGATATTAGAAGATTTGAAATGATTATAGAAATTATTAGAAGATTTACAATGATTGTAGAAGATCTTTAGAAGATTTGGAATGATTGTACAAGATTTTGAAATATTTGAAATGATTGCAGAATATATGTTTCTTGGTGGCTAAGTTTCCAAAACCTATAAATAGGGGTTCATAACCAAAGGTTTGCCATTCGAAATTTTGAGAAGTTCGTGCCAGATAAGAGAGCTTCGGGTTTAGTAGATAGAGGGCTTTTTAAGCATATGCGAAGCATCACACGCGCAGAGCACTTGGATAGCGTGTGAGGGCGTGTAAGGAGGTGGTTTGGTCAAAAAACTTGAGGAGTTGCACAAAAGTTGAGGTTCAGCACAAGATTTGAGGCATTTGAGTTTTCGTTCAAGGTGAGTGGTTTGATTCTAGCTTTACCTTGTCTTGGAAGTGTTTTTAAATGCTTGTGGTGAGTTCTAGCGAGCGGTTTCACCCTCCTAGACTTAGATTGTTTTACCAGGCTTTTACTTATGAACACTGTGTCGACATTCGCTGCATTGCATTAACTGATTTATTTTAAAATGTTAGTGCATGGCGTGTGAATTTTCATATCGTTTGGGGTCAAGTTTCATTGCATTGTTGGGTTCATACAGGGCGGGACGGGGTCTTCTTGGGAATGGGACACGGTTAGTCCTGGTGATCGGGTGACACGGCAGGGCACCCGGGGCCAGTACTAGTGATCGGGTGACACGGTAGGGCATCCGGGACTGGTAACCGAGTGACACGGTAGGGTACCCGGGGATTAAGTATGTCAGGGAAATTTCTCAAGTTAGACGTGTCTTGCATGTTGTCGCTTGTCTGAGTATGCCATGCTCGTGTGTCTCTCATGCATTGTATAAACTGTTTCATACCGTCACTTAGATGTTTTATCATCTAACCTGGGCTATGCCCCTGGAACGTTTAATGTTCCAGCCAGGTACTGCTGCGAGGGCAAGGATGTGGCCGGTTGAGAGCCAATGGTACTTAGTTTGTTAAGTCGTAACCTTTGGAGGCTTTAGTATGTATTTCAGGTTGCAAATGAACAGTTGTATAATAGCAATTTTATCATTTGATCTGTATTATGTATTTTGCTATGGAAACGCAATGTAAGAACTACAGTGTTTGATATTAATGTATCCGCTGCGTTGTATTAAGTCTCGTTTAGTTTAAGATTATTGATCTTGATAGTTAAACGGGCAAGGCTGGGGTTCGCGGGGTTTGAAACTGCGTGTAAAGATTGTTCTTGATACACCGCACGTGTTGAACTTGAAAAAAAAAAAAGAAATCCCGGGAATACCCTTATAGTGACACGCCTGGCGAGACGGGGTGTTACAACTACCTTGCAACCAAGCATTCCAGTTTCAGTTAGGAGATCCACTATATACTTTTATTGAGAAATAAATAGTCCCTTTTTTGAATGTGCCACTTCTATGCCCCAAAAATATTTCAACTTCTCCAAACCCTTGATTTCAAATTCACTTAGCAAACACTCCTTTAACTTGCTCGTGCCTTCTTCATCACTACCAGTGACCACGATATCATCCACACATATCCTGTGGCCGAGTGATGGATAAATAGTGTGTGATCCCCTTGGCTTTGTTTATAACCCTATGCCATGCATTACATTTGTAAATCGGCCAAACCAGGCCCTTGGGGACTGTTTCAGTCCATATAGAGCTTTTTTCAGTTTGCTTACTACCTTTTCCTTAATTGTTGGGCCATACCCTAGATGTACTTCCATGTAAACCTCCTCTTCCAATTCCCCATGCAGAAATGCATTTTTGACATCATATTGTTGTAGTGGCCAACCTAGATTAGCTGCCAGAGATAGGAGGACCTTGACTATGTTTAGTTTTGCAACTAGTGCAAAGGTATCCAAGGTAGTCTACCCCATATACTTGGGTACACCCCTTAGCCACTAGCCTAACTTTGTATCTATCCAAAGACCCATCGACTTGTATTTCACCGTATATACCCATTTGCAGCCTACTGGATGCTTCCCTTTAGGTAACTGCAATAGCTCCCGTGTTTGGTTTTTTTCTAGGGTTGCCATCTCAGCTTCCGTGGCATTCTTCCAATTCTTATTCCTTACTGCCTCAAAAAAGGTTTTGGGTATAGGAATGGCATAAAGATTGGTAAGGAAAGCTTTGTGTGGGGATGATAGCTTAGAGTAGGACAAGAACAAGTGTAAAGGATGTTTGGTGTAGGCTCTAGTACCATTTCTAAGTGCAATAGGCTAATCAAGATCACTATTAGAGGTGTTTGTTTCAGGTATAGGTTCAGTATGTTCACCAGGCTCATCATCAAGTATAAAAGAATGATCAAAGGAGTTACCTAGTGACTTATCCGTAGGACTTTCTAAACTGTCAGTGTTGTCTGAAGCAGAGTTAGGGCTTGCCTTAGATGCTGAGGATTACATAAGAGCAGGGTTACCTTTTCCTTCTTGAGTACACCTGCAATGGTCGAGGAGTCTCGGGTGAAGATTCCTCCGATGTCATACCCAGTGAGTCCTTCAAAGTAGTTGAGGGGATTGTGAAGGAAGATAACTTAGAGTCAGTAAAAGTAAAGGGCTAATCTTTGGCTATAGTTAGGTTATGTTCCTAAGAATTGAACATAGGACACACCCGAATATCTTGGGTTTCTAGTGGTCAAGACACATGAACATTGGGAAAGTGTTTGATTAACATTTGAATTGGACTGTGGAACTCAAGAGTTTGTGAATGTAGTGTGTTGATCAAGAAGGTGGTTGTTAAAGCTGTTTCTCCCCAATAATGTTTAGGAACATTATGGTGGAATAAAAGAGCTCTTATAACAGCTAGGAGATGGACATTTTTCCTCTCAGCCACTCCATTTTGTTGAGGAGTGCAAGGGCAATTTTGTTGAGGAGTGCAAGGGCAGGAAGACTCGTGCATAATGCCTTTTTGTTGAAAGAAAATAGATAGGTTTTGATTGAAAAAGTCATTGACATTATCAAACCTAAACCTTTTTATTTCTACCCCAAATTAGTTCTTAACCATGTTGTAGAATATAGGAAATACTTTGCCTACCTCAGATTTAGTTTTCAACAAATGTAACCATAGCACCCTTGTGCAATCATCCAAAAAAATAATAAACCATCGTGCTCCAAAAATATTAGGAACACTTGATGAACCCCAAACATCACTATGGATTAAAGAGAAAGGTAGAGCAACTTTCTTATTAGATGGAAGAAAAGACACCCTTTTATGTTTAACAAACTCACGTACAGCACAATGAAAATTTTTAAGACCTAGACCTTTAGATAAATCTGGAAACATCACCCTAAGAGTTTGGAAGGAAGGAAGGATGGCCAAGCTAATAATGGTGTAGCCATAACTGGTCTTCATTAAACTGAGCCAAGCATGATATTAGAGGAAATTTCTACCTTTTTTCCTGCTCACCCAGCTCCTTAAGGTAGTAAAGTCCAGCCTTGGCCCTAGCAAGCCCAATCATCCTCTTCATGCCATGTTCCTATATTTCACACAGATGTGACTGAAAAACAACACTGCAATTAGTGTCCAAAATGATTTTTTGAATAGAAAGGTTGGTAAATAATTTAGGGACATGAAGAACATTTTTTAGGGTGAGATGTTCATTAAGGAGAACATCTCCTTGGCCAGCAACAGTGGTCAAAGAGCCATCTGCCATGGTGATCTTTTTGGAGCTAGAACAAGGGTTATAAGTAATGAACAATTGAAAAAAATGAGCCATGTGATCAGAGGCTCCAAAGTCTAGGATCCAAGAGTTTGGGTGAACTATTTATGAAGCGTGTAAGGAAAAAGAAGGGAAAGAAGTACATGTGCGAGCAAGAGAGCAGGTACCTTTCTCAACCTTCTTGTCGAGTGATCCCAAGAAATTCCTCAACCTCTCGATCTCAGTCCTATTTAGTTCTAGTGTCTCTCCTTGTTCTAAATCCTTATCCTTGTTCTAAATCCTTCTATTCAAGGAGATGATGGTTGCTGGCCATGTACACCTGACCTTGCCCTTGGCTTCTTGATGGTCCTCCTTTAGTTGGCCTCCCATGGAGCTTCCAACATTTCTCTATGGTGTGCCTAGGCTTCTTGCAGTAAGTACACCATAGAGAGTCTCTATCCACAGCTTTCTTCTCTTCTCTAGGACCTTTGCTCTGATTTTGAGCCTTCATGGACACCAAGGCAAAGCTTTCCAAAGGGAAGTTTCTAACATAACTCCCCTTCTACCCTCTTCTACATGCACTATGGAAATAACCTCATTCAAGGAAGGCAAATCCTCCTTACCGAGGATTTGTACCCTTACTGCATCAAAATCCATATTGAGGCCGGCTAGGAAGTCATACGTCCTTTCCTTCTCCACAAATCTTTTATGCAAGGCAACATCCTGACTGCACTTCATCTTCAAGCATTGGTAATGATCTAACTCTTGCCATAAGGTCTATAGCAGATTAGCATATTCTGTAACAATCCTTGTACCTTGTTTTGTGGCTACCTCTTTGGTCCTTATCTCATAGTTTTGTGCTGCATCGCGAACTTTGGAGTAGGTAAGCTTGATTGCCTCCCAAATGTCCTTGGTTGTTGTTAAGAACATTACCTTATCATTAATCTAGAACCGTGGAGTTCCATAACTAGGACATCACCAAGGAATCCTCCTCGTCCCAGGCTACAAACGCTGGATCTCCCTCCTGAGGGCCCATTCCCAATAAGTGGCTCAACCTCCCTTTTTCCTTTAGGAACGTGCAGATTAGTTGAGACCACTTTAAGCAGTTCTTACCATTCAACCGGTAAGTTGCTTGAAGGTTTTGTAACTCTCCCCCTAATCCTCCACAATTGGTTCCAGCAAATGGAATTTCCGTTGTATTGTTGGAATCGACTGAGTATAGGGTTTGGAGTATTAGACATAGTGTGGTTTGGAGTATTAGACATAGTGTCCTAAAAAGAAGATTGATGAAGGCCATGAAAAATCAAAAACAGCGCCTATAATCTTACGGCTCTGATACCATGTCAAGGAAAACGTGAAAAATGGCTTTCAATCTTATTTTCCTTGAAGAGTTAGATAAAAAATATATACAAGACTTCCTACCAAATTAGGAAGTTTCTAAGAAACATAAATAAGAAAGTTTCCAAATCTAATTAGGAAACTTAGGATACAACAAATATACAGCAATCTATCTTCTAGAAGGTACATCCTTGGTTTAGGAAACCAATATCAATCATTGTCAATCAAACTCAATCACTGTTGGTCCAATCTTGTTCGAGAATAAGGATAAGATTGACTGCTTCCTCGTTGAAAGGTTTTCCTAGGACTAAGAATGGAATTAGGGAATAGATCCATAGTGAGAGAACGAAAATGGAGGGAGAATTTCCGAAGAATCAAGAGAGAGAGAAAAGAATTCAAATTCATTCATTCAATCATAAACCCTATTCTTTACTTCTTTAGCCTACTTATAGGCAGTTACCCCCTTTTGGTTAGTAATAAACTAAAAATACAATACTACCACAGCCTAAGGTACAACAAAAGAAAAAATACATGTAATAGTACAATTACTCCTATGCCCTTGGGGTCATGACACATACGTCTATAGAGCATGCAATTCCTATCTTTGTCATAATTATTGAAATACCCCCAACATGATACCTATTTCTCCACCTTAATTGATAACTTTGAGAAATAATCATTCCATCTCTCCTTAATTGCTCCCATTTACTAATACTTTTTAATTTTCATCTTTTATGCATTCACTTAATTCAAATCCCTTGTTTTTTTCTCTTTGCTTTAGCTAGTTGATATATGATTTTAGCAAAGAAATCTAATGCCTTATTCCTGATTCACTGCCTCAATATATATACAGTTAGGAGGAGCACTACCCCACTTCCTTAAAACAAGGAAGCACTTAGCTAACCATCTAGATCACTCACTAAGTCCATAACTTAGTCCGCTACTAAGTAAATAAAACTGGAAAAAAAAAAAAAAAAACATCAGCAATTACATGAAACAAATAACAATAATTTACACATCAAATAATTTTATCAAACTTATCTATTATTCTCAACACTCTCCCTCAAGCTAGTGAATGGATGTCTTTCATTCTCAACTTGCTTGTTAACCTTTGAAATGCTGCTCCCGAAGGACTTTTAGTGAGAAAGTCTGCAAGTTGACTTCCTGTAGTCACAAATAGAGTGCAAATTAGACCACTCTCTAGCTTTTCTTTTATAAAATGCCTGTCAACATCCACATGTTTAGTACAATCATGTTGCACCAGATTGTGTGCAACATTGAGTGCTGACTTGTGGTCACAATATAGTTTCATAGGATCCTTCCATTTGACTTCTTACTCCTTCAAGTCACAATATAGTTTCATGGCCATTGGGATTTGTGAGCTACTACATTATGCTTCTTACTCCTCCAAGTCACAATATTTCCTCCTAGGAAGGTGCAATATCCAAATGTCGATCTCTTGTCATCTATTGATCTTGCATAATCAATATTCGTGTAGGTTTCAAGAGTTAGTTCTTGTCCTCTTTTGAATAGAATTCCCTTACCTAGTGTGCCCTTCAAATAATGCAAGATTCTATACATTGCTTTCAGGTGTATCTCCTTAGGATTGTGCATAAATTGACTAATCACTCTCACTGCATATGCTATGTTCGGTCAGGTATGTGATAGATAAATGAGTCTCCCAACTAATCTTAGGTAGAGACCTTTATATGTTGCAACATCTTCTGGACTACTACTTAGTTTATGATTAGACTCAATTGGGGTTTTAGTTAGCTTGCACCCTAGCATACATGTCTCGGTTAACAAATCAACAATATATTTCTGTTGGGATATGAAAATACTTTGTTGTGAATGAGCTACTTCAATACCCAAGAAGTACTTCACTTTGCCTAACTCTTTAATTTCAAATTCCTTAGTTAAGAACTACTTTAAACTCTCCATTCCTTCCAAGTCATCTCCTGTCATTATGATATCATCTACATAAACCAACAAAATAGGGTATGATCTCCTTGGCTTTGTTTGTATCCCAATTTTAGCATGGCTTTGATAAATCTCTCAAACCAAGCTTTTGGTGATTGTTTCAACCCATATAAGGCCTTGTTTAACCTGCATACCACATCTTTTTCTATTGTTGAACTCACTCCCGGTGGAACCTCCATATAAATTTCTTCCTCTAAATCTCCATGTAGAAATGCATTTTTCACATCAAATTATTGTAGTTTCCAACCAAAGTGAGTTACTAGGGATAGTAAAATCCTTATGGCATTCATTTTTGCAACCGGGGCAAAGGTTTCAAGATAATCCACACCATAAGTTTGGGTATAACCCTTAACAACTAGTCTTGCCTTGTATCTTTCTAAAGACCCATCTGAATTGTACTTTAACTGTAAATACCCACCTACACCCCATTGTATTCTTCCTTTAGGCAACTTTACTAGATCCCATGTGTTATTCTTTTCAAGTGCCTGCATCTCTACCCTCATAGCATCTCTCTAATTCTTGTTGCTTAATGCCTCATATATTGTTTTCAGTATGGGAATTCAGTTAATGGTAGTGAGAAATGCTTTGTGACTAGGAGACAAATTTTCATAGGACATGAACATATGCATGGGATGTTTTGTATAGGTTCTAGTTCCTTTACGGGTAGCAATAGGTAGGTCACAGGAGTTGGATTGGTCAGCAATATTTTGTAACATCCATAGATACAAATAATCTTTTGGTTGCTAGATGAAAACACTTATACCCCTTTTGAGTAGGTGAATATCCCACAAAAATACACCTAAGAGCTCTAAGATCAAGTTTTCCCCATTGTTGGGAGTGTAAATGAACAAATGCTACACACCCAAATATCCTAGGTGTAAGTCCACTAGAGGTTGAAACTTGTGGAAAGAATTGATATAGCAATTGGGGGCTTTGAGAATTCAGACTCTTTAATGGCAACCTATTCATTAGATAAGTTGCAGTAAGTATAGCTTTCTCCCAATACTGTTTTGGCACATTCTTTTGGAATAAAAGAGCTCTAGTGATATTTAGGAGATGCACATTCTTCCTTTCAGCCACCCCATTTTGCTGTGGAGTATTCACACAAGAGGACTTATGAATTTTGCCTCTTGCTTGGAAATAGGAAGTAAGGAACTGATTGAAATAGTCCTTAGCATTATCTGATCAAATTCGTTTGATTTCCACATTGAATTGAATTTTTATCATGTTATCGAAAACTGGAAAAACAGAACCCAGATTTATTCTTTAAAAGATAGATCCAAGTGGTTCGGGTGCAATCATTAATAAATGATATAAACCACCTAGTTCCAGTTATATTAGGAATGGATGATGGACCCCAAATGTCACTATATATAAGAGCAAATGGAAAAGGACTTCTTTTCATATTAATTGGAAAGGATGCCCTCCTATGTTTTGCAAACTCACATGTCACATTGGAAGTCTTCCCCATTTAATCCTTTGAACAATAAAGGATACATGATTTTAAGAACATTAAAAGCAGGATGACCAAGTCGTAAATGTTATAGCCAAACCCTTTCTCTATGTGACAATAAGGATTCAGTCATACAAGAAATGGAAGAGAATTTGTCTGCCCTAGTCTTCTATCCACTTTGTACCTTAAGAAAGTAGACACCTTCTTTCTCTTTAGCATGCTCAATCATCTTTCTCGTTTCCTGCTCCTGAATTTCACAATGAGAGGGATGAAAAATCACCCTACAATTAGAATCTTTGGTGAGTTTCTAAATTGAAACAAGGTAAGTAAATAGCTTAGGTATATGAAGGGCATTTTTCAAGGTAAGAAACTCATTAATATAGACATCTCCTTGTCTTGCCACTGTGGTGGTTGTACCATCGACTATGGTGATTTTTCTGTTGCTAGGACAGTGGCTATATGAAACAAATTTTTAGGAGGAACAATTCATATGATTTGTTGCCCTTGAATCAATAATCCAATCACTTGAGAGAATAGTATTTGAGGCATTTAGAGCATGAGAAAATGCAAAAATACCTAAATCAACAAAAGTACAGATACCTGATCCAGTAAGCTTCTCTAGGGATTCAATGAGTTGCCTTAGCTTGGTAATTTCCTCCTTGTTGAATTCAGGTATCAATAGTTTCGTAGGGTCTATCTCTATAGCTTGTTGTGTGCTTGCCACATAGGTCTGCTCATGCCTCTTCTACTTGCCTGATCCCCTTCTGCTCTCAGCTTGAGGTTTTCCATGTAGTTTACAGCATTTCTCTATAGTGTGTCTAGGCTTCTTGCAGCAGGTACACCACAACAAGTCCTTGTTCACTCATGCCCCATATGTGGTTCCTTTAACTTTATTTGCTTGGTGAGCACTAGATTGCTGCATGTGCACATTTCTTATCGTAAGTGCTGAATTCTCCATTATAGGAGTCTCAAGCATGATTCCTCTCCTTCCTTTCTCAGCACGAACAATAGCTAGAGTCTCATTTAGGGATGGCAAATCCTCTTTCCCAAGTATCTGTATTCTTACTACATCAAATTCAATGTTTAAACCGACGAGAAATTCATAAATTCGCCCCTTTTCAACAAACCTTTTGAGTAGAGTTGCATCCTCACTGCATTTCATGTTAATGCACTGATAATGATCCATTTCATGCCATAAAGTTTGCAGAAAATTGGAATATTCAATGATAGACCTACTTCCTTGCTTTGTCGTTGAGATCTTAGTTTTAATCTCATAGATCTGGGCAACATCCTTCACTTTAGAATAAGTCTTCTTGACTGTATCACTAATTTTAGGAAGCATTGAGTTCCATAACCAAGAAATTACCATATAATCTTCTTTATCCCAAGCTTCAAACATTATGTCTCCTTGTTTAGGTCTGATACTAAGTAGGTGGCTCAACTACCTCTCCCTTTTAGAAATGTACGAACGAATTGAGACCATTTTAAATAGTTCTTACAATTTAATCTATAGGCTACTTGAATGTTCTACAACTCTCCAATTGAGGAGTTGTTCTTGTTCTCCCAGTTAACCGCTATTGGAACTGGTGTTTCAGATGCACCACTTGATTCCATTGAGGAAAACATAGCTTCTAGGAAAATTGAACTTGATTTCTTGAGTCACGAGATTGCTAGGATTTGTTGTCGCAAGGTTGATAGCTTCTCTAAAATAGGATTTTATGGCTCTGATACCATGTCACAATTTTAGCAAGGAAATCTAATGCCTTATTTCTGATTCACTGCCTCAATATATATATACAATTAGGAGGAGCATTACTCCACTACCCCACTTCCTTAAAATAAGGAAGCACTTAGCTAACCATCTAAATCACTCACTAAGTCCATAACTTAGTCCACTACTAAGTAAATAAAACTGATAAAAAAAAAAAACAAATCAGCAATTACATGAAACAAAAAACAATAATTCACACATCAGATAATTTTATAAAACTTATCTATTATTCTCGACAATATATATATATATATTCTCTTTGCATCACTAACTGCCTCATTTGCTTCTTTTTTGCCAAAATATACCTCTTCAGATGTTCTTTGTTATGACATGCATGTAAAGTCTTGTAACAAACTCTCTTGGTTTTAATTTTTTTTTTCTTGTACCTCTTCTCTCCACCACCAAAACTCTTTTTGTTTTTTTGTTTTAGAACATTTCCTTTCGACTCTCCCCAAATCGTTGTAATTGTATTTCAAATGGCAATAGCCATCTTAATTCACATTTGGTTAGGCTCTCCTAAAATTTACTTGCTTATCACATACCTGTTTTTCACCTTTTAAATCCCACCATCTAATTATTGGGTTTCATGTTGTATCATTCTTCCTCCATTTTTTAATATTAACATCAAGGACCATAAGTCTATGCCAAGTGGTTTAGCATTTTACAGATATAAGCTTACAATCCCAGTGCTCCTCTTAACTCATGTAGAGGCTCTCCAGTTTAAGCCAAATTTCAGCAATTGTCTTCATCTTGGACACCTCCCTTAGCACCTTGTCACTGAGACTTAGGATTAATGTGTTGTACGCCTTCTTGAGTATCTCCCTCTTCTGTTCTGCCATGTAGGTCTTCAGCATTTTAGCTTCTCCCTCCAATGCCTCCTCAAGGCCAAGATTGCTGAGGAGTGCACACATCTTCATCTTCCAGAGGGCAAAGTCATTTTGCCCATCAAACTTCTCTATGTCATGTCTAGAGGCAGATGAAGTAGAAGCCATGATTGGCTACCGGGTTGTGTCTCTCCCCTTGAGTCTTTCTTGAAATCTTGAATGTGGAAGACGGTTGTTCTGATACTAGATTGTTGTCACAATTCCCGCTTTCACACACACTAGGATATCCCTTAAGAATAAGACACTCACTCACACGAAGTAGGACAGAATTTTAAGAAACAAGAAAACAACACAGAACTCAAATACGTGACACAAAAAGATTTATCCTAGTTCGGATCTCCTTCTAAGAGATCCTACATCCAAACTGATGAGGGTCTTAGCTTCACTATCTTGAAATTAGAAGAACAAATTACATGCACTGCACTCTCTCACAGCCCTATACACAAGTTGTCCTAACCAGAGATTACAAAGCTATAACACAAACTTCTCTCTCGCATACAGAGCACATGCTCTTTCTCTCAAGATAGAATCAAACCAGTAGTTGGAATGACCCCCCTAGCCCTTTATTTATAAACCATAGAGGGCGGGAGTTACAAGGATTTAAACAAAACCACTAGTCGCCTTATACACGTGGCGGTTACCGTTACAATATGTAACTAAAGGACTTCCAGAAGCCTGCTGATACTCGCATCCTTCTCTGATTCTTTCTTCTCCCGAGTCTCAAGACTAATTCTAGGCAAATCTTTTTACACATATGCCATGGCAAAATCTAAAATAGCTTTGTCCTTGTTATTTATTTCTCCAAATTCATAACCTCCGTATACATCTTTGTACCCATTCACTTCTCTACCCACATAACCATTTAAGTCAGCTCCTATAATGATCTCTCCTCTTAAGTATTTCTTGCACTAACCCCTCAAAATCCACCCAAAAATTTGTTTTTATTAGACCTCTTTACCCAACTTGTGATGCATGCATATTAACAATATTCATAGTGTCTTTTCCAAACAAGAGTTTAGTTGCAATAATCGGTTTCATATTCTCTTCATGTTCACTACCCCATCCTTTAAAATCTTATGCATAATAATTCTCAATCCATTCCTTGCACAATCCTTCCCTTAGTACTAAAATTTACATCCAGATTATGTCAACATTTTAACCTACTCTCCAACCCATCTCATCTCTTTGAGGAACTTAACATAAATTTTTCTCCTGATCATCATACTGACCTCTTCTATAGATTTTACTACTAAAATCTCAATGTTCCATGATCCAACCTTCAATCTATGATCATGAATGAACCTTTTTACTCCCTTCCGTCCGTAAAGTATGAGAACTCTTGTTTAAAGATTTAACACTATATTTGGGCACCAATACAATGGCCCTAGCACATTTTTTAATGCATTAAAGCAATATAGTGCATTGTTAAGAGGGTTATGCTCCAACCATTTTCTAAATAAGAGGAGCTTTTAGCTTTTATTTGAACCCGCTGCAAACCCAAATCTCAAAGAACCCCACAACAAAATAGCTAGAGAAGGCCCAATATTGACATGTTTTATGAATTGGTGTAACCAATGACAGATATTTGGATGCATTCTACTTAGTGTACTCCCATGGGAGAAAAAAGAAAAGAAAATTTTGGTATTGTTTTGTAAGAAAAGGGTTTTCTTTAACTAGAAAAAGAAATTGTTTGGAAAAGAAAATAACTTTTTCGTGCATATTTTCCAAAGGAAAACTCATGTGTTTGCTTGTATCATAATATATATTACATATTAATTGATTATTGAATCACCCTGTATTTATTATATTAGTTTAGATCATAGGTTAGCATCAAGCAGTGTTCGAAAACTCGGCCTAGGCGGCCGCCTAAGCAGCGCTGAGGCGCTAGGCGGACACAGACCGCCGCGATTATGGCCTAATCGACCCCCTTAGGCGCCGGCCCGGCTAATCAGTACCGGGCGGCCGCCTAGCCGATTAGGGTTTTTGTTTCCCCTTACCTTGTCGATTTTCCCTTCTCTCTCTTGCACACCACCGCCGACTGTCTCTTGTCGAGTCGCCGTCGCCGTCGCCGTCGCTACTTGCCCTTTCTGTCAAAGCCTCTCTCATCGCACACCGCTGCCGTCTCTTGCGGAGTCGCCGTCGCCGCTTTCCATTTCTGTTAGCCTTTTCGTCTCACGCTGCCACCGCCGACCTTCATTGCACTCTGCCTTCCAGCTCTCTCTCTCGTCTTCCTCACCCTGCGGTAAGCAATAAGCAAGCAGCAAGCACTCGCGCTTGCTGTTGCCTTGCCTTTTTTTTATTTTTGTTAGTTAATTTATTATTTATGTTAATATTTATTAATGTGTGAATTTGTTATTTAAATATTTATTATTATTTTAAATATTTTAATATTTGTAACTTGTGAGCAAACAAGTTAAATGTTATTTATATTTTAATATTTATAACAACTTCTTGTTGCTGCATCTTGCTATTGTTGGTTCTTGGCAAACAACAATTTATTTTCTCAAGCTTAATTTCATTATTTCACTTGTTTCAACTTTAATTTACTTAAAAATAACATCAAAATGTTTAAAATAAATAAATAAATAAAAATTTCTAGGCCCCACCTAGTCCCCGCCTAGGCGCCCTAGGCGCTAGGCCCTAGTCGGGCGCCCGACTAATGCCTAGCGCGTTTTAGAACACTGGCATCAAGACTGATGAACCAGTCTATTCAGAGGAATTTGGATCGATATTGTCTCCTTTATGGGGTATGCCTCACACATTTTTTGTGTGGGCATGGTCGATGTTATTATTTCATTTATTTTGTTAAACATTCTTGGCAGTCAATTTTGTCACCTACAAGAAGAATTGCATCGTGCATTGGTTTGGTTTATCTAACGAAGGTTGAAATTTTGATGCATTGGCTCCACTTACGTTTGTTATTGGCAATTGGGATTGATTTATAATAACTACATTAGATATGCTTGGCCGTAGTGAGCCAACAATTCACCAAGGGTCATGCACAGGTCACGAGTCCCTATTTGGGTCATGACACTTAGCAAGTCATCCACATAATCCCTCAACAATTAGATTTTATCAATCTTACAATGCTTCCCCTAAAGATTTTGCAAATATTCTCTCCCTTAAATAAGTTCTTTTTGCAAAATGAACCAATTTTTAATAGACCAGAGATGAAATTGATGGCAATTAGAAGTTCCCCAATTGCAAATCTCAAACCCACTCCTAGGGCACTCTAAAGCATAAATGGATAGATAATTAATGCTGAATTAGAACCAATGATTATGTTACTCAAACTATAAACAAAACATGTAGTGTAGATTTCATAGCTTGCCCCAGTACATGGTATAGCAGGTGTAACCTTTGTAGCTGACATATATCTTTTACTTGGCAGTTCTATGACAAGATATGTTCAAAAAGTAACAATGCAATGAGTTTCTGTTCATTTGTTAAACAAAGATAACTGTGTACTTTTAGCATTGCCAAATTCACCATCCAAACTAAAAAGTAAATTGCATACTGCACAAAGCGTGCTGGTGATCAACACCGGTGCAATCAATTTGACCAAACTAAATTTCCCTTAGGGACCAACCACCACATTGCAATAAAAGGATCCCCAAAACAGATGGCATACTTAGTGAAACAGGATAGTGATCAACACTGTGCAATCAATTTGACAATGTTTCATTTGCCTTGGGAGTTAAAATTTAAACCACCACAATACAAGCAGGAGAATCCCCAAATATTAACTCCAAGAACAATTAAACTCCAAACACTCCACTATTAGGCACCAAGCAAAACCTAATTAACTATAATCTGTAATGCAGTTTCAAGCGATCATCAAAGGAGTCATCCAAAACAAGTGACAGGAACAAGAAATCATGTATTAAAGAAAAATGGAAATAAAGAAAAGACAGATGGGAAAGAAATACTACTTTTTTTTGCAAAATTTGAGGGCGGTCGAAAATTTCCAATGCACCCAATTCACCCACATCTTCAATGTGAGTCAGCTTCTCAGCGAAACCCAGAGCCATAGTGCCTTTTGCGAAGCTTATCTTCTTCTCGCTCACTCACTCTCTCTCTCTCTCTCTCTCTCTCTCTGAAAAGCAGATTGAAAAATGAAGAGGCAGGGGAAGCAATGTATTCAGCCCTTTCAAGAGCCTCCAAACAGCCAAAAAATGCGGCAATTCTTTCCACGGTGTGATATATAAAAAGAATTTTCCCCCATATGAATTTACTATAATGCCCAAAGCCTACCTTTTTGGTTGGTGCTTTTTTTCAGATTTTTCATAGGTTTCATTGTTTTGAAAATAAAAACAATGTTTAATAATGGACAACTGGGTTAGCCCTTGCTAAAAGCAAGGGCGAAAGTGGGATTTCACCTACTTGCCTGACTGGCAGCTGACCTAGTTGGCCCTTTTATCACTGTCCTTCTGTAAAATTGAAAATAACAAAAGTGTTTATACATTGTTTTCATTTCAGTTTTATTTCCTTCCACACTGACTCTCCAACGACAATCTTGATCACAAGATGAGTTGTCAAGACGCTCAATGACTTTCATGGAAGTTATACTCATTGGCACGGTAATGTGAAGGGTATGCATGGAAAATAAAATTTAAAAAAAAAGTTATTTAAAAAAGTACATGTTTGATTTTTCATTTTTAAATAAAAATGAAACGTGAACAAAAAATAAAATCAAAATCAAAGCTAAAAATTAAAAGCTCTGTCTAACACCTCTTAATAAGAAAAAATCATTGTAACACTTCAAATTGGTAAAATATTTGAATTATTCAGTTTCTATATACCATGTGGTTGAACATATCATTGTTTCACTTAACTTCTATATAAGTTAGACAAATGGACTTGAGTGAAAATTGTATTTGTTGAGCCAAAAAAACAAATTGACTGAAAATAATTTAATATAAAGATGGGGGTTCTTAATCCAAATCAACTGCATAGGATGCACATTATGTGGACATATTGAACACAAATTCTGAAAAGAATTTTGTGAATTTAACTCACATTTAGGTAGAGTTTAAATATTACTTTTCTTCTCAAACACAACCTTATTAAATATTTACTTACAAGAGTGTTCCTAGTGTCTTAATGGGGAAAAAAACACATCCTTTTTATATAAAACGCTGAGATTCTTATATTTGTTAATATTTTATTAATGTCAATTATGTAATCATACAGTACTTATACCATAAGAATGTGTTTAACTTCAAGCAAAACAAGCATATTTTAAAAGATAAAACTTAGATTTGTATTCAATTTTGAGATAACATTATATTTGAGTATGAATCAATATTTTAAGCATGGGACCAAGAATCAAACCGAAAAGGGGAGAGGCTTACGGCTGATGCAAACCAGAAAAGAATTCATTGAAACTTGGATTTAATTTTCACCAACTCCAATCAAAATTACAAGGAAAAAAACTGGGCATTCGAGAGGCCATTAACTATCCCTAAGAACTGAATCCAAAATTGTCTTACCTCCTACAAATTTGTCCCTCCCCTATATTCTCTTCCCTCCTCCTCTAACAGAATTCAGTTTCGCACCTTCTGGGTTGTTACACAACCCAGCGATTTTTCGCACTCTACCCATACGCACATGGCTGATTGTTATGCTAACCAGCCAATTTACTTTCCTACTCTTGCCCCTTGGATCGTCTTTGATACGTCCAATGAACCAGGGGCCTATCATTACTCCCCCCCCAAAACTTTCACCTTGTCCTCAAGGTGAAAAACATGGAAATTGTTGTTAGATCAAGTGGTAAGGCTCCCAAGTAGCTTCTAACGGGGGTAGCCCCTTCCATTGTATGAGCACCTCTAATCCCTGTAAGTTCTTCCCAGTTCCCAGCCGAACTCCGAGCACTGCCTCCGGTTCCACCAACATCTCAAGGTCTTCATTAAGCTATCGAGGAATCTCCACATTAGCTTTCAATGCCCCTCTTGCCTCCCGTAGTAGAGACACGTGGAATACAGGATGGATAGGGCAATGAGGTGGCAGTATCAGCTTATAAGCTACCGGGCCTACCTCTTTCTCAATTTCAAATGGACCATAATTTCGGGCAGCCAAGGATTTCTGACGATAAGGCCTTAATTTCAAATAAACCAAGTCTCCTTCTTTGTACTTCACCACCCTTTTTTTCAGAACTGCTCCCTTCTTCATCACTGCTTGTGCTTTCATCAATTGTGCCTTCAATTCCTCAAGGATTAAATCTCTCTCAATCAACTGCTGCTCCACCATTGAAGCAGAGGTAGTTCCCTTCTCAAACCTCAATAAGGATGGTGGTTCTCGCCCATACACTGCTTGAAATGGAGTCACCTTGGCAGCGGTGTAGTAGGAGGTATTATACCATAATTCAGCCCAAGGTAGCCATATGTACCATACCTTCGGTTTTGAGGAAGCAAAACAGCATAGGTAGGTTTCTAAAGTCCAGTTAACTACCCCCGTTTGCCCATCCGTTTGAGGGTGATAGATTGTGCTTCTATTGAGTTTGGTACCTTATAGTCGGAACATCTCCTCCCAAAATTTGCTCATGAAAATTTTGTCTCTATCTAATACAATGGACCTTGGCATTCCATGAAGTCTCTCCACTTCCTTAATAAAAATTCCTACCACCTCCCCAGCTATAAACGGGTGTTTAAGCTTAATGAAATGCCCGTACTTACTAAGTCTGTCCACCACTACCAAAATTGAGTCCATCTTGCCAGACTTTGGCAATCCCCCTCAGTGGTTGGAACAAGGTTGCATCAAGTTCAATAATTTTTATTTTTAAATAAATATATAAAAATTAGAATTATGATATAAAAATACAAAATTATAATATCTCATACAATTATACATTAAAATTTAATATTTAGGTGAAAAAAACAAATAAAAACTTTAAATGTAAATAAAAACAATAAATAGAAAACTTCCTTGATTTGAAGATGTTTTTGCATCCAACATTTCTCTCCTCTCTCTCCTATCATCAATTTGTTATTACTCTCACTATTCACCACTTTTCTTTCTTCCATATTGATGCGGACACTAATCAAGACCCGGCCCAAGCCAAGCTCGAGCCGACCACGCCGGAATAGTAACACCAGAACAATATTTTAATACTTCATATGTTTTAGAATTCTACATGAAATAGAATCCTAAATCAAGTTTGCGGACACTAATCAAGACCCGGCCCAAGCCAAGGCCGAGCCGACCACGTCGGAATAGTAACACCAAAACAATATTTTAATACTTCATATATTTTAGGATTCTACTTGATTTAGGATTCTACTTCATGTTTCTACTTGATTTAGGATTCTATTTCATGTTTGATTAGGACTTATTTCTATTAGAATTCTAGTTGGATTTTGTTTACAAATATTAGATGGATTTAGATTAGCCAAATACTATAAATATGCCTAGGATTTACAGTTTGTAATCAAGTTTTTCTCAATCAAATTTCAGCAACCTATTTGGGTTTTCTTAGCAAAACAGTCTTGTTTTTGCATCTTCTTGAAAGCCAAGGTTCGGCCATTGAAGTTTGCTCTTTCAAGGGTTTATTTTGGTGTGTTTTTTTCACATACTCGTTACACGCTGCGTCAGGTGGTATCAGAGCGGTTCATCAACCAATCAAATGGTCAATTTTGAAGGTAACGGTAGCAACCAGCCTCATGACGGTGATATGGGCTGCCTGCGGTTTGGAGAACAATCGAAGAACAACGGGAAATAACTCATACAATGTAGCAACAATTGGAGCGAATTCGCAACCAACTGGGCGTTTTACAACGAGTTAAGGATAATCGAAATCGGACTGAGGGCGTGAATCAAGCCGACCACATTAAACCAGGAAAACCAGCCATTAATCCTGTCCTCATTAATCCTAGAAGACCAATGATGGATGATAGCGATGATGAGGATGATCTTGGTCGTATGATAGCCAACCCTAGTGGTAAAGCGATTAGGAGGAATGTGCAGCAACACAACCATTGGGGAAACGACGAGTATAAACTAAAGAATGGCTTTTCGATGAGTTTGGAACTTGATTTTGAAGATTATGTTGTCCCATCAACCTCAACGTTTGCAAACTCAAGTCTGATTTATGCTGCTAACATGACAGAAACTCCAAGGTTATTGACTCATACTGGGGTATTTTCCAGTCCCGAGGGCTCAGGCATTGCTTCGCAATCCAAGGATGATGGTGTTTCTTCTGATCGGCTTGCAACTGTAAAGGAGATGGAGGTCATGGTAGTAGATCCTTCTACAGTTTATTCAGGCTCTGACATGGTTGAATCAAAGGCAATAAGAACATATTCACCTTTGCGATTACAAAAGCAAGATGGTCATAGGGGTCTCTTTGTGGATAGGGGTGTTGGATCTCCCAGACTAGTTAACTCGGGCAATGCAACTATTTTTGGTATTAATCTAAAATTATATTCCGAAACTAAGAATGATGTAGCAGTTGCTGCTATAGCTTATCAAGTGCTTAGACCAAAGGAGGATTCAAGCATCAATATTTTAAATGATGGAATGACTAGGTAGTCATGGAATAAGCCTCTATTCGAAGCAATTGCAAAAGAATACTTCTTCAGGCAAGAAAAATCTACAGATGAATTCGAAAACTATTGAGGAGTCAAAATCAAGAAAGCTGGTGAAAGGAGAAGGACCTGTGATAAAATTTACCAGATTAGAAAAGCACTCAAGATGGAATGCTCAACGTCCTCAATCTAACAGTAATAATACAATGGAGGCAGATGGCAACAAACACGGTAATGGTTGGACCCATGCCAACGAAGATAGGGCTAAGAGGGGAAGAAATGTTTTTGCTCATATTCCCTTAGCAGAAAAGTTCAAACGGTTCAGGACGATGTCAAGCAAAAGTTGCACAAATAAAAAGTATAAGGCAACAGCTGACAAGCATAGGAAACACAAGGTATTTGAGGTTGGAGATGAAGTCGTGATATTCTTGAAGAAGGAACGAATTCTAGCAAGAAAGCAGAACAAGCTCAAGCCAAAGAAGTATTATCCTTACAAGATTACAAAGAAAATCAATAATAATGCTTATGTTGTGGATTTGCCTAATCATATGGGTATTTCCAAACATTTAATGTGGCTAATCTCTCTTTGTACTTACCGGATGTGGATTTGTCATACCCGGATCAAAATTCGAGGTCGAATTTTTTCTCAAATGAAGGTGAATGATGCGGACACTAATCAAGACCCGACCCAAGCCAAGGCCGAACCGACCACACCGGAATAGTAGCACCAGAACAATATTTTAATACTTCATATGTTTTAGGATTCTACTTGATTTAGGATTCTACTTCATGTTTCTACTTGATTTAGGATTCTATTTCATGTTTGATTAGGATTTATTTCTATTAAGATTCTAGTTGGATTTTGTTTACAAATATTAGATGGATTTGGATTAGCCAAATACTATAAATATGCCTAGAATCTAGAGTTTGTAATCAAATTTCAGCAACCTATTTGGGTTTTCTTAGCAAAACAGTCTTGTTTTTGCGTCTTCTTGAAAGCCAAGCTTCGACCATTGAAGTTTGCTCTTTCAAGGGTTTATTTTGGTGTGTTTTTTCATACACGCGTTATAGGCTGCGTCACATATACTACTTAGTACTCACTAATTCATCTTCTAGGATATCTTTTCATCTCTGCTTTCTCCCATTTCTCTCTCCATATGCTTTTTCTATTTGTATTCCCCTCTCTAGTTTGTCTTCTCCTCCACCACCACCCCTCTCTCTCCATAAGCGCTAACTGTTCGTCTTCTCCCCCTCTCCATGTTTGTAAACTTTATAATGTCCTCATCAATAACAAAAGTAGATGTCAATTGTAGAATCAAAAAGTGGGTTCATCAAAGGGGGTCACGACTCATGAGTTCAATATCTTCTACTTGAAATCTTTCTAATTTCATTTTAATTTTTTTTTGTGAAATCAATTCAAAAGATTCACTTTGGTTTGCTAGTTTTGTGTGAAGGGCCAAGCAATCGAACAGTTTTCTAGTTCAACTACCAATTTAAGGCTAAAATCATTGATTTTTCACTTGGCCAATTTTAATTACTAAACCAAACCATTCATCATCTCAGTTGAACTGGTTGAACCAGTTGGTCCTGTCCAGTTCTTATAACATTGGTGTAAACCAAATACGGAGAAGAGTTCTTTTTGTATGAGTTGTGCTGAAGAATTCACCATAGCCTACTAATTACCATCTCTAGAATTGAGAGTGTTGATAAATTTAAATTAAACTTTATAAGATGACTTTCTTAATAGCAACTAAATCACTGAAAATGAATTAAAATACCCTCTTTGTTCTCTTTTAGGATGAATTTTTGTCTTGACAGTATTATCTAGTAATCCAGTTGAATTTATTATATTATCTTTTTTTTTTCTAACATTTGCACTCTGTTTCAATTAAGGGTACACTTGCACTTTTTGCTTTGCCCTTAAGCTCTATAAGGCCTTGGTGCTCAAGCGCACTTAGAGCATTAAAACCATTGATCACATCCAACACTTCTGTAGATTTTTGTCCTATTAAAGCCTCAATATTTCATGATCCAATCTTTAATCTATGATCATGGGCTAACTTTTTGACTCGCATCCATCCATGAAAATGTGAAAACCCTTGTAAATTTAACACTACATCTAGGCACCAATACAACAGTCCTAGCACATTTTTTATTGCATTCGGGCGATATAGTGCATCACTAACAGGCTCACAGTCTATCTATTTTCTAAAAAAGAGAAGCCTTAAGCTTTGACCTGAACCCCCTACAAACCCAAAACTCAAAATCCAAAATCTAGGATCTTAACTAAAACCAAATTTGTACTAGCAATCTACAGACCAACCCAACCCAGAAACATGACTGCTAAAGTAGGCCCAAAATTTGGCATGTTTTATGCATTGTTATGACCAATGACATATATTACACATTCTGTTTAGTGTACTCCCATGAGGGGAAAAAAGAAAAAGAAACGAAAATTTTGGTATTATTTTGTGAGAAAAATAATTTCTTAAACTAGAAAAAATTGTTTGTAAAAGAAAACAACTTTCTTGTACATATTTTCCAAAGGGAAAACTTATTTTTCATATAAACTCGTGTTTGCTTGTACTAATTATGTCATAATATATATTATATATTAATCGAGTTATTGGCTACCTCTATATTTAGTATGTCTAGGATCATAGGTCGGCTTCAGGACAAACAAACCAATCTATTTAGAGGAATATGGGCTGTTATTGTCTCTTTTATGGGTATGCCTCATAAGTGTTCATGTGTAGACATGGTCCATGTTATTATTTCATTTATTTGTTTTACATTCTTAGCAGTCAACTTTGTTACTTGCAAGCAGGATTACATCATGCATTGGTTTGGTTTATCTTAACAATGTTGAAATTTTTTATGCATGTCTCAATTTAAGTTTGATATTGGAAATTGGGATTGATTTATAATAGTGCATTAGATACGGAGACTTGCTTGGCCCTAGTGAGCCAACGGTTCACCCAGGGTAACTTTAGCATATTGCTGATTCAAAAATATTGCCCATTCACACCAAACATATATGCATTTATGACAAAGCCAATTCATCATTATGCATGTTGATCCACAATCAAAATCCCAGATAAGAACTTGATGCATTTGTGTCCTTTGATAACTGCGTAACTTTAGCATCGGCAAGTTCACCATCCAAACTAAAAAGTAAATTACATACTGCATGAAATGTGCTAGTTATCAACATCGGTGCAATCAGTTTGACACTAAACCACCACATTTGCAATAAAAGGATCCCTCAGTAAACAAACAGCATACTTCATGAAACAGGACAGTGCTCGACATTGCTGCAATCAATTTGACTAAATTCCATTTGCCTTGGAGTTAAATATTTAAGCCACCGTAATGCAAGTAAAAGAATCCCCAAATATTAACTCCGAGAACAATTGAACTAGAAACACAAACACTCCACTATTAGGCAACAAGTGAAATTCAATTCTAAATGTGAACCTAAAATGCCAATACCCGAATGTCAGATCTCACCAAGAACTAAACAAGACGGCTTTCGCGGTTCAAATGAAGTTCAAAAATAGAGCTTTATCACAAAACCTAAGTAACAAGAATGTGTACTGCAGTTTACGGGATCATCAAAGTAGTCATCCAAAATAGGAAGTGACAGGAAGAATAAATCACGTATTAGAGAATAATGGAAAGAAAGAAAACAAGAGAAGGAAAGAAAACACTACTTTTTCTCCCAAAATGTGAGGTGGGTCGAAAATCTCTGACATTCCAACGTTGCCCACATCTTCTATGTACGAAAGCTTCTCTGCATAACCCAGAGACATTTGGGTTTCGCTTCGTAAACCCTCTCTTCTTCTTCTTCCTCGCCCGCGCTCTCTCTCTCTCTCCCCTTCCCTCTCTGTAACGTTGATCGAAATATGAAGAGACAGGGGGAAGGTAAGCTGTGTTGCTAAAACTTGAAATGTTTTTAGAGTTCTTTTCAGAAGACGAGTCCAACGCCAACAGGCAACAGAGGCCAAAAATGCGGCAATTCTTTCCGCTGCGTCCTGTGAAAGAATTTCCCCAATTTTGAATTTACTGTAATGCCCAATGCCTACTGCCAACTGTAATGCCCAATGCCTACTTATTTGGCAGGTCAGATGCCATTTTCGGCTTCTTTTTCTTCAAAACAAAAATAAAAATAAAATTAACGATTGATTACTTAATTTTAAAAATAATATTTTTTTTTCTTTTAAATGCAATGCTAAATGGGCCAATTACATCAATCAGCCCAATTCCGACTCTCCCTCTCACTCTTCCAGCTATAAATATTATGAGAAATAAGGTATTAAATTTATTATTCGTATAATACAATATCAAATGCCATCAAGTAATATTTATATTTTATTTATTATTTTAATTTTTTAAATTTATTTTCAAAATCTACAACCACGTATTATTATTAAAATAGTATGAATCTTTATTCACTCCTTTTTTCTCATATATATATATATATATATCGTCTAATGTCAGAATTAATTTTACAATTATGTATACTATAACTCTTATAAAAATCATGACATATTTTGTTCAAAACTATTTTTCTCAAACTTAGCCTACTAGTTAATATTTTTAAAAATTACCTTAAATGTTTTTATGAGGGAAACAACATGCCCCATTAAACAAAGCACTATTTCTTACATTTGTGAGCAGGTGATTTAAAACTGAGATGTATATTTAATTTTGAGATAAATTCATATTACACATACAAGGCCTTTTTCTTTCAGTTGTGATAAAGAATTCACCTGTATTTAGTGCACTAATTAATTGCCTTCCCTACAATTGAGTGTTGATAAATTTAAATCAAATAAACTTTTAAAAGTAATGAAATATATCATTAAAAATAGAGTAATGCTATTTATTAGAAAGTAAAAATGTATAATGAAAAAGTATAGACATGTGCACATTTTTTTAATAAAAATATGTCAATTAAATTAAAAAATTATTTATAATTTAGATAAATAATATTATTCTTGAAAATATCAAACCACGTAACGATATGATTAGAATAGATAGAAATTCATAAAAAAATATATATAAAAAAACAGTCACTAATTATCCCATATAATGAATGAAATTTCACTGTGCATATTTGTGCTGTGTTTCATAGTGGGAAATTTTAATTTTTTATAATGAAAAAACAATTTTATTATTTTTCACTTTCAATAAATTTAATTTTTTTAAAAAGTAAAAACAAACAAACAAACACAATATCTATCAAAAGACAAATAATAAATAATTCCCGGGCGTTATTAAAGGAATGTGAATGAGAATGGGCTGTAATTTTATGAGCAAAAGAAAACACGAATGGGCTGTGCTTGGGCTGTTGACAGCTCATTTTGATGATGATGATATGCTTATTATGGCTTCCACTAAGTAAATAGTTGTCTTAATGGGCAAGTGTATATTTATCCACCTAAATTATTTTCCTTTTTTTTTTTTTTTTGTAAGACCTTAAATTATTGGAGATTTTAACCGTGTCTCTCAACTTACAAAATCATTATATTTAAACATCTTTTAAATATCTACAATACACAGGCATGCCTTAAGTGCTTGAGAACCAAAAATAGCAAACGAAGTCCAATAGCCAAAAGAAGCAATAAATGACGAAGCAATAGAGAACAACACCAATACCGACACTGCTTCAAACCCCTACTTATTATTGAATCGTCGACGAAGCAAAGAACGACACTGGTGTCGCCATCAACCTCCTATCTATCTAATTGAAAAAGAATTAAAAGAAACAAAAACCTAAAAAAATAATGAAGTGGGTTTTATCCAAAATTGGGAGAGTTCATGGGATTGGGATAGATCACTGCAGAGTCAGCAACGCCGACAATGGGGTAGAGTTATAGACCGTTGGAGAATGAGCGAAAGCGGAGTCTTGGTGATACCGTGAAGGTAGTGGATGGAAGAATGACATAGACTATAACGCCCCCACTTCTTGGGTGTATTATAACTTGATACAATTCTAAGATCATAAAATTTTTTTCTTTCAAACTAATACTAAACCACATCCTTTCTCAAATCCCAGAATTCTCGTACATTTTATCTCGAAAGATAATCATTATACACATCAAATGTGGAAACAAAGATCGAACCTGATGCCTTAACATTAATCATAAATTAGTTCTTACATCATCGTACCTCAACATAATTTAATACAAGACATAAGTTCTCAACATTAACCCTAAGTAGGGTTATACATTATTATTCCTTAAAACGTTCAGATTTCAAAGTAGTAGAACTTAAATACATAGGTTACATAATATACATTTCATTTATCATGCACCTTCCTAAGTACCATTTCATGCATCATTCATCCTCGTGCCTGCTATAATCTCTATCTGAAAAGTTTGAATATTCTAAGAGCAAATCCCAAGTTAGATGATGAATCACCTAACTAAGGGTACATAATGTTATATTATGTGTGTATGCAATATCTTACTCATCGTAGGTGTCAACTGCACCCCTCATGCTATCTACCATTCTTATGGCCACCTCTTTCGAAGCCGAGGTGTCTGAGGGCACCCTTGGTAAAGTAGCGATGTCAGTTCGTACTCCATACGGCCTCAATGCGTGTGATCAATGATATCATCATGTACATATGTATTTCATAGCATGTCATGTCATGTGTGCAGTCTATGTGATGGATGCATACCAGAACATGTCAATATGATGTAAGCATTCCCGAAAATCAGGATTTGAAACATAAATCACCTACAAACCAAGCATTTTTCATAAAACTAAATTAAGCGAAAAATACCACTTACCTTCTCAAGCTTATCGGGCCACCTCGATATTCGTGCATTACCTCGAAATACGTGCATCGCATCGATTTGCATGTCGACCTCGAAATTCACACAAGTCACTTGAATTTAAGCCTCAAAGCATTATAATCACCATATTTATTTAAATAAATATTAAAATCTATTTTTTCATAATTTCTTGCACTTTCTTTAATTTTCTCTCTATTTCTTTATATTTTTTCTCAATAAATCAAAACTAAATATTTCTAAAATATTTTCTCAGATATTTCACTATGACAATTCATAAAATAATATTATTGAATTTCTGAAATTTTCTAAGAAATTTTACTTACCTTAACTTAGCATCTCTTATTTTCTCGATATGCGTGTCATATCCTCAAAACGCGTGTCCGAACTATTTTCTCACCCAAAATCTCCGAAATATTATTGAAACATAATTTCCTTTTTTTCAATTTTTTTTTAGCATTTTTCTCTATTTCTTTTTATTTTTTTCTTTCTTTTCTTATTCTTCTACTATTCATCATCTTCTCTGCTCCTTCACTGCACTCGCGCACAGCTCCACGCGAACCAGCCACACCGCTGCCTTGCTCAGCCGCCTCCCACCGTGTAACGCCCCGTTTTTCGAGAGCGTAACTCAGGACAATTCTGGATAATTTTTTTTTTCTTAAAACTATTGTTAAATCATATCACTGCTCTTATCCATCCCAAAATTTTCATTTATTTATCCACAAGGAGAATCATCATAAACATTAAATGCAGAAGCTAAAATCGAACATAACATCATAATATTAATCATAAATCAATTCTTATATCACGGGAACATAAATTTCTCAACATGACTTAATACATAACATAAATTCTCAACTAACATTAACCCTAAATAGGGTTCTACATCATCATTTCTCAAAATGTTCAGAATTCGAAGTAGCAGAATTTAAATACATGAGCAACATAACATACGTTCAACTGATCATACAACTTATCATGCACTTTGCTAAGTGTCATCACATGCCTCATTCATCGTCGTTTCTACTACTATCTTCATCTGGAACGTTTGAATATTCCAGAGGCAAAGCTCAGGTTAAATGATGAATCATCTAAGTAAGGATACAAAACATTTAATGCTCGTGTATGTATGCAATGCACATAACATCATAACTCTCATGTTTGGGTCGACTGCACCTTAAGATTACCAGTCATTTTTCCAGTCTCCCTGCCAGACCGAGGTGTATGGGTACACCCTTGGCAAAACAACGGAGCCAATACCTAATCCCAAAACCATGCAACGTATGACCGTGAATCTTATCATCCTCATATGCATATTTCATAAATCAAACATGTAAATGCAACTTACATGACATACTCATATCAAGGCATGACAACATGATAAAATTATTTACGTAAAATCAGGTTTTAGATCAAACAACTTACAAACCAAGCATTTCCATAAAACTAAATCCAGTTAGGAAGTACCACTTACCTTGCAGAAAGACAATTTTGCCCCTAACATAACTTTGCCTCAAAATTCGCGTCGAACTTTCAATCATACTCAATTATGAATTTCGGCGTACCCCGAGCATCATAATTATTTAAGAAAATCAGATTTATAATTTTCTCTAATTTTCCTAATGTCTCTCATTTCCTCCCATTATTTCCTCAAGATTATGAAATAAATACTTTCTCATAAAATTTTCTCAATTTCTCTTCTCAATAATTCCTAAAGAAATATTCCTAAGTCCCATAAATTTCCTCATAATTTTCAGAATTCATGTTCTATTTATTTTTTATTTTCTCTTTGATTTTCAAGCATCTGTTGCCTCAAAAATCCATAATAAATACTAATCATGTATTTCTCTTCCAATTTCATCATCAAAAATTCTAAAATATCATTCTCATATTTTTGAAATTTTTGAAGATAACTCACCTTTCCGCGGAGCAATTCGATATTCTTTAATATTGCGATGAAATCTCGATTTGCGTATCCAACAACACCTTTTGTCACAAATTTTCACACAACCTACTAAACACAGCCTATAGAATTTTTCTAGAAATTTCTTGGTATTTTTCTCTCTCTATTTTTGTTTTCTTTCTCTTTTCCAAATCTTTCTCTCACTCTCAAAATTTTTTTTTCTTACGACCTTTCTCTGTCCAATCTAAGTCCTCAAAGCTTTCAAGTTTTCTCTATTTATAGAAGGTTGAGTTAAGCTTAGCATAACTGTAGTGTCCCATTATCTTTAATTATTTTGTCACATTTTTTAATTACTTTTCACTAAATCTAACTAAAAATCTTTAATTATTTATCCACACCTTACTTTGTCTCCCACATTTCTCAATTATTTCACCCATTATCTTTGATTATTTGTCCACACCTTACTTTGTCTCCCACATTTCTCAATTATTTCACTTATCATCTTTAATTATTTTTCATTAAATCTCACTCATAATCTTTAATTATTTGTCCACACCCTACTTTGTCTCCAACATTTCTCAATTATTTCACTCATTATCTTTGATTATTTGTCCACACCTTAATTTGTCTCCCATATTTTTTAATTATTTCACCTATCATCTTTAATTATTTTGTCATCTTTTTTAATTATTTTTCAATAAATCTCACTCATAATCTTTAATTATTTGTCCACACTCTACTTTGTCTCCAACATTTCTCAATTATTTTACTCATTATTTTTGATTATTTGTCACCTTAATTATTTTTCACTAAATCTTCTTCTAAATAGATTATTCTTTTATTTAATTCATTAATTTTAAACATATTTTTTTAGCCTACTAATTAGCCCATTTATTTAGCCTTTTATTTTTTTCAATTTAACCCACTAACTCTAAGCCCATTTCCTTAGTCTTTATTTTTCCAATTTAGCCCACTAACTCTAAGCCCATTTACTTAGTCTTTATTTTTCCAACTTAGTCCACTAACTCTAAACCCATTAATTTTTTTTTTCCAATTATAATCTCTAATTGATGTTAAAAATAAAAAATTAATTATTATTATTATTCTCAAAATACTAGGATATTACACACTGCCACTACGGTCGGCATTGCCGTCACCGGTCACCACCGACTCCACCGCGCACCGTTGTAGCCACCGCGGTCGGCCTCGCTGTGCGCTGCCACCGCCGCGCACGCAGCGACTTGGCTGCTGCTTGCTTATGCCTTCAGCTGCATCCAGCCATCGCAGCCTCGTCGGCCTCCATCGCGGTCCCTGCCCACCGCCTTCGTTGGCCCCTTGTAGCTCGCTTTCGAGCTTCCATGGCAGCCCCTGCCCTACTCGAACTTGCGAGACCTTGCTGCCATGGCTGTCGCAAGCTGCTGCCTCCCTCTCGGCCTCTTCTGCTTCAGCACACACACTTTCTCTCTCTCTGATGCTCTCGGTCACCACTCTCTGCAACTTCACATTTCATTTCCTCTTGATGCTTCTCAATCGGCCAAGATGGCTGCCAATTTATAGGCAGTGACGGCTTGAGCTTCACGCACACTTAATACACAACGTGCAATCCCCCAAATCCTGCTGCCATTTCCTCAAATCTTGCTGCCATATCTTCCTTAAATCTAGCTGCTCAAATCCTGCTACCATTATCTTTCAATTTGTAGCAAAATCTCGGCTAAAAGATGGCCTCACATGCACACGCGCACAACCGTATATATACATATATATATATAAATATATATTACACTTTAAATTAAGAAAATTTACATATTAAACCTCAATTTTATCATAATATCACTTGGGTAATTTTTTTATTACAACTATGCCCTCAAATATCGATTAAATTTGTATTTTAATACCGAAAATCCATAATTAATAACTTAAATTTTACTCGATATAGACTAGGGGTGTTCGCGGTGCGGTTTGGTCGGTCCGAATCATTTTCAGCACGCCAAACCGCTAGTGCGGTTTTTCAACCAAACCAGACCGGTCTGGTTTGGGTTCGGCTAAACCGCGGTTTGAAATGTTATTTAAAATTACTAAAAAATATATTTAAAAATGGTAAATAAATACACAAATATTGGTAAATAAAGACAATTAAATGTAAATAAATAGGAGCAAAAAATAAAGACAAAATAGTGTAAAACATAAATAGGATGGGCTGCCAATTATTAAATTTTTATAATAATAATTTTTTTTATAATTTTTTTTATTAATTTCTTGGGCGGTTCGATTTAAAACCGAACTGCAAACTGTCCAAACCGCAAACCGTGCGGTTTGGACAGAATTCAAACCGTTTTCGATCGCCAAAAAAAAAACCCGATCGGATCGGTTTGATTCGGTTCGGTTTGACCGATTTCTGCGGTGCACCGATTTTTTTGAACATCCTTAATATAGACGATTTTGCCTTTGCGTTCTCTCGGGACCTTTATTTCATCTCGAAACAACTGAAGGGTTGATCATTACCCAAAATTGAAGCCCCCTAGGGTTTCGTTGATTTTTCGGGAGCCTCCTACAATAATTCGATTTTGCAGCCTAAATGGCAGCTGCATTTTAGCTGTACCGAAAATCGTTCCTGATCCGATTTCTTTCGATGTCATAAATCTTATCTCGATATGCTTGTCAAGACTATATAATTTTTCTTAGACAATTTCACTCTGTGATATTCCCTGCAGTCGATTCGATACGTATAACTATTATCAAATCAATTTTTCGGTATTTTAAATTTGGCCTAAATTGCATGACAATGTTACGAAAATATGGGTTCTTAGTTTTTTCTTACCCTCCGTGAGTTGGGGCCTTAGCTTGCCCGACCCAACTCAATTCAGTTCAATTCAAGAAAAAAAAATATATAGATATATTTTTTTTTATATGTTTAGTGGCGTTTGGAGTTACGAATACAATTATCAAAATTAATTGGTAACTCTTGAAATCGATTTATTTAATCTCGATTCAAATTTCAGTTACGATTTTATGATTAAAATGAACATTTTTGGTTTTTATGATTAAAACCAAACATTTGCTTTTATTGTCGAATTGAGTGGCTTTCCAGTTCATAGTTTGTTAGCTATATATATAGCTGATCGTTCTTCCTCTAAGATTATCCAAGTTTCGAGAATCTGAACTCTCTTTTCTTTGTGCATCAAAGTTCTCGTGTCAAGGAGAGCAAGTGTCCAATAAAGTTCTATTAGATTCGGTTGTTCGTGGTTGCAGTTCAACCGGAGTCCATCGTTGTATCCTACTGAAACAGTCACCAGAGTCTATGTGTGACCAATGCAGGGAGAGTTCTGTCTTCAAGACAGCGCTTCTGGCGTGCCTTGATAGCTGATGTCCCCCTGTTTTCAACTCCTGTTTCGATTGTTGTGGTTGCTCGTGACATCCTCCTAGACGGTTGCTGTTTTTCAGCCGAGTTTCTGATTTGCTGTTGTATCTATTTCAAATTATTGTAATCCAGTTAAATAAGGTGTTGTGTTAGTCAGAGTGTTGCTGTTAAATCTGTACATATTCCTGCAATTGTTTCAACCAAAATCACAACAACGATGCTTCTACTTCACGGCATTGATGCGGGTCTTATCTTCAAAAATCAGGTTCCTCTCAAAGATGAATCCAAGATGAATGAATCTCAAGACTAAATCCAATAAAGCTATCCTCAATTTTAAAAGATAAGGTAATAAACCTTCACAATTAATACTTTTTAGTAATGGGATGGAAATGAAAAATGTTGGTTTTTTAATTCTGGAGCTGGAAAAGTATTAAATTTAAAGTAACGCAAATGTTTTCCTTATTTGGAAGAGTAATGAAAATAGATGGACTGGGAGGATATCCAATAACAAATTTCATTTAAGTATGTTTTATGGGATTATAGAGTATGATTAAGTTGAGAGTAAATTGATTTTTTATAAAATATTATTGAAGCTAATTTTGTCTAACACACAAAATTAAGGACTATTAACTTACAGAAAATTATTCTAAATGTTGTTACAATAATAGAAAATTAGAAATTGTATTCATATAGATTTTTTTTTTTAAATTAGAAAACATTTGTATTGAAAATCAGTTCTGATGTTTTCTTTGTTAAATTTAGGGGGTGTTTGACTTATCGATTTGACCGTTTATAAGTTGGTGTAACAGTTTAAGCGTTATAGAATTTATTTTATTACGTATTTGTAAAACATCTAAGAATTTAAAAATTATCAATCTTATAAATTATTTTAACAACGTTTTCAATTAACTGCTCCCCAAGCTTTTTCAAATAAGCTGGTGGTACCTTATTTTGTTAATCAAGTAAATTATAAATTTATCCTCAAACAACTCAAATATTTACATTATCTCATCTTTCTCATATCTCCTTCTCTGGTCGCCTCCTCCATTGCCGATTGTCATCATCGCCTCCTCTAGCCTAGCATTGTCCCTGTCACCTGGATCTCCTTATTTTGCGTCCATCGCCGCCTCTTATATCTCATTTTTCTGTCACCCATTGTCGTCACCTCGACTGTTGCCATCCACCCTTCACTATAAATATATATATATAACACATATGTAATATTGAATTTAACATTATACATATATATATTTTAACTATCATTGAATTAATATATTTAATATTCTTATAAAATAAACTTAAATTTAAACATAAAATATTATATTAATATATTTTTAATAATTATATATAATTTATTAACATCTAATGGTAAAAAAATTATTAGTTGAATATCAATTTATCATTTATTTTTATTAAAAATTAGTTATCTTTTGTTTTTATTAAAAATTAGTATTTTTATATATTTTATTTGTATTGTTCAACAATATTTTATTTTAGTATTTTTATTAAGTTCTAATAATTTATCAAGTTTTTTAAATTTCACACAACTTATAAATAAAAAGACTTATAAACTATTAAAAAAAAAAAGGTAAGCCAAACAGCCTCTTATTACCATTATCTTCTAAAATTTTTCCAAGTTCTCTTCCACAAAATCTCCCTATTTTCTTCACGTTGTTTTCTTCTTGAAGGGAGTGCGATTTTGTGCACCTCCTTTAACAGAGGTGAACGTCACCCTTATCAATTTTGTGGAGCCCTTACCTCTCTATTCTCCTTTTCGCTTTCATTTCTCACCTTTGTCCCATTCCATTTTTATTCTTTTACATGTCTCTTGCCACCTTTTTGCCATCATCGCTTGGCCCATGTTGACTGTCGTTGCATCATTTCTCGTTGCGGAGAAGGATAATGCATCAACAATTAACGCGTGTGTAGTGAGGTGAGACAAGGTGAGGAATGACACAACAACGATCGACGTGCAAAAGGCGAGGTGGCGATGGAGAAGGATGATGCAACAATGAGAAGGTCGATGGTGAGAGCAAGGTAAAATGAGAGAAAATATAGGAAATATGAGAAAGACAATGACCCCCCAAATAACTTTTTCACCCCCCAAATTGAGGGGGTGATGGTCACCTCCATTAAAGGAGGTGCACAAAATTGCACTCGTCTTTTCCCTCAATTCCCTTCCTTATTCTTCACATTAGAAGTGTCGACTATTTCTATTATCTTCATTGTTGCTAGCCATTGTTGTCATCTCATATTCCTCTATCAACATCTCTGTTGGTCCCTTGAGGTATGACTACTCAAGAGAGGGGGTGAATTGAATGTTTAAAATTTTTCTCTATTTTAATAAATATTATTAATTAATTATTTTCTCTAAGAATATATATAAATTATTTTATTTTAATTAAATTTTTGTTATTTAATTTTAAACAAATTAAGATTTTATAACTATGTATATATAAGTTTGAGATTAATAAATTACAAGCCACGAGATATAGCAAGAATAAATAAATTAGGCATATTACAATTTATAGTGGTTCGATATCTCCACACACACCTACTTCACTCTCCCAAGGTTTCAACCACTCTTGGAGTTCCACTAATCTCACCAAAGTTTTCACACTAGCTCACATTGAAAACTAGATACACTCCTAGATTACAATGGATTATAGGAAAACCAACAACACCAAGGTTTTTTCCCTAACTTATCTTGAAAACTAGATTTACCTATGTTTTAACGGTTCTCGGAAACTTATACAATTCACAATAGTAATTTAAATGTTACAAATAATTTGTCCACACTTGGACACAAATAAGCAATTAAGAACAAATTATACAAAGTAATAATATTTAAATAAATAAATAAGTGGTGACCTCAGTTTAAATGGAGAATATCGAATTCGGTTTTACAATATATTTTTCTCCTCTTACCTTGTGGCTCTTCAATAGATAAACAATGAATTTTTGAGAGCCTTGAAATACTTGAAAATTAGTTTGAGAGCTTTTGATAGCTTTGAATGTGCAATTGATACTCAAAAAATGAGTTTGATGGGTATTTATAAGTATTTTAGCCATTAAAGAAATGATTAATATGAAATTTGAAATTCAAAAAATGTTTAGACTTTCTTCAACAATAAAAAAACATGTTTTTCCTTTAATTCAAAATAAATTTACTTTTTGTATGAGAAATCAAGATTTGAAAATTCAAATATAAGCTTTTGAGACATAAATGATTAAAACAAGAAAACATGTCTAAAAACAATCTCATTTAATTCAAAATGAATTTACTTTTTGTATGAGTAAAATAAAACATGTTTAAAACCAATTATTTTTAATTCAAAATAAATTTATTTTTTGTATGAGAAAGAGAAAACATGTCTAAAAGTAATTATCTTTTAATTCAAAATAAATATACTTTTTGCACAAGTAATAAAAGCATTTATCAATAAATAAAAATTCAAACATAAATTTTTAAGACATAAATGATCAAAAGAATGAAACATGTTTAAAGACAATCCACCTTTAATTCAAAATAAATTTACTCTTTATATCCACTTTTAATTCAAAATAAATTTATTTCTTTTATATAAGAAATAAATATATTTATATCATAAAAATATTTGTATTAATCATTAAAATTTAATTAATATGAGTAAGTTGGCTCAACAATCTCATATTCAGAATAGCAAGTTTGTTGTTGCCATCGTTGCAAATTGTTTGTCATGTGCCAACGACTATCGTGATTGTTGCCGATCATTGCAAACCTTTTAGCTTCCGACAATGACTATTCTTGTAATACCTCGAGAGCCCAGAAGTTAGAATATATCGAGGATAGTGTAAGAAAGGAAACAACACCAGCTGGATACCTTTTGGGCTGAATGTTGGCAAAGAACTCTCAAGTTAAGCATGCTTAACCTGGGACAATCCAATGATGGGTGACCCCCTGGGAAGTTCGTGTAGGCCCATCAAGGTAAGTTGTTCCGGTCCTTCCTATCGCTCAATACGGGATGTTACAATTCCTTTTCTTCCAGCTTTGTAGGCTTGTTGCCGACTGTCATAGGTCTGTCGCCCACCGTCGTGAGTTGCAGATCGGTCGCAATTGTGATTGGCGAACCCTCCATTTTTAGCTTCTACGCCATCAATGGTTAATTTTAGTTTAATTTCTCAATTTGAGTTCTTTTGATACAAAATTGATTTGCACTTGAGAGTTTGATCCTTAGTATGATTTTGTTAATGTGGATCGGGCATTATGTTAGCATTTGTTTTGTAAATTTGTTTTAACTTAATTTTAATTTACATTAATAATTTATTTTATAAAAAAACACCCAATTCATAAAATATATACAATCAACCTTGCATGATTTTTAAGAGAGTCAATTTCAAATCATTTAAGGTGTGTTTGATTGGAATTATTTCTCATATAAAATGTCATATCAATGAAAAAAATTTAATTCTTGTATGTTTGATTGTTTAACATTTTTCATGAAAAATTTTCAAGATACAACACATTGAAGCATATTTTGACCAATTTTTCATAAAAAATTATAATTAGGGGAGGTGAGAATTGTTTTTCATAGAATTAAAAAATATTTTTCTTTTCCATCTTTTTTCAATCTAACACACCCTTAGAGTTATTATTTACTTAATAAAAATATAATAAATGGTTTTACAAAATAAACAACAAACAAAAAGAGTTAAGGATATATTAGTATTAATTTATTTATTTTATTAATGTTTCTATGTAGAAAATTTCTTAATTTTAAAGACGTTCTCCCTTTTTTTAAGATTAAAATTAATTTCATACTTGATAAAAATAAACGTATTTTTCATTTTCTTTTCTTTAGCCTCTTACAAAAAACAAAATATAGAAACAGAAATAAAAAACAACAAATATTTTTCACAAATAAATACCCCTTTTTCCATTCATTCTTTTGGAAGAAACAAAATATAAGAGTTGTTTAGTTGTAGAAAATATTTTATGTTTTTTAAATCTCAATTTTTTATTTGAAAGAAACTAGAAAACTTTTTTTTTTAATTTTATACTATAAATTAAAAGATGATCTTTTTGATATTTATTAAAACATAAAATATTAAAATAATTTATATTATAAATTAGAAGTTAAAATAAAAAGTATTTTCTAAAACTAAATGGTGCCTAAGATCTTAATTATGTTCTTAAAAACAAACATGTCATTAGAGAGTCAATAGAAAATGATTCTATCCATTTGGATTAAGACCATTACTATTTGAGTGTGATTTTGTTCATCTTGGGATGACTTTATCTTAGAGGATAAAAAAATTATTTTGAATCTCTTTTTCTATCTCATTTCTCTTTATTCTCTCTTTTTTCTCATTGTCGATGATTGTCTCGCACAACAATGAGGGGAGGCAATGGGTCAGCATGGCGAGACGATGGCAAGACAATGGTCGACAACGAAAGAAGAGAAAGAAATAGGATGAATAAAGAAGAAGACAAAAAATAATCTTTTTACTCCAAAGTAAAGCGAGGGGAACAAAATCGCACTCTTACTATTCAATCTCAAAACCATTGAAACTCTTTCACCTCCATTGCTTCTTTCCCAAATACGTCAAAGATTAAATATCACGTTTGTTGCCCCCCGGAGCATAGCTGGGTGGCAAAGGAGAGAGATGTAAGATCATGCTGGAGGTCATCAGCGTGGATTCGATTTCTGGAAAAAACATATTTGTTTCCTTTTGGGGAAGGATCTTGGTGATGTTAGTGGAGTCGACTTCAAACCCTGACCACCTAGACATGTCCCGCGATTTACTTGATAGCAGTATTGAGAATTGAGGAGCCAGAGTTACTATCCCCAGATTAGTTAGGCGCAAGCCTGAAACTAGGTTATATATATATATATATATATCACGCTTGTTCAGCATGTGGGCCACGCTAGGCGACTAGCTAGGCCTAAAATCATCATCGATGTTTGCTTGACAGGAAAAGTAGGTGCCATCAATAGAGTACTACTTTTGACAAATTGAGAATTTGATTCATGTCAACTTCCATAAGTAAATTAGTAATTTCTTCCTCAAACGTTATATATTAAAGGTAGATAGTTTATTTTCATTGCTTAAGTTCGTTTGAATATACAACTATAAGGGTACTCACGTTTGATTCCTCAAAATTTTCATGAAAAATGTTTACTTTTCGCCTAAATTATAATTTTTTAGGTGGTTAATTAATTTTTTTTAAATAATTTATTTTTCAACTTTTGCTCATGTAACTTAATTTTCTTTCAAATAATAAAAAGTATCTTCTAGAGTAAATTGATTTTTTTTTATGAAAAACAAATATTTATCTTAGTAAGGATTATCGACGACAACAAATAATGAGATTGAATTGGGAGATTTGGAGGGCAGCAATAGAGAAGGAGGAGCAATAGAGGGCCCAGATGATTGCACTTGTGACGAGGAGGAGGAGGGTGGTCCAGACCCAGTAAGAGTAATAGTAACTCTGCCAACTGCGACTATGGCGTGGGGGTTGGAGGCGGCATTGTGCATTTGGGACTTGGTGGACGGGTAGACCTTGTCTACCATACCAAAGTTTGGGATTGAGAAATTGCCAATTTTCATGAAAAATAATGGCTATCAAATAACAAAAGTTGGGGAAAATGATTATTTACATGAAAAATAAAGACAATCAAACATTAAAAGATTGAAAAGTACAATAATTTTTATGTTAAAAATTAAGCTAATCAAATATATTTAATTAACAATTTTCATATAAATAATTTTTAGTCAATTCAATTACCTAGAATTTATTTTTTTTTCATACAAGTTTCATGTTTATAATCAAACACACTCTAATTTATTTGCATTTCTTTTGAATTTTACATTAGTTTGACTTGCTTTGTAATTGAGAGTTGGCATCATAAAATGTCAAGTTTGATGTAAAATGGTGGTTCGAAATATAAGTATGCTTATGTATTTTAAGTAATTATTTTGAGAAATAATCATATATTTTTATCATAAAATATTAATATTTGTGTTAAAAGTCAAATAATGACTAAGGAGGTGAGGGAAAATAATAAAAAAAAAAAAGTCTATGTGCTCTCTAAGTATTTTTCTAAGGAAGTAATCAAGTGTTTTGATCGTAAAGTGTTGACATTTGTTTTAAAAACCTGAAAATACTTAGAAAGGTGAGAAAAAGTGTGATATTTATTTTCAAAATTACAAATGGACTTTATTGGCAGTTTCTTCGAGCATGTTTTACTTTTTTGATTATGCAGTGAAAGAGTGAAGTTTTTGAGATTTTTGTTTAATGAAATCTTAGGAAAAGAAAAATTCCGAGGTCTTGATAATTATTTTAGATGCACAAGTCTTTTACATTTATAGAATTTTAACTTTAGTAGAGGGAGATCAACACTAAGTAATATTCTTCATTTTTTTTTTACTTTTAATATGCGTTCAGAGAAATTATAAAAAAATGTAAAGACGCTATGCCCCTACGTTAACGTATATAGGTCACGAAGTATATGTCAAGATTGTACAGCCCAACACGATGGTGAAGTTTCCCACAACTCTATCGCCTGTGGGAAATTATTGGTGGATGGCATGGCAACCAGAATGATTTATTGGTGGATGGCATGGCAACCAGAATGATTGATAATCTAATATGGTTTCAGACAGGCCATCGTTTGGTTTCAGACTCTTGGCTGGCGGGCTGGCTGTTGGCTCGTGCTTACATATATAATTGCTCGTCATCAGGTTTTTCCTTCATATTTAAAAAGGCACTAGTGTGAATTTGCAAGTAGCTATCCTCTACAGACTACATGGGTTGTACTATAATTGGCTTTTGGTTACCACAAAGACCACGACTTCTAGTTTAGATGTATCTATCTCAAAAATGTCAGATTCAGTTGAATTTAAAATAGTTGAATTTGAATTTGGAGCCGAAGAAGACTTCAAGAGGAGCCCAGAACAGAACAGTGTTGCTGCCTATGGACACTTGAATTATTATAAAAGGTCATTTTTCAATCAACATCACATCAGGGTACATCGCGTTTATTTTTGACCAATAATCACTTTCAATGCTGAAGAAAATAAAAAAAACTCCAAACGGGTCACCCATCATCTTCAACTTAATCTTCATCTTCATCTTCTGGGGCTAACAAACTACGATGGCAAGAGTTGAAACGTCGACAAAATGAAATCATCAAAATCGAAGGATTGACTAATCTTAAAACTTATTTAAATTACATTAATCATATATATATATATATATTTTAAAAATAACACTGATTTCTTTTAAAGCTGACTCATATGTAAGAAATACTCAATACTCTAGCAAAAGTGTTTTATTATTCTGTTAAGATTTTTAAAACAGTCCAGTTAATTATATAAAAATAAAAAAAGGTAAAAATAAAATACTGAGGGCATTAAAAAACTATTGAAATAGTGAAAAACTAATGTTGAATAATAAACCCTAAAAATTGAACCAAATCAGTCGCACCTTGAACAAAATCGTTAGAAAATTGATACAAATTTAAGTTTGAAAATCTTCAAGAGTTATATATATATATATACAGAGAGAGAAAGAGAAAAATTAATCATCGTCACACTATCCTTGTTATCTTTACCCTGTCATCTTTGACCCCACAAGATGTTACTATCATTGTCGTCATTACCCCCATCATCTTTAACCCCATATATGAACCCATAAGATTGATCTGAGTTCATAAGATCCATCTAAGTTTAATTCAAACCTAAAACACATACACATGTGTATATATAGAAAGGAAGAGAGTATATGTGTGTATAGGTATGAGATTTAGCTTATGGCTAAAAAACTGTTTCTAAATAAACCAACTCTAATCAATGGCGACGATAGGGTTTTTTTGCAAAGACCCTCATTTCCGTCATCGATTAATCGCCTCCATCCCTATCATTGTTAAGATTGATCTTTTGGATTGGTTTTTACAGGAGATTGAGAGATTAACAAAAAAAAAAAAAAAAAAAGAGAGAGAGAGACAATTCTCAAGGCCCAACAAAAATATTGAAAAAAAGTGTTATTGAAATAGGATGTCACTAGAATTGATGTGCAAAAAAAGAGAGATAAAGAGACATTAGATGAGGGAGAAGTGGGAAAAAAAAATAAAGGGAAAATATAAAGTGAGGAGAAAAGGAGAAATAATTTAAATAAATAGATAAAACGGTTAATTTGATTGTTCTAATAATTTCAAGGGAGGCTGATGCTATTTTTTAAAATACAGGAATAGTTGGTATAATTTAAACAAATCTCAAATATGGTCTCTAAAATTTATTCATAATTTTAAAATTACAAAAGATAAATAGTAAAACAAAGTAAAATAGATGAATCGAGCTAATGAGTCGCACAATTAAACTTTGGGAGAAATTGACTAATCATACATGTTTTTTTTTAATTTTTTATTATTCATTGGATAACCAATGCTAGAATTGATAAAATGTTGTGAACAAATTAAGCTAGTTGATCAACACGGATAAACTAAAAAAGCTTTTAGCATTTGGCCAATGAAAAGAAAATTAGAGAAGGAAAGTTTGATAAGGAGACAAAACTTAGTGACATAAAGGAAAATAGAAAGTAGAGGAGTAATGATGGTTACGATGATGACTAATCCTAAGAAATGAGAGGCAGTGGGAAAAGTGATCATGATGTTTATCGATAATCCAAATAACAATGAAGAAAAATGAGATGAAATGAGAGAGAAATAAAAAATAATAATTTCGTGTTGATGAGATATGTTAAGGTCATGATCAATTTAAATCAACACACATAGATTTATAGATGGGAATAGACCAAAATTAATGGATTTGGCTATGATAGACAAACATACCGGCTATGAAATTGAACCCAATGTTTGATTACCACAACTATGAGACATGATTAAACAAGCAAGATGAGATATAAAGGAGATGAAAGTATTTTGGGTATTTAAAAAGTTATGAAGTGATTGTTTGGCAAGAGAAAATCGCAATAATATTTTCAAAGTAAGGATATGTTGTTGTAATTTTCTCATAGCTCGCCGGTACTTATGTTTTTAGGCAAAATCTTAAGGGTAATTATTGTATTTTACCTTTACATTTTAGGAAAAAATTTCACAAATAACTTAGGTTATATTTTATGGAAATCTTTTGTGGTTTAAAATTGACATTTAAGGTTTTTGTGATTTATTTTTTTAACAACTTTTCCATTAAGTCAAGCTATTACTTATATTAAAAACTTAATAAATTTCACTCAAACTTTATGTGGTATTCATTTAGTTTTGTGGAGATCTCACGTGGTTTACATTTATTTTTAAGATATCACATGATTTAAAATTAGCACTTGAGATTTGTTAAAAATTAGATAATTTTGATAAATTAGTTATAACATTAAACTCAAAGCTAACGGAAGGGTTTTGAAAAAAAGAAAAAGAAAAAACTACAAGAACTCATATTCTAAATGTTAACCAAAGTATATGTGAAAATTATTCAAACCATACTTAATGCCACACTTATTATTTTCGTAAATTATATAGATACTCCTTTAGATCAGGTGAAATTTAAGAGACCTTATTTATATTTTACCAAATTATATTAACCTCAAATGTTGTTAAAAATCAAGGTAAATAACCATTTTTTTTCTTATATATATATTTGATTTATTATCTATTTTTTATTTCAAAGAAAATAAACTAAAAAAATACTAACGGTGGTTGTCAGTGTTGAGCGAACCTTAGTGAATATTAAGGTTTATCTTGTTCAAAACTTTACAAATAGCTACGATGTTTTTTATCGAAAGTAAAAATATATAAATGAATTTAACTTATGTTTAATTTTCTTCCATTTAAATCTATAAATAAGTTTATGGTGACAATAAATTAGTCATTAAGTTCATTGTGTGTATTTATGTAAGAAAGAGAAAAGAACGAAAAAAAGAGAAAAGGGATAACACGTTTATACTGTTATTATTATTTTTAATAAGAAATGTTAAAAAAGAAAAATAGTAAAAATGAGATAGAAAGATGAAACAAAAAAGAAAAAAATGAATACATGTATTTTGGTAATTTAAAAACCTTAAGAATAATTTGTGAACCACGGAGTTGTAACTGTCTCACTTGATTGGAAAATGTTGTAAATTTTTGAAATGGAGGTAAGTATTCTTAATTTTGTCAAATTTTATAGGTGTTTAATGTAATTTATTATCATTATTATTATTATTTTAAGGTGCGGGTTCGTGTGGTGGTGGTGGTTTGAAACTGAGATAGGAACGACAAAGGGGTCCACGCCGTTACCTACACTGACGTGATCGCCTGACGTGACGTTTAATTATCGAGGGTTTCTCAACGCCACGCGTGCGATTACAATTCGCCTCTTCTTCCACGGAAGCACTCGAGTGGGCTCCACCAAAGCGGGACCCAAGTGACAGATGATATGCGCGTTATGGCGCACTTAAAGATCCTCTCTCTCGCTCTCTCTCTACCAAGATCAAATCCTTTCGTTCGCTTCAGTGGTGGTGGTAGTTGCCGCGTCTCCACTCCCTCTCTCTATCAAGTGCCTCTCTGCTTCGACTATAGGTAAAATCCAGTAGTATTATCGATTTGTGTCGTTTGTTTCGATCAAGAAATTTTATTTCGGGTTGTTTCTGTCTGCAAGTGATGCGTTTATCTTCCGGGATTTTCGCCGATTCTGTTTTCTGGCAAACGGACAGCCTCTTGTCATTTTAACTTGGCTATGTTGCCATTCCATCTTGTGAATCATAACGAATTCATGCTCTGGTTTATGTTTGTCTGCTTTCTGTTCTATGAAAGTTCGTTTTGGGCTTTTTTTTTTCTTGTATCAGTTTAAGGCGCATCTTTATGCGCAATCAGGTTTGCATGAAGCCTGAAGAACAGTACAACCTGGGCACGTCCGGTTAGATTTAACGGCCAGTGCATTTCAAGCTGAAGTTTGGCCCCCCGAAATGTTTGTCCTACTAGCTTATGTGTTCTTTTGTCAAGAACTAAAGTTGTCAGTTTTTCTGCTCTTTTTTTCTCCTTTAGGCCATTTTTCCAAATTTATTATTGCATATAGTTTGTATACATTTAATGTGGAGTGGGTGATTTTCCGTGTTTGCATTGATATTATTTATTGTGTGTGTGTATATACATATGTATATGATGTGATAATATCAATGCATTGAAAGGAAATATGGCAATGCTAATTGTGGAGTCACAGGTTGGGTTTGATGCTGACATGAATGGTTTATCCATTTCATTGTGTCCTTATGCATACATTTTGACCTTCTGAACAACCCGATGGACAGTTATTATACCTTTTGTCTATCTATTTATCTGTTGATGGTTAAGCCCTTATATAATGCTTAAATATCCAAATTGTTCAGTTGAGTATTGACTGGTTAAGTGTAAAAGTCAGGTTTTGGAGTAAAGCACATTATTTCAGGATAACTGACTTCATGCCTGTCCATGTTGGTTCAGCTCATAAACTTGTAAGGTTGAAGGTGGGGCACAAAATTTGCGGTCAGATTCATTTTCGGTTTGATGGACCGAGTGGTTGCTGAAAATGGAGTTCAACAGGTCAAACTACTTTCTGCAGTCAATGAAGAACACGGAGGTCTCATAGTGGAAATGAAGGAGCCTATGGACTCCGAGACCTTTCATTCTCTGCTTAGAGCTTCAATATCACAGTGGAGGCAACAGGTTTTTCTTCTGATCACCTTCCATAAGCCTGAAATAATACTTGCATAGTTTCTTGTAATCTTATATGACGACTCTTCATGGAATTAGTCTTTAGGACTTCAAAAAGGCATCTCAAGTGCACACGGCTCCCTGATTTGGAAGGTCACAGGAGGGTCATTTTCTATATACTTTTTGCAAAGAGGCTGTTTCCACAACTTGAATTTATGACCTTCTTGTCACAATGGAGCAATCTTACTGTTGTTTGAGGCTTCAGTGTTGAAAAATGAAAGACGAAAAAAATGGAGGATGAATTTTTAGGCCAAGTGGACAATTCTTTTAATTGATGGTATATTCTGTCAGGTCCTGGGATCTGACAGGGCTAATTCTCTCCTAATGGCTAGAATTAAGGCAGAAATGAGAGAAGAATTTGGAGAGGGAGAGAGAGAGAGAGAGAGGAGAATCGAGAGAGAGAAGTCAGAAATTTGCTGAAAAATATTTCAGTGCCTTCTCATTCAACTGGATTAGGTTTTTATACTAATCCAGGCAGTTAGTTGGCGCCAATTGGACTGCCAGAGACAAAGTACAACTCAAGCAGCTTTCTTAAGTACAACAGTTACTCCTTAACTTCCATACAAAAATATTAAGGAATCCCCTTATACAACATTAGGGTCCTGACAATTACAACATCACCCCCCCTCCCCCCCCCAAAAAAAAAAGTATTTATTGTCCTTAAGAAATGGAGAGACGTCGGGCAGCTTGAGGAAATTGAGTAAGTAGATCAGGCAAAGACTCCCATGTATTGTTATCTAGGTGGTGGAGAGTCCACTGTACCAACACTTGTGTTAAGGCAGCCCCATGCCTGTAAATGACCTTTTTGTCTAAAATGAAAGCCGGTTCCACAGTGGGAGAAGCATCACAAACAAAGGAAGGCAAAATAGGACTAACCAGCTGTGCTCCCACTGATTTCTTAAGCAGTGAGACATGGAACACTAGATGAATTTGAGTATCAGGAGGCAGCTGGAGCTTATAAGCTATAGTTCCAAACTTAGCTACAATAGGAAATGGGCCATAGAATTTAGGACTTAGCTTGGAAATCTGCTTGTTAGTAAGAGCCCATGGATGGGAGTGTTTCAACTTGAGATAAACCATATCTCCCACTGCAAACTCCCTTTCACTTCGTTTTCGGGCAGCAAACTGCTTCATCCTATTTTGAGCAGTTGCTAGTTCCTTGCGTAACACCTGTAAAACTTCTTGTCGCTGCTGTAAACAAGTGTCAACTGCAGCTACCGTTGTAGATTCTAAAGTGGCAGGTAGAAGGGGAGGTTTATAACCATATAAGGCCTCGAATGGGGCATTTTAGTGGAACTGTGGTAACAAGAATTATACTGCCACTGAGTTGAAGGAAGCCACTTATGCAAACCCTTGGCTGTAAAAAACAAAGACAATGTAGATAAGTCTCTGAACACTGGTTTGCCCGTTCTGTTTGGCCATCTGACTCTGGGTGGTAGGCAGTAGACATATGTAGCCTTGTGCCTAAAGATCTAAACAGTTCCTGCCTTAGTAAGCTTGTGAAAACCTTGTCCTTGTCAGAAACTATGGATTGTGGCACTCCTATAACTTGACAACATGATCTAAGAATGTCCGAGCCACTTCCTGTGCTGTAAAAGGATGTGAGAGACTTAGAAAATGGCAAATTTTTTAAACCGATCCACCACCACTAGAATACAATCCTTGCCCTCTGATTTAGGTAGTCCATTTACAAAATCCATGGATATACTCACCCAAGCCTGCACAGGCATTGGCAATGGCTGCAATAAACCAGGAGCTGCCACTGTTTCATGCGTACAGCGTTGACACACATCACAAGACATGACAAAATCCATCACATATTTCCTTAAATTGGGCCAATAAAATATCTACTTCACCTTATGGTAAGTGCTCCTTATACCTGAGTGACCTCCCAAAGGAGATCCATGCAAGGCTTGCAGAATTTTATTTTTGAGCTGGTCACAGTCTCCTATCACCACATGTGGAACTTAGGCCAACTTGTCTCCTTTGCTCCACATCTCCAGATCTTCCTCCTGCAGGATGATTCAACACAGCAGCTGATTATTTCGTCGCCACTGCTTGAATTCCTTGTTGATTAGAATTCAGATTTGTTCCTCTTAAAGGAATTTGCTGTTTTCTCATTATTGCTTCTACAGTTAACTCCTGCAATCTTGCACTGTCTGCAGCTTGTTTTATGGTCTTTGGTTGAAGCATATTGATTGTAGGTCGTAATTCTTCGTTCAGGCCACTAATGAAACGAAGTATGCCTCAGTTAGATATGGATTGAGATTCAACATCAAAGACCTCAATTCCTCAAACTTCATTTGATACTGCTGGACGAAACTTTCTTGCCTCAGTTTATTAAACTCCTCCACTACATCCGTCATATTTCTGTCTCCAAATCCTGCACAAAAATCTTCTACAAAATCTGTCTAGTTGTAATTGTCTTGTAACCAGATCCAACTTTGAAACCAAGAGATCGCCACATCATTCAGGTATGCAGAGGCTAAGGTAATCCTTTGCTGATCCAATATGTGATACGAGGTAAAGAGCTTCTTACAACGCCTAATCCACCACCTTGGATTTTGGCCTTCTAACATAGGAATGTCCAGTTTTGGCATTGGAAAATAAGGCTGATTAGGAGCAGCTTGTATTTCCTGCTGCCTTCCTATAGCTCTGTCCTCTACATTCTCTCCAATTACAGCAGGTTCCATTTCAAAATCCAAGGAACCAGCTGTCCTAGCAGCTGATCCAAATCCTTGAAGGATTGGATCAGTCCTCTCTAGGAGGAAAATCATGAGATATACCCACCTGAGGCATTTTAGAAAAACATCAGCATGAATCCATCCAATCTCCTATTAATTCCTTCCACAGAGGCCTCCAATTTTCTGTCCAACATCAAGGTCGCCTCATGATTCCAATTGGATCCTGCTTCCAGAGAATCCACTTGGCTTTGCAGATCTGACACTGTTGCATTCATCTGTTGCAACTGAGACTCAAACTATTTCATGTGAGCTCCATCAGCCATGGCAGAAATTGTACAAGAAACAGATTTTGGTGGCCTAGCATGAGCTCTGATACCAAATTGTCAGGTCCTGGGATCTGACAGGACTAATTCTCTTCTAATGGCAAGAATTTGGGTAGAAATGAGAGAAGAATTCGGAGAGAGAGAGAGAGAGAGAAAGAATAGAAGAAGGTGAGAGGAAGGCAAATCAAGAGAGAGAAGCCAGAAATTCACTGAATAATACTTTGATGCCTTCTCATTCAACTGGATTAGGTTTTTATACTAAATACTAATCCAGGCAGTTAATTGGTGCCAATTGGACTGCCAGTGACAAAGTACAGCTCAAGCAGCCTGCTTAAGTACAACTATTCCTTAACTGCCATACAAAAATATTAAGGAATCTCCTTATACAACATTAGGGTCCTGACATATTCCTATAAATATAAAATGTCATCTGAATTATTTATTATAATTTATATCTGATGCTAGAAAACACTGTTTTAATAAGATACAATATTTTCATTAAAGAAACTTACAGATGAGCAACTCTTGGATAGGAGTAGTAGTAAGTGGATGTCATTCCTAAATGCAAAATCTTTTTAATCTGTGTACTGGTCAGGTGACTTTTAAATCTCCACCTGAAATATACTAGAAAAGCACTCATCATGGTAATAAAACACAATATGGTTGATGTCAATTTTTGGGCATTGATTTTGACTATCTTAGTAGACCAGTTTTTGTTAGTTATGGTAAAATATATAAGGTAATAAAATTGAATGCTGGATCTAGCTCTCCATCATCTCAACTCAGCTGCTATGGCTGCATAGTCTGTTTATGTCATTTCCAGTAATTTTGATATTTACCTAAAATTGTTGAATGGAATAAGTTTGTGACTGAGACTTGAGGTCCTGCATCAAGTAGGAAGGAGTTGTTACATTGTGGACTAAGAAGTGGAAGTTCTTATCAACTCTTCTTCAAGTAACAAGTGAGTTCATTCAATTTGTCAAAAAGAGTTGCAGATCAAATAACCCCCTGTATAAATTTAGGTCTTAATTTGGACTTTGCAATACAACATTTCATTGCTAATGCACATCAAGAACCAGTTACCTTGATGTATGAGTAGTAGGACCATTGTGCAGCTGCCTAGCTCTGAGGCTATCCACTCAATTCTCTCACAACTATAGCCCTTTTCTTGCATGCAAGTATAGTTATTAGGGTTTTTCTGGGAAAAAAGTTGTTTTATTTAACCTACCCATATGCTGCTGAAGATGGGATCTCTTAAATAGTGCACCAAAGTGGGTGTTTTTCGTGCATGTTCTGTGTTTAAATACCCATGCTTTATTTAGGTGCTAATTTATTTCTTCACATAAAGTTGCAAAAAAGATGGTATCTAAATGTACTTTTTCTCTTAGCAAAAAAAAAAAAAAAAAGGGTACTTTTTCTGAAGTGGATAACCATGTAGATGGTAGCACTACCACTCCTGTATAACAGATTTTATGCTCTTAATCTAGCTCTCTACCTGTCTATGCCCTCAAATAGACTAACCTTTTGTTTTCCCTTTAACCTTCATGGTCACAGAACTTTGTTGCCAATCGTAATTACTGTTTTTTTTTTTTTTCAACAAGTCATGCTAGAAATTTGTGGTTTTCATTTTGGTCAAATTATTAGATTATGATATAATATGAAGCCTGATTTGTTGCCTTTGGATTAACTTGCTAGCTTGTTCTACTTTGCAGGGCAAGAAGGGCATTTGGATCAAATTGCCCATTGGACTTGCAAATCTTATTGAGGCTGCAGTTAAGGTAACTGGTAATTGCTTGTCAGGAATCTAGGATTCATCTTGTAACTTAGGGATCATAACTATGACCAACAACAACAACAACTACATTCACAAGCCTTATTCCATTAGGTGGAGTTGGCTATATTAACTCATAGCCCTCAATGACTCACTTGATGGTAAATTGCTTCTTACTTTCTGGATTCTAGCTTTACTAGTTACCATGAGCCAGTATTGCATGCCTTCCCCTTAACTGACTGGAAACTGAGTTCATGTATATGATATTCCATTTGAATTGATGCAATTTTGGCGTTATGCAATTTGATATACTTTTTACTCAAAGATGCTATAATTATACTAGCTAACTCTTATCTGGCAAACTTCTGCTCTGGAATGGACCAGCTGAAAGCCTGAAACTGATCTTGGTTACAGAATCTTAAAAAATTGATGTTGAACAAACTTAAGATATGGGAGTGCTATAAACCTGAACCCACATCTTTTAACAAACCTAACTACTAGAAAGTAGTCCTGTTTGCATCATTAACTCTCTTTAACAATGGGAAATAGTGACAGTAGGCTTTGTTTGTGGTAATTTTCCTGTATCTGGTTCTTTTATTACTTTGATGAGTATTTTGTTTTGCCTGAACTCTCTTTTGCTGATCTGTTTTGTTGGTGGCAGGAAGGGTTCTGGTTCCACCATGCTGAACCTCATTACCTGATGCTTGTGTACTGGATTCCTGAAACAACTAATACTATCCCTGCAAATGCTTCACATCGAGTACGTGTTGGTGCTATTGTGATGAATGACAAAAGAGAGGTATGATTCAGTTACAATACTAATTAATATGGTGAAATATATGCCTTACGCATATTCATGCATATTCAGCAGACTTATGAGTTCAGAACTTACGCGGTCACTTTCTTGAAGAGACTTTTCTGTTAACTACTACACCTGTTTGGACTTTTAGAATATTCCATGCCACTGTACTGTTTCGGATGGTAGATTTTTGATAAATAGTATGAGAGTGGTCCTTCAGGTTCATGCAATGTGTCATGTACCTAGGGTTTAGCCTAAGGCTTGGATGGGAAATCAGAAGAATCCCAGGGGTTCAGGATCAATAGCAGAATGATTGAAGGGGGAATTGGACAAAAATGGGGGAGATACTATATAGAAATGAGGGAGAGTGTAGATCGGAACAGAGAAGGGAGAGAATAGAGAGAGAGAAAGCAGAGGGAAAGAAGGGAGATTGAGAGAAAATTTAGAGCGGAAAATCAGAGAGTTTCATTCATCAATTCAAAAACGTATCCTTATAATCCCCAGCTGTGGCTTATATAGCCTAACAGCCTCCCATATGCACCCATGTGCATAACAACAAGCCTAACTAAGGTGTGTTGGAACATTCCTCCAGCTAACAGCCTCCCACATGCACCCATGTGCATAACAACAAGCCTAACTAAGATGTGCTGGAACATTCCTCCAGCTAACAGCCTGCTGATGTGACAATCCCTTCCCCTTAAGGCATTTCTTGTCCTCAGGAAATGTGTAACAAGCTGGTTGTGTTGGGAAATGCCAAACCTCCACAGCTTCCAATATGCTTTTTCCTTCTCTTCCACAACTTGGATGGAGAAGTTTTGAAAAACCTCTGTATACATAACAAATTTGTAGTAGTTCTCATGTACACCTCAATTGGAACACAACCAAAATCAATTACTCTCTATTGGTCCAAATGAGCAGCTGAAAGTTGTCGGTTGTTGTCCTTACCAACTTTCCCCATAGTTTCTTCAATGTGGACTGGTGCAAGTCCAAAAGGTTGGCTAATTATGACCCTAACTTCCTTTAATATTTCGTCACCATCTAGCAAAATTAAGGACGTTAGACATGCATCTTTAGTGGCAGTTAATGGATTCCCGATAGACCAATTGCCATTCTTACTTGCAACAATATCTGCAAATGCCTTTAAATGCAATAATGTAGAAATGTCAGGTCTAGGGGTTGCTGTGGCATCAATTCCAATCATCACTTCATCCTTCATCACCCTAGACATAGATCCCAATTGGTTAGTTGGAATGAGAACAAACAAGGCAGTAAGATCTTTGTCCTCCACATCAGAGCTTTCGACTCCTTTAACTATTTCCCTTAGCTGAAACCGTACTTTTTGAAGCCATACTTTATTTGTTGAAGCCATACTTTCTGTCATCTCTAAAGCAATGTTTTGCTTAACTGGCACAAAGTACCTGTCATAGACCGAGGGTGTGATTGTAATTAGAGTCGAGTAGTGGCATTGATGTAACAAAACAGTAAAGGAATAATTCAAATTCCTTTAGGCGCCAGGCACGCGCATGGTTAGTACAGAAACGTTAGCTGACCAATATCTGAAGGACCGACAAGAAGCTCTACTAACCATCAAGCAGGAATTGGACCTCGCAAGTCAAAGAATGAAGCAGGTGGCGGATAAACATCGAACAAAAAGGCAGTTTGAAGGAGAGGAGGTTTATCTTAAGGTCAGAAGATTCCAGCAGCACCTCTTTTGCAAAGGCCCAATATCTAAGCTCAGCCCCAAGTTTTATGGGCCATTCAAAATTCTAGCTAAAGTGGGACCTGTGGCTTACTGTCTACAGCTGCCTGAGGGAGTGGGACTTCACCCGGTGTTCCACGTTTCCCTTCTGAAGAAGTCTATTGGACTGACAGAAGTAGCCAGTAGAACACTGCCAATACCAATTGAAGACATAGAGGAGACGGGTGAACCCTTGACAGTGCTTGACAAAAGGGTGATCTACAACGACACTGCTCCGTTGACTCAAGTACTCGTGTAATGGTCTCACCTACATCTGGACAACACCACATGGGAGTATCTCCCTGACCTCTTGCAACTGTTTCCCCGAATGACCAGGCTCCTTTAATTTCTTGGGGACAAGAAATGTTTTAGGGGGGGGGGGGGGAATTGTCATAGACCAAGGGTGTGATTGTAATTAGAGTCGAGTAATGGCATTGATGTAATAAAACAGTAAAGGAATAATTCAAATTCCTTTAGGTGCCAGGCGCGTGCATGGGCAGTCTTTAACTGCCACGCCAGCATGTAACACCTTATAAATACCAGAAGGTCAAGGATGGGGAATCATGTGAGGATTATTTCACAGTTTCCTTTCCTTCTCATTTCTTAATTCTCCATTTTCTAGCTCTATTCCTTACTTTCTCTCTATTCTCTCTCCTCAAACCTTTCCCGCCACAGTTCATTCTTCCAAATTTACAGAAGAACTCCTGTCAAATCAGTGCCCGACAGTACCATAACCTTCCTTGAAGAATTGAATTGTCTAACTCATGCAAGACTTTGTTTCCAACCGTTAAGCTTGCTTTCATTCTTTTTTGTGGCTGTCCTCCGATTACATGTTGTCCCATACTTCCTTATCAAGTCCACACACCTTCACAACATTGGAAGATATTTCAGCTGAGGATATATCTCCCATCATCCCATTTCCAACAATAGTAGGGGACTCCAATTTCTTTGCCAACCAAGAGTTTCTCCGACACTGCAGTTCACCAGTTGTAATTTGAACAGATAAAACAACAGAAAAATCTTCCTCCCGAGTTGTTTCCTGCTCATTGCCGTACACCCAAGAATTTTCTTTCACCATTTTCCCCTCCAATGGTGTCCCTGTGTCCATTCCTGTAATTGTCCGTCTTGTCCGGACATACCAATTGCATAGGAAGAGATGATAGAGTTCCACAGCTTCCTCAATGGCTAAATCATGGCCTCCATCACGACCTTCATTCCCGACATGATTTATAGCTTGCTTATTAGGTGAGTCATTAGCTTTATTCGGAATCAAAGGCAATAGAACTATGTCCTTCAGAACTCCAATATCAATTCCATTTCTCACAAAATTTTGATCCAGGACCCCATCCAATCCTTCAGTCCATGCACTAGCTACCAGAGGTAATGTGTTAGCCTTGGCTTCCTCTGTCACTTCCTCAAATACTCCCTCATCTTCCTCTTGCATCCTTTCAGTAGGTGCATCTTGAGGTCTTATTTCTTCTTCTAGCTTCTTGATCATTGCAGCAAAATTCATCTCCAATTCTAGAAATTTTGTGCTGTCTTCTGTTATTCCTACCCTCTGACTGACCACATCAATTTTTTCTTGTTTTGGACTTCCGTGATTATCATCTGGAACATCCTTATCAAAAACTTCTTTTCCAAAGGAATCAGATTGTTCCTTTGTACTTGTTGTCCTAGCCACTAGATCGTTACCACTTCCTTCTAGATAATGCTTTTCACTGCCAATATTATTTTTGAAACTACAGTCATCTTTCTTGTCATTGCTGCTCAAATCAGAATACTTTTTTTTCTGTCCAAAATCTGAAGTTAGTAGTGAATCGGTCTTCCACAATCTTGACTTCTCCTTAGGCAGCTTCATTTTCAGGAACTCCTGGGGTTGTAATGCTTCCTTAACCTCACCCCTCTTATTATTGTATTTTGCCTTATACATTCCAAAATCCATTTATGAAAAAACAGTTTTGTCTCCCTTGTCTCTCTGCATTGGACTTAGAGATTTGCCAATTGAGTTTTGATTCCGTGGACGAGTTTGGTACGGATTGGCAACTAAAACAAGACTTGATCCAATTCTTCGAGGAGAATAAGGATTATTCGTAGGATTTGGTAACTTGTCTATAATAATTGGATCAGAGTATTCTTTGGAAAGCAAACAAGCAGGTAATCTAACCTGGTTTTGTTTAGCGAACATTGTCATGTATCGGTCCATCATCTATCTTCTAAAATCATCCCAAATCTCATGTGTGTGACTAAACTCTTCTTGCAATAGATCAAGAGCACTGTTCAGCTTCTTATCCACTGTCGATTCTACAGATCCAATACGGTTCGGCCTCTCCCTCATCGTTCCCGACACTTGCTGCCATTGAGATTCCATTTGCTTCATCCTAATGTCATTGGCCACTAGAATTCGTATCGCTGGTGGATAATTGATCGCCTCAAGGATCGATAACTGAGAAACCACCTCCGTTGGAATTCAGTGAAATTGAATTCGCTGGAATTCAATGAAACTCAGTTTGCTCCACCTGCAGCTCGCAGCTACTTCCTGAAACTCCTCCTACAACTCGATCAACCTCCTTTGATCTGCAACTGAATTGTCAACTTTGTTCTGCAACTGCTATCTTCTCTGATTTGCAATTGATCGCCAATCAGGACAGACGGTAGCCTCAACTCAACAATTTCCCAATCCAAGCTGATCATTGGAAATCACTGCAACCGATCGCTATGGATCAACTAATGCTCTAGACCTGCTTCACCATTGATCGGCGAGCATGGTTGATATGTCTCAAATCGCTGTTAACTCACTTTACCTAAGTCAGTTGTGTTGAACAGCAGGTCGGACAATAGTCATCGTTTTCCGTCGGAAATTAATCAACAAGAAAACCGCCGAGGAACGATCCTCTGATACCAATTTATCATGTACCTAGGGTTTAGCCTAGGGTTTGGATGGGAAATCAAAAGAATCCCAGGGGTTCAGGATCAATAGCAGAATGATTGGAGGTGGAATTGGACAAAAATGGGGGAGGTAATAGATAGAAATGAGGGAGAGTGTAGATTGGAACAAAGAAGGGAGAGAGAGAGAGAGAGAGAGAGAGTGCAAAGGGAAACGGAAGGGTGATTGAGAGAAAATTTAGAGAGGAAAATCAGAGAGTTTCGTTCATCAATTCAAAAACATATCCTTATCATCCCCAGCTGTGGCTTATATAGCCTAACAACCTCCCACATGCACCCATGCGCATAACAACAAGCCTAGCTAAGGTGTGTTGGAACATTCCTTTAGCTAACAGCCTTCCACATGCACCCATGTGCATAACAACAAGCCTAACTAAGGTGTGCTGGAACATTCCTCCAGCTACTAGCCTGCTAACGTGACACAATGCTACCAATTCTGGCAGGAAAAACAACCCTATAACATGTCTGCTCTGGCATGACAGTTTAAAGGCTACTCATGAATACCACTTGATATTTTACCTTGTTATTGAAAGGAATTAGAATATAAAACAATATTGTATGCTTGACAGAATTTAAAATGTTAACTTGAATTCCTAACCCTTGATCTATCTCTGATGTGTACAAAACTCAAGCAATTAAATTTTTAAAGAAGAAATCTCTACCTGCTAGCAATTAAGTTCATGCTGATTGCACCTTTGAGAAACATGATCCATAGCAGCCGCATGCACTCCAGGCCTTTAAGCGTGTCCATGTATAGTGAATCGACAACTTGATATTCTCATTACTCTCAGATCTCTATACAATAGTATGAGAAATAATAGATCCCTTGCGTCCGTTTTCAGCTCTCACGCATCCATCTCTCTCACGACCGTCGGCCATGCTATCTCCTCAGTTTGCCATCTCTTTCTCGATCGTCCGTCGGCCATCTCTATCTATCTAACGACTGATCTTTCATCGTGTCCATTTTCTCTGGTTTAGGGTGTACTCATCCTTCTGTCAGTACCCATTTCTATGCCGCCCTTCCTCTTATCATCAGGCGGCCTGTTCGTTGCAATGGAGAGGGTAGTTTTGCAATCAGTCGAGTGGAGGTGCTAACTAAAGATGTTGTTTGTGGATAACATTGGATTGAATTCGTCGAGGGGATCCCTTTACAAGCTGTTCTCAGATTTTGGCTACGTTATGGACGTGTTCATTCCTAGTAAAGTAAGGCCAGGAATAGACCATGGGTTTGGATTCGTGCGGTACAAGTCAAATACGGAGGCTGAAAGGGCAGTTAAGGCCGAAAATGGTAGGCTGTTGCATGAAAGAAGGCTATTCATCAAATGGGCAAACTATGTCCAAGTTGGTAGCGGAAAGGGTAGAGCCTTGGGCGGGAGAAGGGGGACATCCTCACTAGGTTGACACTTGGATACCATTAACCGATCTTTTGCAGACGTGGTTAGGCAAAGGGGTGGCGATATAGACCGAAGTGTGTGTTTGGGGGGGGGGGGGGGGTGCCTCCCATGCATATGCCTCCCATGCATACTTCCCTTAATTTGTCTATCGATACTGGTTTGGAGGACTGGTTACAATCTTGCTCTGTTGGGTATGTTCGGACCAGGTTACTTGCTAATTTCCTAGGTGGAAGGCATCAATGTTGGGACATATCGTGTGGTCTTAGGCCAATGCAGGGGAAGAATTTTCTTATTGTATTTTCGAGTCCTGATGCTAAGAGGTCCTGCTTGTCGGGGCATACTAAGTGGTTTGAGCATTGGTTTGAACGAGTTTTTGATTGTGATAAGCTCTGTGTGATCGATGAGAGACTCTCGTGGCTAAAATGTCGAGGTCTTCCAGTGGCTGCTTGGACGGAGGAAAACCTCAAGTCGCAGGCTGCCTTGTGGGGGGATTTCATTATAATGCACTTGGACTCCTAAGAAAAGAGGGTACTGGATGTCGTTCAGTTCTTGGTTGCAACAAGGCATTCAATGATTAGAGATGAACGGGTGTCGATATTTGTGGATGGCAGGGAATTTATTGTGCAATGTGAGGAGGAACCTACTGTGTGGAATGATTGGGACAAAGTCAATCATCATACGTTGGACTTTTCGGTGAAATCTTCACATGCCCCTGCAGAGTTACCAATTGTTGAAATACTAGGTGGCAGGAAGTTGGTGGGAAATGTGGAGGGTGGATCTACTCCCTTAGAAGTTGCAGGGTGCAACTTGGAAAATCATGGTTGGCGTCAAAGGGAGGTGGGTGGGGTGGACGGGCAGGTGGGAATTGCTTGCGTGAAAGTGGTAATGGAAAGATTACTTGCTGATTTGAATAGTCAGATGCCTAGGGGGAATGATGGGTATAACCCTCGAGCAATGTCCGCCTTCAATGGGCATGATCTTGATGGTCCTGCTTGTGAGTTGGATGGCTCCCTTGGATGCGAGTTGGGCTTCATGCAAGGGTGTAGGGAGGTGGGCTCTGGCCTTGATTCGAAGGGCTTAGCCTCTCCCTTGCCTGGATTAGATGGTATCCATGGGGGGACATTCGCAGAGCACCACGTAGGTGATGATCATTTGTAGGGTTAGGTCGATAGAAGTTGCTAGGAGATACAAGCTATTGGAGGTCATGTTTCTGCAATGGGGGTGGGAGTCTCGTCCACGGGGGCCAATGGTGAAGTTGATACGGAGGTTGTTCCTCCCGAAAAGGATCCCCATCCACTTGTGGGGGTCCAGGGGAGCTAGTTCTTTAATCTCCGATCTTGGATCGGCCTAGACGAGGTTTATGTACTCCAAAAAGAAGAAGAAACCAGGAGTGGGTGCTCCTGTTCATGATCAGGGTGGCTGTGATCGGGGCTGAGGAAGAAAGGAATCATCTCCATGATGGGGTAACTTCAGATCCCTACGCAAATGCGGTGGACACTCTAAATTTGGGAAAGGCCTTGGGGCTGCAAGCTAATGGTAATGAGGAAGAATTAATTCAGGCACTGGTGACTTGGGATGCTAAGGATATGGAGGCTTGGGAGCAGGAGAAGGGGAGGGACGCTGTCCAATGAAGATTATGTCTTGAAATATTCGGGGATTGAGGGCGGCCTTGAAAAATGGTCAGTCCTTAGGCTTGTTTGAAGGAGGGGCATTGAGTTTGTGGCGATTTTGGAGTGCAAGTTGGCTTTAGTTTTGGAGGGGGAGGTAAAGAAGATGTTTGGGTTCTCGGATTTTGGGTGGTGTCTTGCTGAGGCAGTGAACTTGTCGGGGGGTATCTTGGTTATTTTGAATAATGATAGGCTAGAAGTCCATCAGCAGTGGAAGTTCGGGGCATGGGTTACAGTGGAATGTACTTGGAGGTGTTTGGGGGTTAGATGCATGTTGGTGGCAATCTATGCTCCCATGAATGTTGGGGTTTGGGAAGAGGTATGGTCCCAAATTTTGGGGTTTTTGCAAAACTATTGCTTGCCTTTGTGTATATTTGGGGATTTCAATGAAGTGCCTAAAAGAGAAGAGAGGTTAAGTGGGCTGGTCTTGGCAAGGGGTATGAGAGATTTTATTGGTTTTGTTGATTGTGCTGCTCTAATAGAAGTTCCTTTGGAGGGGAGGCTGTTTACTTAGGCAAACAACTTCAGTGCTAGCAAAATTGATAGATGTTTTATATCTTCGGAGTGGCTGATGGCTTTTCCTGACTATAGGGGCTACTGAGCTATGTTGCACGAAAACACCTCATAGGAGCTGTTTCCTCGTTTCCGAAATGTTTCCTATTCCCGTTTCCGACTCTATTTATGCCTATTTTTTTAGAAGAATATCTGTTTCCTATTGGAAACGTTTCCCGTTTCCGTTTCTGTGCAACATAGTTGCCGAGGGGCTTGTTTGATCATTGTTTGTTGGTCCTTGAGGCTAGTATAGTGAATTGGGGCCCCAGGCCTTTTAGATTCTTTGACTATTGGCTCATGGTCTTGGGGTTTGGGAAGATGGTGGAGGCTTGGTGGTCCTCCTAGGCTTCTAAGTTTGTGGGCTCTTGTTGTTTTGTGGATAAGTTGGAGGCTCTGCGTAGTATGTTAAAAGCAATGGAACAAGTCTTCAGTGGGTAATCTTTCGAAGCAAATAGAAGCGATTGAGGTAGACATTGATAAGGTTGACTTGGAGCTGGAATCAGATCCCTCCAATACAGGCTTGAAATGTAGGAGACGGTTTTTGCAAGTTGAGCTTTGGAGGTCCTCTAGGCTCAATGAGTCTTGTTGGCGTCAGCAATCTAGGATCACCTGGCTTCGCGAAGGGGATAAGAACACTAAATTCTTTCACTTGTCTTCCTCGGTTAGGTGTAGGCGAAATTATATTGGGGCTCTCAGAATTAGGGGGGGCTATGGTATCAGACCTGAAGTTAATTAAGGAGGATATCATGGATGGTTTGGCAGGTTAGTTTTAGGACTCGGGTTTAAAATAGCTAGGAGTCTCTTGCTTGGTCTTTAGGAGGCTGTCAGCTGTGGTGGCTTCATCGTTAGAATCCCCTTTTTCATTCGAGGAGGTTAAGAAGGTGGTATGGTAATGTGAAGGGAGTAAGGCAGCTGACTCTGACGGGTTTAACTTTAACTTTATCAAGAAATTTTGGCATGTTTTGGCTCCAGATTTTATGAGATTGGTTCAGTACTTTTATGACTTTAGCCTAATTCCAAGGAAGGCCCAAGGCTTGTTTCTTACGTTAGTCCTAAAGTCTGATACCCCTCAAAGTTTAGGTGATTTTTGGCCAATTAGTATGGTGGGCTGTGGTTTTGGAGCCTTAGCAGGAGAATGCTGCTTCTTGAAAGAGAAGAGTCTATCCGGGCTAAGCTGGTGAGAGTTATCTCCTAAGTTCATTTGGTAAGTGGGAGGAGGGATAGGGTATTTTGGTTGCTTGAAGAGGCTGGTTCCTTTTCGTCGGACTCATTCAATGAGAGGCTTTGCTTACTGATGTTTGGTTCCAATGTCCCTCAAATTAATTCAGTGGCAGCTCGTGTTTGGGGCAGTTTAGCTCCTCCAAAAGTGGAGTTGTTTGTGTGGCTTGTCATATGGGGTTAAATTAACACAAAGGACAATTTAGGTAGGAAAGGATTTCTGCAGGGAGATGATTTGCTTTGCGTCTTTTGTGGCTTTGTCCCAGAGTCTGTGGACCACCTCTTTGTCCATTGTGAGGCTGTCTTGTGCTTGTGATGGCAAATCTTTAGTTGGTGGGGCTATGAGTGGGTTTGTCCGAGATTAGTTAGGGGTCTATTTGAGCAATGGGATTTCTTTGCTCGGGGTAAAGGTCAAAGGAAGCAATAGGATTTCTTTGCGCTATGGACAATGTGGCTGGAGCGGAATAGGCTAATTTTCAAAGATCAAGGGTCAAGTGTGGTTGATATCTTTAACTTGGTGCTTACTAGGTTAGTGGCATGGGTGAGGGCTGTGGAGCCATCTTTCCCTTACTCGGTGGAAAGATGGCTCCAAGTTAAGGATATCAAGCCTAGAGGCTTGTTTACTATAAAGTCAGTTTTGGGTTGTCGTTTTCCCCCTAATGGCTTGTGTGTGGGGGGGGGGGGGGTGTTTTGGATGGTATAGTTTGTTTGGAACTCTCTTGTTTCGGGTCGTTGATGTACATTTGCTATGCTTTCATTAATATAATTGTGCTTACTTATTTTAAAAAAACCCTAGCACTCTATATGTAGATAACTTTATGCTTATTCAATAGGATTGTAATTTCATAATTACAGCTAGCCCTTCTTATAATTTCCAAGTTGCACTTTCATCGCTTATGCATTTGACCCTTTAGGCTTTACTTATACTAAATTGGTAGTAGAAAAATATACTAACCACTTTAGTATTATAATTAGAACTCTTTCTAATTTGAACTAAAACTCTTATAATTCATTCTATAGGAAAATAATTCTCTAAGCTTCTACAGATAATGAGCGGTGCCAAGAGTATATCATGACCACCCAGATTAGTATCAATTTGGCTATGAACCCTTTTTCTATCAAGTATTGTAATCCACTAGGGTATGGAATGTCAAACCTTTAGATTAAATTGTATGTGCCCAATGTAGTTGGTGTTAACTCTTCCTTTGACATTATTGTCTGATCCCTGATCTGATTGGTAGGTTTTTCCGTAATTGAAGAAGAACTGAAGTAGGCGGGAAAGTCGAATAAGAAAAGAGAGAGAGAGAGAGAGAATTGAGAGAATTAGGAGGGAAAAGATTAGTGGTAATTTCCTCATATGATCCCCATCTTCGGTGGTATTCTCTTATTTATAGGAGAGGCAGTTATTTACATCTTCTAAAACAACCAAGTGGCCATGTGCACTTGGTTCTAATCCCCTGCATATAGCCTCTATACAATTGTGTAACTACCCAACTAACCCAGTGTACCCAATTAAAAGATTACCTTCTCGGGCTGTGACAACCCTCCCCCCCTTGAAGTATTTATTGTCCTCAAGAAATTAGAGAAGGCTAGCCACTTTGGGATACTTTTGGAGAAGGTTTGGAAGGTACTCCCAAGTGGTGTTGTCGGGGTGCAGATGTGTCCATTGCCCCAAGACCTATGTGAGTGGCAGTGAGTCCTAGTAAATCACTCTCCTTTCTAGGATTGCTTTGGGCTCCACTTCTAATATGGGATCTTCAATTAGTTTTGGTGCCTCCTGGTTGCCCGCTTTTGTTGTGCCCATGACCTTCTTTAAAAGGGAGACAAGGAACACCAAGTGTAGCCTTACTCCATCAGGAAGTAGCCAACCTATAGGCCACGGGACCCACCTTCTCAGTAATCCGAAAAGGCCCATAGTACTTGGGACTGATTTTAGATATAGGACCCTTAGTGAAAAGGTGGTGTTGAAACCTTTTCACCTTCAGAAAAACCTCCTCACCCACCTCAAAATTCCGATCTGTGTGGTTCCTATTTGCCATATGTTTCATCATTTGCTGAGCTAGGGTAAGTTCTCTCTTGATCACTTGCAGGGCCTCTTGTCTGGCTTGCAAATATTGATCTGCTGTGGTCTCGGATGGGCTGTAGTGCATAATAGCAGGGATGATAGGGGGTGCGTATTCGAACAAGGCTTCAAAGGGAGTCCTTTTATGGGCCGTGTGATAGTTGGTGTTGTGCCACCACCGTGCCAAGGCCATCCATCTATTCCAACTCCTTGGTTTGGTAAGACATAAGCACCTTAAGTATGTCTATAAGCACTGGTTCACTTGTTCAATTTGCCTATCAGTTTTCAGGTGGTAAGCTGATGACAAACACAGTCCTATTCCCAGCCCTTGGAATAAAGTTCTCCAGAATTGGATGGTAAATACCTTGTCTTTATTTGAAATCATGGCTTGTGGCAACTCGTGTTGCTTGAATACATTGTCCATCAGCCTCCTGGCCACCTCTGTAGCAGTAAAGGGGTGTGCCAATGCAATGAAATGGCCGAACTTGGTTACCTGATCTACCACCACCAGAATAGTGTCAAAACCTTCCGACTTGGGCAACCTCTCGATGAAGTCCATGGTAACTTGTTCCCATGCTTAGGATGGTATCTCCAAGGGTTGGAGGAGTCTCGGGTAAGGCACCTGCTCATGCTTACATCTTTGGTAGGTGTTGCACCTTAGAATATACTTTGTCACGCCTTTCTTGAGCCCTAGCCAGTAGAATAGCTACCTAACTCGGTGGTAGGTTACATTCAACCCTAAATGCTCTCTAATGGGGGAATCATGTGGAGATTGTAAAATTTGCTTCTTCAGTTGCTCATCGTCCCCGATCACCACTCTACCATTGTATCTAAGCAGTCCTCCCTTTAGAGTATATCCTGAGTCATCTTGGGGTTGCATAGATAAGCGGGCCAACACCTCCTTGATCCAATTAGTCTGCTCGTAGCTGCTGGTTATGCCCTGCAACCAATCGGGTACCAGAGCTGAAATTGCATGGCAACTTCCCTCCGTCTCCCTTCTAGATAAGGCATTTGCCACCAAATTCTCTCTCCCTTTTCTATAATGGATCACATAATCAAACCCCATGAGTTTAGAGATCCCCTTCCTTTGCAATTGATTGTAAGCCCTTTGTTGTGACAGAAATTTCAGGCTCTCATGGTCTGCCCTAATGGTGAATGGTTGGCCCTCCAAGTAATACCTCCACTTCTCTACTACCATGAGGATGGCCAACAACTCTTTGTCATAAATACTTAGGCCAATATGCCTTGGGGTAAGAGCTTGACTTAGATAAGCTATTGGCCTGCCCTCTTGAATTAAGATTGCCCTACCCTTGTGTCATAGGCATCCGTCTCCAAGATGAACTCCTTAGAGAAGTTCGATAATGCTAGGATGGGAGCTTGGGTCATGGCCTCTTTAAGGGACACAAAGGCATCCTCGGCCTCTACTCCCCACTGGAAGTTGTTCTTTTTGAGCAAGATGGTGAGGGGCTTACTAATCACACCATACCCTTTTATAAACCTCTGATAGTAGCCCGTGAGTCCTAGGAACCCCCTCAACTCCTTCAGGGTCTTAGGTTTTGGCCATTGTGTCATAGCTGCAATCTTTTGGGGGTTAGTACTTACCCCTTGGCCAGATATGATATGACCAAGGTATTCCACTCTAGTCTCTGTGAAAGTACACTTGGACCTTTTCACATAGAGTTGATGGTGTTTGAGGATTTCAAAGGCCTTCCTTAGATGGTTAGGTACTGGTTTAGGTTAGGACTGTAGACTAGAATGCCATCGAAGAAGACCAGGACAAATTTTCGAAGGTAGGGAGCAAAGATATGGTTCATGAGTGCTTGGAAGGTTGCAAGTGCGTTTGTGAGGCCAAAGGGCATGACCAAGAACTCAATAGTGTCCTTGGTGGGTGTGAAAAGCTGTTTTAGGGTAATCTTCAGGGTTCATTCTAATTTGGTGGTACCCTAAAGTGAGGTTTAGCTTGGAAAAGACAGAGGCTTTATATAGCTCGTCTAAGAGATCCTCAATAATGGGAATGAGAAACTTATTTTTGATGGTTATGGAGTTGAGCTGCTGGTAATCCACGCAAAACCTCCATGACCCATCCTTTTTCTTTACTAAGAGAACCGGGGATGCAAATGGGCTCTGGCTTGGTTGGATTAAGGATTTGGACAACATCTCCTTGATCAATTTCACTATTTCAGCCTTTTGGACAAAGGAATATCGATAGGCCCTGAGGTTGATAGGTTCACTGTTTGGTTTGAGATGGATGGAATGGTCAAGGAATCTAGGAGGGGGTAGTGTGGGCGTGGCAAATAAATCCTCAAACTCCATTAACAATGTGTGAATTGGGCCATTAGGGTGTACTTGAGTGGTTGTTGATGATAAAGACTTGGCCATGTTCTGCCCGCCACTTCTTTGTCTTCCTGTTGCATATTCCTCCTCTTCCTCCACTTCTATTTCTCGGGCATATAGGGAGTGTAGCTGCCCTATTAATGTGCCCCCTTGCTCCAATAATCTTTGCAATCTCTTTCCTATTACCGCCTTGTATTCCCCTGCTTCTTAGCACCCCACCGGGGTCACTTTCTGGCCTTTTCTATCAAAGGTGACTTCTAATGTATTGAAGTCAAATATGAGGGGACTTACAGTTCGCATCCAATTGATCCCTAGCACAATGTGGCATCCGCCCAACCTTAAGATTCACAGATCAACAGAAAACTCATGCCCATTCATCATCCATTTGAACCCAACACACTTAAATTGACTCACAATCCATCTCCCATTAGCTATCAAGACCAATAGTGGGGGCGTCTCATGTAAGTTGCATTGTAGAACAGTGGTGGTTTCCTTGTCAAGGAAACTATGGTACTGCCTCTGTCAATGAGGACTACCAATGTCCTATTTCCCACTACCCCTTTCACCTTGGGCACCTTGCCTGAGGCCTGGCCTTGCAATGCGTGCATGGATAATTCACCGCCCTCTTTACCTTCCACAGGTTCCCCTTGTTCTTCCTCATCCGCTTCTTCCTCTTCTTCTTCTCCTTGGCCTTCCATTATCAATGACAACCTCTTGCATTAATGCCCTGGGCCATACTCCTCCCCACACTTGAAACAAAGCCTCAATTGCCTCTTATGTTCTATAGGCAAAGCCTTGGCTGGGGTTGGGCTTGGTGGATTCCTTTCGGTTAATCCGCTCCTTGGCCAGGGTTGGCTACTTTCTCTATTCATCCCACTATAGGAAGCCTTCTCTCTACTGCCTTTGGTTGATAGGCGGTGCCTCTTAGCGAAGGTCTTCAATGATAGTTCATGAAGGCGGGCTTGCTCTGCTGCTTGTCTAGCTGATGTCGGATAGAGCATCTTCACAGTAGGTCGGATCAGGTCATCGAACCCACTAATGAAGTTGGACACAAAATAGCTTTCATCCAATGAGGGATGTGCAAGGGATAATAAGGACCTTAGCTCTTCGAATCTCATCTGATACTTCTCCACCATTCCCCTCTATTTCAACTTATTGAATTCCTCAATGACATCAGTCCTTGTCTTCTCTCTGAACTTGTTGCAGAGGCCATTAACGAACTTAGGCCAACTCCATTCCGTCCTTCCTCGACCCCAATTTTGGAACCAGGCGTATGCTACATCATCCAAGTAAGCAGCCGCTGTGTTCACATTCTCCCTCTCAGCCACCCACTACTGGTAAAAGACTCTTTCACACCGTCGAATCCACCACCGGGGTTTGTCCCTCTTAAACGAAGGAATGTCCATCTGTGGCCCAGGTATGGTGAAGTGATTGCCCCCAATTCCTCGGTTCAAATTGTCTTGCTCTATCTCCATTCTTTCTCCTGTCTCTCCTTGATCGTGGGGTCTCTGCCTCTCCCTTGGTGTCATCAGAATTGGCGCCAATGAAGATCTGGAGGCAAAATCTGTGGGGAGGTTGGTATGAGGCTACTGAGCAAAGATGCTCAAAGTAGCACTCAATTGCAAGTTGAATTGCTGACTTAGTCCAGCAATCTCCTCTCGGAGCCCACTTACTACTCGATCCACTGTCCGGTCCAAATTGGCCGCATGCTCCTACTGGCTCTAGTTAATCTCCTCTTGCGTGTTCCTGATGCCCAATTCCAAGATATCCAAACGATCCTCCACTTGCTCTTGGTACTGTCGCATCCCATCTTCCATGGCATCCAACCTGGATCCTGTTTGTTTCGCCTTAGTTCCTTCTGCCATTTCCACAGCCCTTAGGTCGTCGGCTTTGATACCAATTGTTAGATCCCCAATCTGACCGGTAGGTTCTTATGTAATTGAAGAAGAACCGTAGTAGGCGGGAAAGTCGAATAAGAAAAGAGAGGGAAAGAAGAGCGCGCGCGCGCGAGAGAGAGAGAGAGAGAGAGAGAGAGAGAGAGAGAGAGAGAGAGAGAGAATTGAGAGAATTAGGAGGGAAAAGATCAGTGGTAATTTTCTCACATGATCCCCATCCTCGGTGGTATTCTCTTATTTATGGGAGAGGCAGTTATTTACGTCTTCTAGAACAACCAAGTGGCCATGTGCATTTGGTTCTAATCCCCTGCATATAGCCTCTATACAATCGTGTAACTACCCAACTAACTAGGTGTACCCAATTACGAGATTACCCTCTCGGGTTGTGACAATTATAAACTCTTTTCTAATATTCATACCACCTTGGTTAAGGATTTCTAGTCTAACATCTTAAAAGATCACTTAAGATCTCTTCTTTTTAAATGAGGGTGATAGGTTCCATGTTGCATTCACATGTCTCCATGCGAGATGCACCAAGCCCAACTCTGCATACCTATATTTTTGATTAAAACACAAATACATATGCATTGTCAAAGCATGATGATCTATACAAAAGACAACCATGATGCTCTCAAGTCTAAGGATCACATGTACAATTGTAACTAAGAACAACCTATTGATACACAAACATGTATCCACTTAGGTGTTCTTAATTTGTGTCAAGTTCAGTGAAAAACTTGTTCTCTAACAAGCTCTCATATGCCTGTCCTAGTGTCACCACACTAATGGACAGAAACTTACTATTCTGTAAATAAGAAAACTTGGCATGTGCTAGTCTATTTGGATTATCAACCCCCAATCAATAATCTTATGTCTAGGAGCATTCTAGAAATAAATTATGAAATTAGTCTCTGATTCTCAATTAATTTTCTAATCTTTATCTCTATGGATTTATCATGTATAAGCTAGACATATCATTGCATGATAAAATAAGCAATGCTCTAAAATAATAATTCAATAATTGGAAATAGTATTTAGTACAAAGAACCAACCCTAAACATCGTCTCTTGATTGGCTTCAAGTAATTTACCTTTAAGCATAGTTTGCTTCAAGTTCCCTGCTCGTTTTTATGCTGAAATTGATCCTTCAGGGAATGCGATGTAGTAGTTTCACAATGTGTGTTGTATTTTTGCAGTGTATAGGATTCTTTAGTTTATTGCCTTGTTATGTTTTGTTTTTGGTTTTGAACTGAGAAAGCAGGTTTCAGTTGCTTGTGGTCCAGGAAAACAATGGCTTCCTCAAAGGCAAGGGTGTGTGGAAGATCCCTACAGGAATTGTAGATGAGGTACACACCTAACAATATTTTCTGCAAGTTTAAACTGTAAATTTTCTTAATCCATCATTAAGTTATGTTTTTTAATCCACAGGGTGAGGATATCTTTGCAGCAGTAGTAAGAGAAGTAAAAGAAGAAACAGCAGTACGGATCAAAATTGATATTTTCTTTTTAATACTTCTTGATAAATGTGCCACTGACTGTTTTGGGAATATTGGGATTGTATCATTTCAGATTGACACAGAGTTCGTGGAAATACTTGCCTTCAGGTGTGTATTTGGCATAATCCCGAAGTAGTTTCCCTCAGAACTGATTTATTGTCATAGTTTTGAAATCCAGGATTCTGTCGTGATAGCTAGTTGCAAGTGAATTTGATAAAGTAGCCTATTTAATTTGTTTAAATTCACATACGATTCAGTTGCAAGTAGACAAATTGTTTGAAGAAGTTACAATATTTTTCAGAAAATCTGTTAGTAGTTTTGAAAACAGAGTCTTCAATACCGAAAGCTCTTGCCAACTATTTGCAGTTGGTTATGTAAAATCTTGTCTTGTAATTCAGCTTTATCCAAGGTCATAATGTTTGGCTAAACCACATGAAATCATGTTTTTCTTAACCAGTCACATCTCTCCTAAGCATTTATCTGCCGTCAAGATGATGTGGGACCCCACATGATAGTGAATTTAAGTGATTGTCTTGTTAGTTTAGGAGTCTTTGATTTTATTAGAACTTACAGGACTATATGGATGATTTTTATGGAATTAGGGTATGATGGTAATTAGAATTATTTTTCAAGGACTTTCAAGTTGTTGTAGGGGTCTTATCATGCTTATAAATAGGCCTCATTGACATAAAACAAGCTAATTCCTTGAAGATGAATAATTGTTGAATCTTTGAACATTTTCTCTCCACCAGCCTGCTTCTCTTCACCTTCTCTGTCTTTCCAATGAGTTCTGTTCCGCCTTTCTGTTCATTACTGTCTGCTGCAACTTCTCCCTTTTTAGTTCTGTTGCTTGGTTTTCTTCTCTTTCTTTCTTGTAACTTCTTTTTCTTGTTTGCATTTTGTTCTACTACTGTGCTTTCTGTGTCTCTGCTACCACTGCCACATTTTTTCTTCTACCATTGCATTTCTTAGCTTAGCATTTCTCGGAAAAGCTCAAGTTCAAGTTTCTCTAACAAGAGAGGATTGATGCAGTCAGTTACTATGAAGTCAGATCAACAAGATGGGAAATTTTAAATGATCAACCTTATCAGGTTAGCTGCGTTAGCAAATCTCTAATTTTGTTGGGACTGTTGGAGGATTAGTGTGGAATTTTAGTGGTATAAGGCTATTATGGCAATTAGGATTAGTTTTAGAGGATTTTTTTATATTTTAGGAGGCTTATCAAGCCTATGTGGACACATTACGAAAAGAGTCATGTATCCTTCCAGTCACTAGAGCAACCTTACTGTTGCTGACAAGGCTTGCTCTCTCTCTCTTTATAGTGGTTCTTCTTTTCCTCTCATTGATTACTAAGCTGCAAGTTCTACTCCTTCCTCTGTTTCCCTTTTTCCCTCTCGTGTTCTTCCTTTTCCTCTCTTTTCTTTCACAAGTCCAACATTAATCTAACTTTCTTGTGGACCATGAATGCTTTCTGAATGATTGTGTTAAAAGATTCCTCTAAACATGTCTAAACCATCTTTTCTTTTCTTTTTTTTTCTGTGAATAAAGAGATTAAATTTGAAATTTTTTATGAAACTTATCAAATTTGGACACAATAAATGAATGAAAATAAAGAGAAATTTGGATATTTGCCTCGAGTTGAGACAAACAGGACCCCGCTAAAGCAAGTTATTTTGTTAATGAACTAAAACCTTGGAGATATTCACTTGTTTATTCCTTTCAATTTACAGGCAATTCCACAAGTCATTTTTTGAGAAGTCAGAATTGTTCTTCCTGTGCATGCTGCATCCACTGTCCTTTGACATTCAAAAGCAAGAATTAGAGATTGAGGCAGCCCAGGTAACTTAATTAGGCAACAAACATAAGCCGACATCTAAAGATGAACATTTTCTAACTCTCCTTTTCTTTAGAGATAGTGTAGCTGCACTTTTACATTATAACAAATTGAGTGTGTCCTTGTTATTGTTAACAAAGAATTAGTGCGATAAGGAAGTGAACAAAATAGGATAAACCTATGTAGGGTTTCTTAGGTTTAACGAATTATAGGAAAAATATCAATCATACCATGTATTGAATTATGCATCCTGTATTTATACAAGCATGTTGCTGATCTACTTTATAAGAGATTAGAACTCTATCTAACTTTGAATTCGGTATAGATATATAGCTACTATGATAACTATTGTTCCCTATTATTTTGGTATATTATCTCTATAATCTTGGCTCCTCTAATTTCTCCTATTATCTAGGAGCCTCGTCTTCTTTATCACCTCAATCTTTAACCTCTCCTTATCTCTATCTTCTGGCAGCACTTCTGTTGATGTATCTTCCTTTGTCACGTCTTTATGACAAGGCCTAGGCTGTTTATCTTCCTGTTCATCATTCGGATTTCCAACACCCCTCCTCAAGCTGGTGAATAGATATCTCTCATTCCCAGCTTTCTAATCAGTGTTTCAAACCTTGGTCTTGATATGGCCTTTGTAAGGATATATGCTTCTTGATTTTCTATAGGAACATAAGTTAATTTGATTCCTCCTTCTTCAATTTCCCTTTGTATAAAGCTTTTATCAATATTGACATGCTTCATTATGTCATGTTGTATGGGATTATTAACAATGCTTATGCCTCACTTGCTATCACTATATAGCTTTGTTGGTAATGTTAGAGGCATTTTCATGTCTTCAATTAGCCTCACCAACCAAATCAACTCACAAATACCTTGGGCAATTGCCCTAAACTCCGCTTCGACACTGCTTCGTGCCATTACTGTCTGCTTCTTACTCCTCTAGGTTACTAAGTTTCCCTCATAGTTCAGTGCAAAAACCTAATGTTAACCGGTTGTCTGTCACGGATCTTACCCAATCAGCATTAGCATAGCTTTTAGCTCCTTTTTCATCAATTTTCTTGAACAATAACCCCTTCCCTGGTGTCCCCTTTGGGTATCTTAAAATGTGGTAAGCTGCGTCTAAATGTTGTTGAGTAGGTGAGTGCATGAATTGGCTCACAATGGTCACAGCATAAGCAATATCCAGATGAGTGAGAGAGAGATATATCAACCTTCTAGCTAGCCTTTGATACCTTTCTTTATTGACGGGAGGATCATTATCTTTTATAAGACATTTCTAATTCCTTTCTAGAGGTGTGTACCTTGGTTTACAGCCCATCATGCCTGTATCTTTTAGAAGATCTAAGGTATACTTTCTTTGGGAAATTAGGATACGTTGTTTGCTTATCGCCACTTCCATTCCCTAGAAATATTTCATAGTTCCTAGGTCTTTAATCTCAAATTCTTCCTTTAATCTCTATTTTAGTGCTGCAATTTCCTGAGTATTATCACCAATGATTGATTATATCATCCACATATACAATTAGGATGCACCTCTTTCCATTAGTTATACATTTAATAAATAGTGTGTGATATGCTTCTCCTTGTGTATACCCGAACTTAGTGAGTGTAGAGCTGAATTTCTTAAACCATGCCCTTGGAGATTGTTTTAGCCCATAGAGAGATCTATGTAGTTTGCATACCTTGCTTGCCTTCACTTCTTCTTCAAACTCAGGTGGTATCTTCATGTATACTTCTTCTTCCAATTCCTCATTTAGAAAGGCGTTTTTGATGTCAAACTGGAATAATTCCCAATCCAAATTTACAGTAATAGATAGTAGTACCCTTATGGAGTTTAATTTTGCTACAGGAGCAAATGTCTCCTCATAGTCTATCCTATAAGTTTGAGAGTATCCTTAGGCCACTAACCTTGCTTTATTCTTGTATATGCTACCATCTGATCTGTATTTGATAGTGAAAACCCATTTACAGCCTATAATCTTCTTGGCTTTAGGGGATCAACAATGTCCCATGTGTGATTTTCAATTAAGGCTTTCATTTCCTCCATCACAGCTTCCTTCCACTTAGGATCATTTAGAGCTTCTTGAACATTTCGAGGGACAACCACTTTCTCAACCATTGTTGTGACGGCCTTGAATTGTGTAGATAATTTAGAGTATGTTAAGTAATTGGAGATAGGATACTTAACGCATGACCTCACCCCTTTCCGGATAGCAATAGGAAGATCTAGATCATTGTGACTTGTAGCATGCTCCTCACTTGATGGACCATCCTTTGGTTCTAACAATTTGCTGATTTGAGGAGCAGGACCCTTGGGATACTCGTGTTTACTAATAAATTTTCCTTGCAACAGAAAGAGCACAATATGTGGGTATTTAGATTGAGTATTATGCATTGATACGTGCCCTCTTCAGATGACTGGCCCACTTCAGATGATCCTTTGCCCTGTGCTTGCAAGTTTAGGGTGCAATCACCGTTGTTCATGTCTTGGTATTGGACTCTAGGAAAGAGTAAAATCATTAGTTTGGATGATGATGCGTAGAGTCTAGATTGGAAAAAGCTTTCTTTATTATGTCTTGCATTAGAGTCTGTAGATTGTGAGTGAAAGTGACTTGACATTTTACTCTTAGAAGGCATTGCTAGTATTGTGAAATTGTTATATGGAACTTTTTTATTTTGCATACTTTGTTATTGGGTTGGGTAGAAGTGTTAAAACGGGTTGTACTGCCTATGGGCACCCTGGCTTAGCATGAAATGTACCATGCCTAGGCATAGCCTAGCAAAGTGAATGGCAAGTGACTTGTCATATTACTCTTAGAAGGCATTGCTAGTATTGTGGGTGTTACGAACAGCAAAAGACTCAAGGAAAAACCAGAACAAGTTCAATCATAGAAAAAATTTGAAACATACCTTTAAGGTCGGAAGCATACATAAACACACACGGAATATAAATATAAATCGAAAGAATAAAGGAAAGAGAAGAGGCCAAGGATTTACTGTGGTTCACCTCAAATTAGGGCTACGTCCACGTTGAGCTCCGATGAGAAGAGCTCACTGCACTACGTATGAAAAAAGGAGAATACACCCTCAAACAACTCACAATCACTCTCTGTACATCAATGGTTCTCTATCAAAAATGCCCCAATAATCACAAATACAGATTAGAGGCTAAATCCTATAGAACCAGAGAATAAAGAAGAAATCCTATACAAAGCATTTATAGAGCAAACGAAGGAACCCCCCAAAAAACCCTTGGCTGATCGAGAAACCGTCACCCTTTTTCCCCTTTTTCTCTTCTGTTGCTTCAAATCCTTATGCGAGTGATAAATAACAATTCTGGATCAGCTGAGATGGAGCCTCATACAGGTAAGATGCATGGTCGAGATTTGATTGTGCAAGACAATCAATATTCCAATGGAAAGGCAACCGGACACTTGATGGACAAAGGGGATGGTTTCCGTGTGTGGCCATCCTGCAGGCGCCACAAGCCTGCAGTTGCGACACGTGGCCATCCTATCCCCTAGACCAAACGACACCGTTTGATGGTTCAACTAAACAACATCAATCTCCACCTTGAACTCACATTCTTATATTTGTGCAACATGCTTCCATTCTCATCTTCACTGCTCGTGTTGGTTGTTTGATCAACCAACTCTAACATGCAGCAAGTCCAAGCAATGCTTGAACTTGGTTGCAGTCAACACCTTTGTATCCATATCTGTTGGGTTATTTTCTGTAGGCACCTTCTGAATGTTCACAATTCCATTAGCTACCAAATCTATTACATGATGATACCTAACGTCCGCATGTTTTGTTTGTTCATGGTACACTGAATTCTTGGACTGGTGAATAGCATTTTGACTGTCTGAGAATACCACCACTTTGCTTTGAAGCAAGTGGATCTCCTTTAAAAGCCCTTGAAGCCATATGGCCTCTTTGAAGGCATTAGTCACAGCCACGTATTCTGGCTCAGTGGAAAACAGTGCAACTAGAGGCTACAATTGCGACTTCCACTTGATGTAGTTTCCACTCAAGGTGAAAAAAAGGCAGTAGTAGACTTCCTTTAATCTCCGTCCCTTGCAAAATCAGAATCTATGAAACCAACAAGATCAAGTGTATCATATCTCTTCTTGTAACTGAGACCAATGTTTACAGAACCATTTATATACCTTAGCAAATATTTCAGTGCATCCCAATGTGGTTTCCCAGGGTTTGACATGAATCTACAAAGTGAGGAAATTGCGTATGCAAGATCAGGCCTGGTACTAATCATTGAGTGCATAATGGTTCCAATTGCATTAGCATATGGGATATTTTCCATTTTAACAATTTTTGAGTTAGATGTAGGGCATTAAGATTTAGTTAGAACAAAATATCTAGCTAAGGGAACACTTGCAGGTTTGCAGTTATGCATTCCAAATTTGTGAACAACTTTTACTAGATAGTCATGCTGTTGAATTTTTAAGCTGAATTTACTTCTATCTCTCTCTATTGTCATTCCTAAAATTTTCTTAGCAGGTCCTAAGTCTTTCATATCAAAGTTTGTATTTAACATTGATTTTAATTCACTGATTTTTGACTTAGACTTGCTAATTATCAGAATATCATCTACATATAACAATAGATAAACGGGAACATTAGAGAGCATGAAATAAAAATAGTTATCATATTAACTCGTAATAAAACCAATCCCTAGGACAAAGCTGTCAAATTTTTTATACCATTGCATTGGGGATTGTTTTAAGCCATACAAAGATTTTTTCAACAAACATATATGCTCAGGTTTAACAGGGTCAATATATCCAGTTGGTTGAACCATATAAATCTGTTCTTCAAGGTCACCATGCAAGAATGTTGTTTTAACATCTAATTGTTCTAATTCTAAATCAAATTGAACAACAACAACAAGCATCATGCAGATTGTTTTAAATTTAACTACATGTGAGAAAATTTCATTGTAGTTTATATCCTTCCTTTGTGTAAACCCCTTAGCCATTAATCTAGTTTTATATCTAATTGGGTTAGTGGGAGACATACCTTCCTTTAGCTTGTACAACCATTTGCACTGGATTAGTTTTTGCTTCTCAAGTCGAGGGACCAATTTTCAGGTACCATTTGCCCTGAGAGAGCCCATTTCCTCGTCTATGACTTGCTGCCACTTGTTGCATTCTTGGGAGCTGACAACCTCGTGGATGGCTCACTGCTCCTTAATTCTATTCCTGCAACTAATGCACAGTAAACCAAATCTGAATAAACATACCTAGCAAGAGGTCTTATAACTCTCCTGCTTCTGTCACGGGTTAATTAGTAGTCATTGAGGTTTTGAGGTGAGTTATGATGCTTTAACTCAATCTCAGGGTCATCTCCTTGTTCCTTTTGATCATCATCATGATAAGAGGTATGATCCTCATTGGACATAGGCAAGGGAACTCCTTCTTGGTTAGGATCTAATGAGGCAGGAGCAGCTGGCAGGTTGTTACTTCCTGCAAGTTGCTCCACCTCAATTTGAGAGCCTCCTAAAATGACACAACCATTTGGATTTTTCAGTGTGTTGGTTTCTTCTGTATTTTGTGATTTACAAGGGAAAATGGCCTCATTAAATATGACATCTCTACTGATAAGTATTTTGACTCCACCTGATTGTCTCTCCCATAGTCTATAGCCTTTGGTCCCTTCTTGGTAACCAACAAACACACACTTCATGGACCTAGGTTATAGTTTTCCTTCAGATTTGTGGGCATAAGCTTCACAGCCACATACTCTTAGGTAATTTAGATTTAATTTTCTACCAGTCCATTTTTCTTTAGGGCATTTAAGATTTAATGTTGTTGAAGGGCTTCTATTTACTAGGTGAGCAGCAGTTGAGAGAGCCTCACCCCAAAAGGACTTAGGCATATTAGAGGTGAATAAAAGACACCTAACTTTTTCAAGTAGAGTTTGAATCATTCTTTCAGCTACCCCATTTTGCTAGGGTGTATTCTTAACTATTTTGTGCCTAAGTATACCTTGAGTGTTACAAAATTCATCAAACTCTATGATGCAGAACTCTAAACCATTGTGTGTTCTTAAAATTTTAATTTTTCTATCAGCTTGATTTTCTACTATGGTCTTCCAAGTTTTGAATTTTTCTAAAGTCTGATCTTTAGTTTTTAGTAGAAACACTCAGATCTTCCTAGTAAAGTCATCTACAATAGATAGGAAATACCTATTACCACCGTGAGTAGGAACCTGAGAAGGTCCCCATACGTATGCATGTAGGTATTCTAGGCATGCCTTCGCCAGGTGAGTTCCTTTATGGAAGCTCAGCCTGTGTTACTTGCCCAGAACACATGGCTCACAGAAATCAAGGGATTCTACAGGCACTGATCCAAGATAGCCTTGGTTTGATAGTGCCTGTAGACCTTTTAGGCTCATATGACCAAGCCTCAAGTGCCATAATTCAATCTTATCAGTATTAATAATGTAGACATAATGCATGTTGACAGAGGGATGATAACAACCATTCAAAACATATAAACCATTTTTTTTTCTTAGCACCAGTTAGGATTAAATCATTTCCTTTAAATACATGCATAGAACCATTTTCTGCTCTATAAGAAAATCCTAATTCATCTAATGTACCAAGAGAGATCAAGTTTCTTTTCAAACCAAGTACATGTCTTACATTAGTGAGAGTTCTTGTTTTATTATCATGCAATTTGAGTGATATGTCACCAATACCTTGAACGCCATAAGAATGGTGGTTACCCATATAAACAGTTCCAGTTTCTCTGTTATTAAAATTTTGAAACCAATCAATGTTAGGACACATATGAAATGAACAACAAGAGTCCATAATCCATTCATTGTCAACAGAGAAATTAGACACAGTAAGCACTTCATCCAAACAATTTGAGTTATTAGCAGTTGTGGTCACATTCCCCCATTGTTTTTGTTTTATGATGAAATCATAGCAATACTTTTTAATACAACAACATATCCAGCCTTTATCCCATTATGTGGGGTCGGCTACATGAATTCTAGACTTCCATGTATTTCTATCTTTTGTCATATCTTCATTGAGATCCATACACTTCATATCAAACTTTAATGTCTCCCTCAAAGTCTTCTTAGGTCTGCCTCTACCTCTTTTTTTGATTAATTGTTCCATTTCATCAACTCTCCTCACAGGAGCATCTCTTGGTCTCCTTCTCACATGACCAAACCGTCTTAGTCTAGTCTCTTTCATCTTCTCCTCTATTGGCACTACTCCTATCTTATTACGAATAACTTCATTTTTAATTTTATCTTTTCTTGTATGGCCGCACATCCATCTTAACATCCCCATCTCCGCTACACTCGTCTTTTGCTCATGTTGGTATTTGACTGCCCAACATTCTGAGCCGTACAACAAAATTGGTCTTATAGTTGTCCTATAGAATTTTCCTTTCAATTTTAATGGGATTTTATCATCACATAACACCCCCGATGCATTTCTCCATTTTAGCCAACCTGCCTTAATTCTATGTGTGACATCCTCGTGAATTTCTCCATCTTTTTGAATTACTGATCCCAAATATCGAAAATGGTCTTTTTTTTGTAAGATTTGGTCTTTCAATTTTATTATAACATCCTCCACTCTTGCATTCTTACTAAATTTACATTCCATATATTCGTTTTCTTTCTGCTTAATTTAAATCCCTTAGATTCTAAATTGTTTCTCCATAACTCAAGCTTAATGTTCACTCCTTCTTTTGTTTCATCCACCAACACTATGTCGTCTGCAAATAGCATACACCATGGCACCTCTGTCTGAATATCTTTAGTGAGTTCATCCATTACTAAAGCAAATAAGTATGGACTTAGTGCTGAACTTTGATGCAATCCTATTGTAATTTTAAACGGTTCAGTATCCCCTCCGCATGTTCTGACCCTTGTCTCTGCACCATGATACATGTCCTTAAGGGCTTGTATATAGGCTATTCGGACTCCTTTATTCTCTAAAACCCTCGATAATACTTCTCTAGGGACCCTATCATAGGCCTTTTCTAGATCTATAAATACCATATGTAGGTCCTTCTGATGATCCCGATACCTTTCCATTAGGCGCCTCAGTAGGTATATAGCTTCCATTGTTGACCTGCCGGGCATGAAACCAAGCTAATTTTCTGAGACCTCTGTTTCTTTTCTGAGCCTCTGTTCTATTACTCTCTTCCAGAGTTTCATGGTATGGCTCATTAACTTAATTCCTCTGTAATTTTCACAGTTTTGAACATCTCCTTTGTTCTTATATATAGGGACCAAAGTACTATTTCTCCACTCATCTGGCATCTTTTTTGATTTAAGAATCGCGTTAAATAATTTCGTTAGCCAGGAGATACCCTCTTCTCCCATGCATTTCCATGCTTCTATTGGTATATTATCCGGTCCCACCGCCTTATGATTTTCCATGCATTTCCATAGCAATACTTTTTAATATGCCCCTCATTTCCACAGTGATAACATTTCCATTTTTGCTTTCCCTTCTTTTCTTTATTTTTATCCTTTAGCCTTGACCCACCACATTGATCAGTATTTTCCCTATATTATGTCTTTTATCATTTTTACCCTTAACAGGTTATTGCCCGATTTCTTAGATGTGTTTAATTCCAATTCCCTAGACTTAATGCCAGAAATTACAAGATCCAAACTAAGTACAATACTAGTATATGGTAAAGCATGCTTAACAACAACGTAATCATTAGGTAAAGAATTCAACAGAATCATAGCTTCACTATCACCTAATGTTTGATCAGTACCTCTTAATAACAATACAAGCCTAGTAAATTCATTAATATTTTCATCCATAGATTTAAAGGTATTCATCTTAAAATTAAACATGCCTTTCAAATAAACTAAATTAGGTGCAGTCATAACAGAAAAAAGAGAATCAAGTTTATTCCTAAGGTCAAGAGGGTTAGTCATAGTCATACCTTCTAACTTTCGTATTACACTGTCACTCAAATGGAGGAATATTAGATTAAAAGCCTCCTCTCTGATCTCATTAGTCCTAGCAAGTTGATCTACGGATCATTTTCGATCATCTGGTTCAAGTGCTATGAGCACCTTATGATGAGAGAGAAACACTCTCATTTTCTTTTTCCAGCTTCCGAAATCACTTTTTCTATCAAATGTTCCGATTTCAAATTGGGTAGAAACCATCTTCGCCTTGCATGAAGATAACCTAAGAGACTCTAGACTCTGACTGAGACACACACAACGAATACCCACTGACAAAGACTCTCAAAAACTCTAGACCACACAAACAGGCGAAACCCTAGATTTGAATCGACCAGATTCATATTGAACTTTGTAACCCTAAGAGACGATCTTAATAATCGTGCTCTGATACCACTATTACGAATAGCAGAAGACTCAAGGAAAAACCAGAACAAGTTCAATCACAGAAAAATTTGAAACATACCTTTAAGGTCAGAAGCATACACAAACACACACGGAATATAAACATAAACTGAAAGAATAAAGGAAAGAGAAGAAACCAAGGATTTATTGTGGTTCACCCCAAATTAGGGCTACGTCCACATTGAGCTCCGATGAGAAGAGTTCACTGCACTATGTATGAAAAAAGGAGAATACGCCCTCAAACAACTCACAATCACTCTCTGTACATCAATGGCTCTTTATCAAAAATGTCCCAATAATCACAAATATAGATTAGAGGCTAAATCCTATAGAACCAGAGAACAAAGAAGAAAACCTATATAGAGCATTTACAGAGCAAACGAAGGAGGCCCCCCAAAACACCCTTGGCCGATTGAGAAACCCTCACCCTTTTTCCCCTTTTTTCTCTTCTGTCACTTCAAATCCTGATGTGAGTGATAAATAGCAAATTCTGGACGGTTGAGATGGAGTCTTATAAAGGTAAGATGAATGGCTGAGATTTGATCGTGCAACACGATCAATATTTCAATGGAAAGGCAACCGAGCGCTTGATGGACAAAGGGGATGGTTGCCATGTGTGGCCATCCTGTAGGCGCCACAAGGCATCTTGCAGTTGCCACACGTGACCATCCTATCTCCTAGACCAAACGGCACCGTTTGATGCTTCAACTAAACAACATCAGTGGGATTGTAATATGGAACTTTTTCATCTTGCATATTTTGCTATAGGGTTGGGTAGAGGAATCAAAATGAGCTAGACTGCTTGTGGGTTGCTTGGTCCACAACAAAATGGGCCGTGCCTAGACACGGAATGACCTGCTTGCTTGTTAATTAAAAAAACATTTTTTATAATTTATAATTACAAATAAATATAGAGGTATGATTTAGCATGTACATTATCTTAGTGTATTGTTTATAATTATGTAGATTATATTTTGCAAATTATAAGTTTTCTTTGTCAATATTTTGAGACGAAGAAAATCATTTGAGGTATTATTCAATACAAGAATTATTTTATATAATTTTATCATCTTATGTATGATTTTTTAGTTATAGTAAAAAAAATGTTTTTTTTTTTTTTTAATTTTTTTAAAAATTCAAAACAGTTGGCCAAGAGCCTGGCTGGTGTGGCACAACCCACTTGGCCCTTGGGCACGGCACAGCACAATTTACATCTTAGGGTTGGGGAAGGGACATGACATTGTTGTCTAAATACCTCTAAATGTGGCACAGGACATTGTTGTCTAAATACCTCTAACTGTGGCAAGTCGATGAGGTCCGTCTGTGTTTTGCTTATGGGAAATGGTGATGATGTCACCTGGGTGCATGAGAAAATTCTTAGGGGCTTTTTGACAAAATTTTCAGATTTTATTTTAAATTCTTTTGTGTTCAATTTTTATTTTTATTAAAAAAATGAAAATAATACCATGTTACTAGACAACTTTATTTTGTTTTTAGTTTTGCTATTATTAATGAAAACATAACATGTTTGACAATTTTGTTTTGTTATTATTTTTTGTTCTTATATTTTTTTTTCTCCCTACACCTCCTGCTGCTGGATACTCTTTTGACTTGTCAACAGTGAGGGTGGAGGAGAGGGAAGAAATAAGAACAAAAACGAGTAACCAAAGCCATTTTCTGTTTTTGCTGTCAAAAATAGTGAAAGCAAAAACTGAAAACTAAAAAAAAAAAAAAAAAACTGGATTCAAATGGGCCTTTACAGTTGAGTACTGACAACTTGAATAAAGAGACTTCATGTTTTGGTGCTGTTAGTTATGCCAGTGCGGTGGAGAATCTGTGAATCATCAAACCTCTTCACTGTGAGGTTTTTAAGAAACTTTGAAACTTTTTAGTGTCAATTTCTGGATATCCTATATAGCTGGTGAGGTAGAGGTGGGGAGTTGTGGATCACCTATTGTTGTCCTTGTTTGCTTTGGCTAATTTGAGGAGAAAGCAAGAAGAGGCTTTTGCAGGGTACTTGATATCCCAATGCATTGTGTCACATTCCACCCTAATTTTGCCCAATGGAGGTTTGGATTAGGCAAAATCCTTCTTGGTGCTGTATATTTTGTAAAGTGTGTAGAATGCCCTAGAGGATTCTAGAAAGTTCTAGGATACCCTAGAACGTTCCAAAATGTTTTAAAAGACACTAGAAATGTGTAGACTAGCCTAGAAAGGTCTAGATTATTCTAGAGTAGTCTGGAAGGTTCTAGAACACCATGGAACCTTACAGTGTAGAATATTCTAGAATATGGTAGAGATGGGAGAAGCTTTTGGAGGAGTCATGACCACCATAGGATCAAATTGATCTACGCTGTCCATTGGAAGGCTATAAATAGGAGTAGACATTCATTCGTAGGTATGAAGCAAAATCAGAAGCCTTGTAAAGCATTCTTTAAAGCAATAGAAGTTCTTTGCTTTCCAAGCTTCCTTTCAAGTGTTCTTCTTTTGTTTTCGCATTCCTTCTTACCTTTTAAAGTTCTTTAGCTATCTTTATAGCTTGTTTGAAGGATAGGCTGACTTGGTTGCGACAGATTGTGACTAAGTGCTGTACAGTCGTTGGTAAAAGTCCAAGCCCGTGACAGTTTGGTATCAAAGCCTGGTTCGGCTTAAGGGAGGATATTTCAGCTATGTTAATAGCTAACAAGAGAGAGGGCAAGTGGTAGCGATGTTACCATCCACGAGGGAAGGGAAAAGGAGACGAAAGCTCCTGAGGGCAACAAGAACTGCAGGGAGAAGTCTAGGGATGTCATGGCAGACATGAATGTAAGGCTCGCTAGGGTGGAGCTTGCTATGGCCGATCCGATAGATCAGTTTGAGGAGTTAGGCTAACGCATCGAGAAGCTTGAGGGTGGACAAGAGGAGCTTCATGGGGAGATGCAAGGATCCTTGAACGTGGTGGTTGAATCATGTGCTAGCCAAGGTAAGGACCTCAAAGACTCTCTCCTTGGTGATATTAATGCCCTTAGGAGTGAAATTGTGACTCTTAGGGAAGATATCATAAAATTGGCTACCGAGCTGGGGGGATGTTAAGGGAGATTGGACCCTTTGTAAAATAGCGGTCACACAAGGGGGAGTTGTTGCCATGCACTCAACTCCAACCCCTTCGAAGGTGGAAATTCCTAAGCTCAAGGCATATAAAGGGTTAAGGAATGCAAATGAGATTGATAATTTCCTTTGGAGCTTGGAGCAACACTTTAGAAGTGTCAACATCCTGGACGATGCGAAGAAAATCGACCATGCGGCCCTCTACCTAGAAGACACTGCGATGGTATGGTGGAGGAGGAGGCATGGCGAGATAGATAGGGGCCTTTGCAACATTGCCACTTGGGATGAGTTCAAGAAGGAACTCAAGCGACAGTTCTACCCGGAGAATGCTGAAAATGAAGCTAGGGCAAAGCTTCGGCACTTGATACAGTGATGCAGCATTAGGGAGTATGTTAAGGAGTTCTTCGAGTTGATTCTTGAGATCCTCGACTTCCCCGATAAGGAGGCCCTCTTTACCTTCATGGATGGGCTACAAACATGGGCAAGGTTGGAGATCCAACATCGGGGAGCACAAGACCTTGACAATGCCATTGTTAATGCCAAATCCCTCATCGAGTTTAGGAAGCCTGAGAAGAGCAAGCCACAAAAGAGTTTTAAGGGCAAAGGAGGGGGAGATAGCCATCAAAGCAAGTAGGCAACAAATGATTCGGTAAAGTCTAAGGTAGACTTCAACAAGGGTCAAAAGAGCAACAAGGATAACAAAGGAAGTGGAAGGCCCCATTTGAAGTGCTTCCTTTGTGAAGGGCCGCATATGGCAAGGGATTGCCCAAAAAGGAGCAAACTTTCAGCCTTGATTCAGTCAAAGGATGAGCAACCGCGGCAATATGAGGAGACTAAGATGGGTTTTTGCATATCCTTAATGCCATCAAAGCCAAGGTGAAAATACCCCAGTCTGAGAAGAAGGGACGATTGTATGTAACAAACAAGGTTGGTGGACATGAGGTTCGAACTTTGGTAGATACAGGAGCTACCCACAACTTCCTTGAGGTGAAGGAAGTTGACTGACTTGGCATCAAATATGAGGAGGAGCAAGGATGGCTTAAGGCAGTCAACTTTGAGCCCAAATTAGTTTTTGGTCTTGCTCGCGGAGTGAAGGTGTGCCTAGGTGAGTGGTCTGGCCTTATGGACTTTTTAATTGTGCCAATGGATGATTATCCTATAATACTTGGCATGGAGTTCATGGATTGAGTTAAGGTTGTGCTTATCCCTTTCGCCAACACAATGTGTATCTTGGAGGAAGGGAATACGTGCATGGTACCTTTGTTGCAAGAAGCAAGTCTCCAAGCCAAGACAATTTCAGCCATACAACTTTCCAAAGGCATAAAGAAGGCACAACCAACTTTCCTTACTACAATAAAGGTAGACGAGTCCAACAGTCCAAGCTAACTACCAAAGGAGATTAAAGGGGTCCTTCAAGAGTTTAAAGATGTCATGTCTGCCGAATTGCCAAAGAGATTACCAGCTAAGAGAGAGGTGGATCACCACATTGAATTAGAGTTGGGAACTAGACCCCTGCTACGGTACCTTACTGCATGGTGCCTTCAAAATTAGAGGAGTTAATGAGGCTATTGAAGGAATTGTTGGATGTGGGGTACATCCAACCGTCGAAGGCACCATATGGAGCACCCATGTTGTTCCAAAAGAAGCACAATGGGTCACTTCGATTGTGTATTGACTATCGGGCGCTCAACAAGATCACGATGAAGAACAAGTATCCCTTCCCAGTCATCGCCGACTTATTCAATCAACTTGGTGATGCACGATGGTTTTCAAAGTTAGATCTAAGGTCGGGCTACTACCAAGTAAGGATTATTGAAGGAGATGAGCCTAAGACGACATGTGTTACCAAGTATGGCTCATTCAAATTCTTAGTTATGCCCTTTGGTCTTACTAATGCCCCAGCTACGTTTTACACACTTATGAACAAAGTCTTCCAACTGTTCTTGGATCGCTTTGTCATGGTGTACTTGAATGATATTGTGGTGTATAGTAAAACACTACAAGAACTCATCCAGCACTTACGACAAGTCTTCCAAGTTCTAAGGGAGAATGAGTTGTATGTGAAAAAGGAGAAGTGTGCATTTGCAAACAAGAAGTCACATTCTTGGGGCACATTGTTGGAAGGGGTAAGCTTTGCATGGATCCAGCTAAGGTGCAGGCAATACAAGATTGGGAACCACCAAGGAAGGTGCCAAAGTTGAGATCCTTCCTAGGTTTGGTTAACTACTATAGGCAGTTTATTAAGGGCTACTCTTCTATAGTAGCCCCATTGATAGATTTGCTTAAGAAAAATCAGCCATGGGATTGGGATGAGAAGTGCCAAGAAGCATTCAAGATGTTGAAGAGAGTTGTAGTGGAGGAACCTGTGTTGGCTCTCCCTGATCACACCAAGAGTTATGAAGTGCACACGGATGCTCCTGACTCTACGATTGGGGATTGTTGATGCAAGATGGCCACCTAGTTGCCTATGAGAGTAGAAAGCTCAATGACACCGAGCACCGTTATATAGTCCAAGAAAAGGAGATAACTGCAGTGGTGCACTGTGTAACATCCCGCTTTTCCAAGACGTGTCACTATGCTGGGATTCAACATAAAAATATATATTTTATTTCCATGATACATTTCTTAACTCCTAAAGTACCATATTTCAAAGAAAATTCCCTACATATCATTACAAATGCAGAAATAAGAATCGAAACCTGATATGGTACATAACCAAATTAACTTTAATCATAACATATGAAATCGTACCATAGTATAACATTGCATTTTCAAACAGAATACATGGAGAACCATCTCTCGGATGAACAACTGTGTCTCAGATATAATCAAAAGATACCTCAAAATAACATTGAACCATAACAGTATTACATGATCGATTCTTAAACATCATTCGTAATACGTAACATTCTTTTATTTTACGAGATTGTTCACCAATAGAATATAAGTTTCTGAACATGACTAAAATATATATGAAACTTCATGAAGAAGCAAAATACCGAAACAACTTACCAAACCCCATCGAACACGTCATCTCGTGTTGTTACATCTCAACCACTTCCTTGCCTTTGCTACAAGTCTTAATTGGAACGTTTGAATGTTTTAAGGGCATAGCCCAAGTTAGATGTTGAATCATCTAAGTGAGAGTTCAAAACAGTTACATGAATGCTTGATGCAAAGACATGAATAAACAAATACCCTAGTGTAACTTCTTTGGCTATCCAGCCTGACACGGAACCTTAGGCAGTCATCCCGGCATGCACACAAGGCAACGAGACTCCTATACGTTGTTCTGGCAATACCCTTGGGGAATTACGGCTACATTATCAGGGCGACATCCTATCCCAGTCACAAGTAACGATATGCCAACAATATCATACCAAGTGAAAAATCAGGACTATCGATGCAACAATACATGTACAGATATGTCAAGATGCATATAAATTACATATAACATAGCAACATTCATGAATAACATGCTCAACATAGGCAAAACATAACATGTATAAGTTTTTGGGGAAAACCACTCATCTTAACTTAGCCTCTCAAGCTTCCTCTGTATGCGTGCCATAATCTCGAAACACGTGCCCAGATAATTTCCTAACTTCAGCATGCTCCTCTAGCCCCAAATTAATTCCTAGAAGTTTTTGGAATTTTTCGGAAGCTTTTTCCTATTTTTCTCCATTTTTTCCTCATTTTCCCTATTTTCTTCTATTTTCCCTTTTCCCTTTCCTTTTCCTTTTCTTTTTTTCTTCTCCTTCTTCTTCCTCCTTCCTTCTTCTTGTGCGCGATCCGCCATGCCCAACTAACACACAGCACCACCGCCAGTTGCTGTCGCCCTCGTCGTCCACCGTCGCCTGCCCACACGCCACTGTCGGCCGCCCTGACTGTTGCACAACCGTCGGTCATCGTCACCTCTGGTGCGGCCACTGCAACTGGCCTCCCCTGCGCGCTGCTGCCTCCGGCCACCGACATCGCCGTTGCTCGCCGCGACCACCGCCGGTCGTTGCTGTCGCACCCAACTCTCTCTCTCAATCTCTTTCCATTTCTCCTCCCTCTCTTGGCCAAGCTCTTTGCCTATTTATAGGCACCCACTGCTTGCACTCCACAAATGTATATGTATATATTATACATCAAATCTTATCTCCAATCTTTTATCTCAATTGCTCCAGATTTCTTACAGATTTCCTCAAATCTTGCAGCCAATTGCTTTGCAACTTGCAGCAAATCTTGGCCATCAATCTTTCATACCACTTGCAGAAGGCTTAGCCACGAAGCTTCACAACACACGCGCACATACATACATACATATATATATATGTATTACACTATGACATAAGAGAAAAATACACATTTAAACCCCAAATTTCATCCTTATTTCGTTTAGATAATTCTCTAATTGCAATTGCACTTTTAAACATCAAATTAATTTGCATTACGATACTTAAAATCTACAATTAATAACTCAAAGCTTACTCGATAAGCACGTTTTTGCCCCAGTGTCCTCACAGGACCTTTGTTTCATCCCGAAACCACTTCAAGATTGATTCTTACATAAAAGCGGAGCCCTCTCAGGGTTCCGTTGACTTTCTAGAAGTCCCTTGCAATAATTCAGTTTTTCAGCTTGAACCAAAGTTGTACCGAAAACTATCTCTGTTCTGATCGCTTTCAGTGTCATAAATCACGTCTCAAGACACTCGTCAATGACATGCCTTTCTTCTGAGATATTTATGATCTGGGGCATTCCCTTCAGTCAATTCGGTCACTCATAATTGTGAGAAATATACTATAACCCTAAATTATTTGAAAATTTCACTTACAACACAAGACAAATTATACATGAGTTTTTTAGAAAAATCCCAGGTATTACATTCACCTCTCCTTAAAGAAATTTCGTCCTCAAAATTCACATATGACCGATCAAGAAATTAAAACACAGCTCATTATCTAAACACCTCATCACATATCGATTCAATCCTTAACAAATACCCTAGTTTGCATTTATTACACGCCCAATGCTTACGAGCATGCTGTGTCATTTACAAAATTTTCTATTATGGTTCTTTATAGACGACCACACATCTCCCAAACTTTAGGCACGTACATTCTACCCAATACTTGAGAATGCCACCTTGCATCTCAAAAATTAGAACCCTTGGGCTAGCCACGCTCAACTATCCATAGACAAATACTTGTCACCTACATATGTCTCCCATATCTTGTTCACCAGATCCAACTAAACTATTAAGCCAACGATAAGAACAGACGATTCCTTTGGCACTACACACACAGTCACTAGGCAAAAGCCTCCCATAACTACCACTCACTGGCCATCCACCCAGTCATAGTAGGCACACTCCTACTTAAAACGTTAGGCACCTCACTGCCATGCCCCGGGTGATACAAAGTAGTGCAATCATAGTCCTTGAAGAACTCCATCCACCGTCACTGCCTCATGTTCAGCTTCTTCTATGAGAACACATACGTCAAGCTCCTTATGGTTCGTGAACACATCAAATGTCCCATTGTACCGGTAGTGTCTCCATAACCTCAAGAGCACATACCACAGCTGCCAATTCCAAGTCTTACATTGGGTAATTCACTCTATGCCTTGGCGTAATCCATATATGACCACCCATTCATGTTGCATTAACATGCAATCCAAATCTTTGAGCTATCACAAGCTCTTCCTGCATCTGGCAAACCATTTCTACTTGACTCTCTTCACGAGTCCCCTATCATAGATACAACTATTTCGGAGAATCCCTTCACGAATCTTTGACAAAAGATTGCTGAACTCAAAAGTCTTTCAACCATTTTACGGATAGTTAGGGATCCTATTACAGTGCTCCAATCCCTTGGGACTTAGATTCTAGGCCTAACATAACAGCCACGGTGCTACCTAAACTTTGTGAAGACGATGAGAATATGGAAATTGAATAAGACTTTTATTCCATAAGTCTTACTACCCTTTACATGCTTAGTCCCTATTTAACATGAACGAAGAGAACAAATATGGAAACATAAAATTACACCCACATAATCAGCCCCAAATAATCAACCTAAACATTCCAAATATTGGGTCTCTCAATCTCTATCTCTTACCACAATCTCCTCCAAATCCCCTTCAAATCATTCAGGATTTTAACACTCCCCCTCAAGTTGGATCATAGATGTTGATCATGTCCAACTTGCAGATAAACTCTTCAAAGCTAGACCTTTGTAACCCCTTAGTAAATATATTTGCCAATTGTTCTCTAGTAGGAATATAGGTCATGCAGATTGTCCCTTTCTCAATTTTCTCCTTTATAAAATGTCTGTCAACTTCTATATGTTTAGTCCTGTCGTGCTGAACAGGATTATGAAAAATACTGATAGCAGCTTTGTTGTCACAATAGAGTTTGATGGGGAACTCTACTGTGGTATGTAGTTCCTCCAAAAGCTTTTGTAACCATAGCCCTTCACACATCCCTTGTGCAACAGCTCTGAATTCAGCTTCAGCACTACTTCTAGCTACTAGATTTCCCCAAACATAGGTACAGTAGCTGGTAGTAGATTTTCTGTCTTCCGCTGAGCCTGCCCAATCTACATCTGTATAGATCTCTATCTTCTTACTGTCTCCTTTCTTAAAGAATAGACCTTGCCCTGGTGAGCCTTTCAAATATCTGAGAATCTTATACACTACTTCTAGGTGACTCTCCTTTGGTGAATGCATATGCTGACTGACAACACTTACAACGAAAGCAATGTCAGGTCTAGTGTGAGATAGGTAGATCAATCTTCCTACTAGCCTCTGATATCTTTCTCTATCCATAGGCATTCCAATGTCTTCCATTCTTTTCCCTACCTCGATCGGGGTATTGCTTGGCTTGTAAACCAAGCATACCGGTCTTAGTCAAAAGGTCAAGAACATACTTTCTCTGAGAGACACTAATTCTCTTCTTGGATCTGGCGACTTCCATTCCCAGAAAATATCACATTTAGCCTAGGTTTTTTTATCTCAAACTTTGTGGCTAAGACTTTCTTCAACCTCTCCACCTCTCTTATGTTATCTCCAGTGAAAATGATGTCATCGACATACATGATCAGAATGGTCTTCCTTCCATCATTGGATTGTTTGAAGAACATAGTATGATCTGACTGTCCCTGTTGATATCCTTGATTCTTAATTACCTTCGCAAATCTATCAAACCAATCTTCCTTCTTTTCCCTCCTTGTAAAATCCTGGTGGTAGTGTCATGAATACTTCTTCCTCTAGCTCACCATTCAGAAAGGCATTCTTGATATCAAACTGATGGAGTGGCCAGTCCAGGTTTGTTGCCAAGGACAAGAGAACTCGTATAGTATTCAACTTTGCTACTGGTGCAAATGTCTCGGTGTAGTCAATATCATATGTTTGAGTGAACCCCTTTGCAACTAGATAGGCTTTGTACCGCTCTACTGTGCCATCCGCCTCGTACTTCACCGTGAACACCCACTTACAGCCCACTGGTTTCTTCCCCCTTGGCAACGTCATCACCTCCCAAGTTCCATTTTTTTCTAATGCCCTTATTTCTTCCATTACTGCTTCTCTCCATTTTGGAATCTCCAAGGCTTCTTGAATATTCTTAGGAATCTGGATTCTGTTAAGGTTAGACGTGAAAGCATGACACTTGGCAGAAAGAGCATTGTAAGATACAAATTTTGAGATAGGATGGAGAGTACATGAACGAGGTTGTTTTCTAAGAGCAATGGGTAAGTCATCGAGATTTTTTACCTGGTCAGGATTAGGTTTTGGCTCATGAGTAGTCGGAGTTATCACCAGTTCAAACTCTTTTGGTGCTTCGGATGCAAGAGTCTTATCGGGCTTTGATTTAGGTCTCCTTGAGTAGATAAGTGGTTCCCTGTCTGTTTGGTTTCCCACATCTCCCCCTGAGTTCAAGATTCCTTCAGCGTTGAACAAAGAAGGGGAGGATATATTGTAAGGGGTAGACTCAAAGATCGCAACATCGAAGTCGGTGTTTGAGGATCGAGCTTCACTCAAGGACTCCCCCTGAAGCGAGTAGTAGGGAGTATGCTCAAAAAATGTGACATCCAGACTAACATATAATTTCTATGAAAGAGGGTCTTGACATTTGTAACCCTTCTGAGTAGGGGAGTAACCAAGGAAGACACATTTGAGGGCTCTCGGATCCAACTTAGTACGTTGGGAGGCGTGAATGTGGACAAATATGGTGGACCCAAAAACACGAAGTGGGAGAGATGAACTGAGCCGAGAATTAGGGAAGATCTCCTGGAATTTTTAGGGAAGGGTTGCAAATGAGAGAATTCGACTAGGCATTCGATTGATGAGGAATGCAGAGGTCAAAATGGCATCACCCCAAAAATTATTTTTCATGTGAGAGATAAACAGTAGGGCACGAGCTACCTCAAGTATATGTCGGTTTTTCCGTTTAGCAACCCCATGTTATTGGGGGGTGTGAATGCAAGAATTCTGGTGAACAATGCCTTTGTCTTGAAGATAGGGGCCCAAAGAATGATTAAAGTACTTAGTGCCATTATCAGTATGAAGAATTTGGATTTTTGTGTGAAATTGAGTGTAAATCATAGTGTAGAAGTTCATGAAAACAGAACTAAGTTCAGTTTTATTATGTAGTAAATACACCAAACAGAGACGAGAATGGTCATCAGTAAAGGTAATAAACCATTTTGTGTGGGTCCTATTGGGAACACGTGAAGGCCCCAAAAGGTCACTGTGAATCAGAGTAAAAGGCAACGATGGTTTATAAGGACATGAGGGAAAAGTAGTGCGAGGATGTTTTGCAAGTTCACAAACTTCACATTGTAAATCCAAAGGAGTTTTATTCGAACAAAGTGAAGGAAACAAATGTTTTAAATATTAAAAATTTGGATGACCTATTCGTTTGTGCCAAAACAAAAGGTCACTATCCCTAGATACAGAATTACAAATAGAAAGATGACATTGTTTACTCATGTGAGCGTCATCAAAGTAGTAGAGTCCCTTGCATTCCTTAACATTGCCAATCGTCTTCCCCGATGATAGATCCTGAAAGACACAATGGGAAGACAAAAATGTAGTTGAGCAATGAGATTGGTTGGTTAGCTGACTAACAGACAATAGATTGCAAAACAGATTAGGAACATGTAGAACAGACTCCAAAGTAATAAATTTAGAGATACGAATACTCCCATTGCCAGCTACTGAGGATAAAGTACCATCTGCAATTTTTACTTTCAAGTTACCAACACAAGGTGAATATGTGGAAAATAAATGATGAGTATCAGTCATATGGTTGGATGCGCCAGAATCAATAATCCAGGGAGTACGGTGCGAAGTAGTACTAAGAGCATTCAAAAAAGTACCTTTGTGGGCTAAGGAACCTGATGGCGGAGGCGTAGAGGATTGACCCGAGGCTTGAAAAGTTGAAAAAAGAGCATATAACTTCTCAAGTTGCTCGGGGTTAAAACCCCCAATAGAGGCTGACTGAGTATGATGGGCTGTTTCTATTTGTTGTTCAGTCAAGGCCTGGTACCTATGAGATTTATTGGGCTGTCTGAGCTTCCAATCAGCAGGCTTGCCATGTAAAATCCAACAGGTATCTTTGGAATGGCCTGATTTTTTGCAATGGTCACAAAATGGCCTTTTGTTTTGTCATAGCCTAGATCCTGTGGGAGGCCCATGAGTCACAAGGGCTGAAGCCTCAGGCCCAAATCCAATTTTCTCCTTCATCATCACCTTCTGCCTACTTTCTTCATGCCGAATTTCGGAGAATACTTCTCGAATGGAAGGTAATGGCGGGCAACCCAAGACTAGGCTCCTCACACCGTCGAGTTCTCTGTTGAGCCCAGCCAGAAATTCGTACACTCTCTCGTTCTCCATCATTTTCTTGAATCACACATTGTCACCCGTGCACTCCCAAGATTCTTCACAACTGAGATCCAGTTCCTGCCATAAACTCAGCATCTTCGTGTAGTATTCCGTCACCTCCCTTTCTCCTTGCTTCATCTGCCACAGCCGAGTCTTGATCTTGAAGATTTGAGAGGCATTCTCGGCGTCAGAGTAGGTTTCGCGAACGGCTTCCCACACATCTTTTGCTGTCGGCAGGAACATGTATGTTTTGTCGATTGCTGGTCGCATGGAGTGGATCAAGTAGGAGGTGATGAGGGAATTCTCAGACCGCCATTTCTGGAAGACCGCCACCTCCTTGGAAGATGGTTATTTGATCTTGCCAGTAAGGAATCCCAGTTTACCTTTGCCGTCGATGACCAGCTTGATGGATTGGGCCCATTCACGGTAACTCTTCCCATTCAACTTTTCTACGGTAAGACAAATTGAATAATTTTCAAACCCGTCGGTCGAACCCATGGAGGGGGTTATCTCTGATTCTCCCTGTTGAGTTACTGACTGGGTGGACTCATGGCTGTCAGCCATGGCTTGCTAGAGTTTTTCAGAGTGACCTGGGCTCTGATACCATGAAGACGATGAGAATATGGAAATCGAATAAGACTTTTATTCCATAAGTCTTACTACCCTTTACATGCTTAGTCCTTATTTAACATGAACGAAGAGAACAAATATGGAAACATAAAATTACACCCACATAATCAGCCTAAACATTCCAAATATTGGATCTCTCAATCTCAATCTCTTACCACAATCTCCTCCAAATCCCCTTCAAATCATTCAGGATTTCAACACTTTGACATCTGATTATCTTCGTAGTTCACTATGTAGCTCTGACTCATGGGCCTTACACCCATATTGCGAGCTGGCCTACCAGCCGTTCCAGTCATTAGTCACATGCCCATCACTAGTCTTCTGCCTTGGTCGTTAGGCTCGGATCCGCTCTTACAGGCTACACACCCATGGTGCTATCATTAAGCTATAGCCTCCTGTCCCGTCTCTGAGAGTTACAATTGTCCCAACTTTCGTTACTTTTGGTACCTCTTATAGTATTAGCCTTAATTCCAAACCTCATGGATCCTTGATCCTCTTTGGAGTTACACTTACTTAGGTTACCAATCTTTGCTTGGATCCACCTTTTTCCAAAACTTCGAATCGTCTCCCGAAACTTATCAGGACATCTGACTTTTCTGAACTCCCTAAGCTCATGGTGCCTATGATAATGAATTTCGATCTCATGTTCACCCTTATGGAGCCTCATGCTCTCATCACCTTTGTTACGACCTAGCAACAAATCTCGGTTACAACACCCATCATGATGCTGCCAACAATGCCACTCAGGACCACCAAAACTCACCTTCGAAGAATTTGGTGTACAACTGGTGCTCCCTAAGAGTTCCCAACATTATCTTGAATGTTCCTCATGCATTTCCCTATCCAAGGAGTACACCAGTATATTATCAACAAATACAATCACCATTGCGACTTTAATGCAACTGGTGGATCATAAGGCAACATCAAATCATATCTTAATTGTCATTCAGGAATGTCTCATTCCCTTATCTTACCCTTGATTGCACATCAATCTTAGAAAAATATCTCAGCCTCTTGCAATTGGTTAATAATTCATCATTTCGAGGTAAAAGATATTGACTCTTAATTATCATTCACTGAAAGCCTAATAATTTATATCCTCAGTCAAGCCACACATAGCTAAGCATCTAATAATCTCAAGCTATCAATGGAAAATTCATACTCATTATTAAGAAATACTCTCAATAAATTTTTCGAGAATACATTCCGGTATTTCTCTCACTACCTCAACTTTCTTACGGCTTTTCACTGACCGCTTGTGCCTACACCACATATCCACAAGCTTCTTATATGCATAGCTCGCTAACATGATCTTTAATGATTGTCCAGCTATACATCTCATAATTTGCCCATTAGTGCTAACTAGACCAACCGTTTAGCCATACAAGAGTTCCTTTCTTCAAAATCAAAGATCCTGGATCTCTAATAGATTTAGGTCTATTAGGAATGAAACATCTCCTACTACAACCTATCATCCTAGCACATCTGTCATCACCTATTTCTCTCAAGCTTGTCATAGATTCACATAACCACAAAGACAAGAATTTATAACCATCCCATTAACTAGAGCATGTAGGTACTTACGTCACCTATAGTACTCCAGTCTTCGCTGATCATGGGTTTCACAGCTTAAGAGATTCAAACTCTATTATTTCCTAAAGACTCGCTGGATTTCTTCTTGAAAAACTTTGAAGTCTCATCACGAAATCCTTAAATTCTCAATGGCCCTTAAAATCAATCCTTTAAGGAAATTCCAAATCGATTTATCTTTAAAGATCTCAAATTAGATCACGTTACCTGGTTCCAACCATTTTCTTATATGCTGATGAACAACCGAACCTCAAGAACCTACATGGATTCTTTTCTTAAGTATACCTTAAATCCAAAATAACGATTTAGGTCCCCATACGGCTTGCACAAGGCATAACTTATTCACGTGTCCCTTCTCACAGACTTTCGAATCCCTAAGCCCACTTGGCACACTGAACTGTAGTCACAATCTCAGTTGCCTAGGTCTTTCATCATTTTCTTTATGGTCGTTACCACCTAACAAGCAACTCTTGTGAGGTACAATAATTCTACCTTGAACTGAGATTTCCATCGCACAACTCATCATCAAGGCTCTAGGTTAGCCATGCTCTACTACTCGAAATCTTTCTCACCAAGATTTCACTGCCTTACGTATTTCCTTCTTCAGATCCAGCTAAGTGTTGGCCTGCGACCATTAAATTAGTCCTTCCTAGACACTACACTCACCGTCAGCCAACACACAGGCTGTCACCATCAACCCGATCACATAGTAGGCTTACTCCTACACCAAGCGTCGACCCCCACACGGGTACACCCCGAGTGAACTGCACAATCTTGTCGTAGTCCTCCAATAACTACCATTCACTGTCGCCGCCTCATGTCTAACTCTTTCTGCAAGAACACACGTCCTAGGCCCTCGTCACCAGTGATTACATCACCAAATAGGTAGTGCCTATACGGCCTGTGAGCATGCATCAAATCTACCATATCCACTTTACATGTTGGATAGCTCTTTCCATGCAACCCAACTCTATCCTCGAGGCATATGCCCAAAATGACCTATCTCATGATCCCTCTAGCATTGCCACACTAGACACTGAGGTTAATCTACCCCTTGAGCCTCACAACGCTTATCTCATGGAAGAACGTTTCACGATTGACTCCTTTGTGATATGCCACAATTACATACTAGAACTTAACATATCACAATTCCCTCATAGTGTTTCCAACACCACTCATACTTGCATTCTCAAGTCATTTCTCAACTAAAGAGTGCATTTGCATGACGTCTAATAAAGACAACCTCACATCTTACCAATAGATTTTCCTTGCGAATATCTTCATGTTCTTGCAACGGCCATCCATCTTCGACCTCTCACTTAACCCAATCCCTTGGATCTTTGATCTACACATCTCATTTTCAGAGTCACTAAATTATCCTTAGATTCAAATTTCGATGATTCATATCATCCATTTTTGAACCTAATATTGACAGCTTGGTTATGCCACATCAGACTAACCATTCACTCGATCATTCGTGATATCCTTACATTCGAACCATTTGACCCTATACTTGATTTGTTTATACAAACGATTTGATCTGCGATAGGTTGGTTTTATGTGGGAGGTTCGTCCCAAATTGTTTTATACCTATGCATTAAATTTCGTGCGTTATAAATTCATGCATTGAAATGTTGATTTTAAATTATGCATGTTATGTGTTGTGGCATTGGCATGTTTATGTGTTGTCCATGTGGGATGTGGGTTGTCAACTTGTGTTATGGCACTTGAGTGATAGCACTCGGGATGCATGCCAAGGATTAATGCTATGTGACCCACTTGGGATGGGGCTAAGACGGACATTACCCTATGGTACTCAAGTGGCGGGGCTGAGAGTGGACACCACCCCAGGTTCCTTTGAGAAATAACATTATTGTTGAGGTGAACGTTGATTCCGGGGACAGTGCTGATGTGATCCTCTTGTGGCCAGGGTTGTGTTGAGATCTGGGATGCTTTTTGAGTGGGAACGTAGTGCCTGACATGATAGTGGGATGATTCTCGGGTTCATGTGTTGATGTTGTCCCTCTTAAGCAGAATTGTGTTATATCAATGTGTCGTCGTTGTTATGTTGTCTTTAGATAGATTGCATTTTCCCTAATTAAGGTTAAGTGTTGTGTGAGATTCTCTTGAGTTGGGACATAGTGGGATTTGTCGGTTTTATTCATGGTTTTGCATATATTCATGAAAATATTTTTTAACTCTCGCTTAGATAATTCATTATCTAATTTGGACTTTGTCCCTGGAATATTCAAACGTTCCAGGTGAAAGTAACGGCGCCAAAGGAAAGGAGGTTTTCAAGACATAGTCGTCGTTTCGTTGAAAATCTTTAGCATATATTTTGTCTATGATCGAGGTGTTAGTAGTAGTTGTTGAAAGATGAGTCTCTATGTATTTTGTTTTGAAATGTCATGTCAAACAATGGTACGGATTCTATATTATGAATAAAAGAATTACGATTATGTATCATTGAGGTTTCAATCTTGCATCTGCTGATATGATGATATTACTTGTCTTAGTTTATTACTGTAAGTTGATATGCTGAGATGGTAGATCAGGATTGTCGGGGTTTAATTTATGTTAGAGTGTATGTTGAAAAAAAAAAAATATCCCCGAAATCTCGAGTTAACGTGCGCTTTGGAAGAACGGGGCATTACACATTGCTTGTGAACTTAGAGGCATTACTTGTTGGGATCCAAGTTCATTGTGATGACTAATAATGTGGCTATAAGTTACTTCCTCAAGCAGAAGAAGTTGACGTCGAAGCAAGCTAGATGGCAAGATTTCATGGCTGAATTTGATTTCGTGATGGAGTACAAGCCAGGGAAGGCCAACTTAGTGGCAGATGCACTAAGTAGGAAGGTCGAGCTAGCTGCCATCACTCAACCACTGTTTCCTTTGGTAGATTGCATTAAGGAGGGACTTGAGCATGATTCACAAGCCAAAAGTTTGGGAAAATTGGCGAAGCAAGGGAAGACGCGCCGATTTTAGCTAAGGGATGGACTGCTTATCACCAAAGGAGATCGCCTCTATGTGCCAAAGTGGGGAGGTTTGAGGAAGGAGATCACCAAGGAGTGCCACGATTCCAAATAGGCAAGACACTCATGTATGCATCGTACTATGGCACTTGTAGAGGATGCATATTATTGGTCACAAATGAAAGACGATGTTGAACTTTATGTGAAGACTTGTCTTGTGTGCCAACAAGACAAGATTGATCATGGTCATCCAACGGGATTGCTAGAGCCATTACCCATTATGGAGAGACCATGGGAAAGTGTCTCCACGAACTTCATTGTGGGCTTACCAAAAGTTGGTGGGTGTGGCAACATCATGGTTGTGGTGGATCGCTTCAGCAAATATGGAGTGTTCATCCCTATGTCAGTTAAGTTTAATGTAGAAGATGCAGCGAGGTTATTCTTCTGTCATGTGGCCAAGTATTGGGGGATTCCACAAACTATAATAAGCGATCAAGACACCCATTTCACTAGGAGGTTCTGGACGAAGCTATTCAAGATATTGGGGTCTGAGCTTAACTTGTCGTCAGGCTTTCATCCGCAAACTGATGGCCAAATGGAAATGGTGAATACCTTATTGGAGATTTACCTTAGGCACTACATAAATGCTAACTAACGGGATTGGGTGAAATTGTTAGACATTGCCCAATTCTCGTATAACTTGTAAAAGAGCAAGTCCACAGGGACAAGCCCGTTTGGGCTAACAATGGGGCAACAACTAATGACTCCACGCACGTTGGCTATGAGTTATAGTGGAAAAAACCCGTATGCTTACAAATTTGTCAAGGGTTGGAAGGAAAAAGTAGAGCTAGCATGATCCTACTTGTTTAAGGCAACCAAGAAGATGAAGAAGTGGGCAGATAAGAAGTGGAAGCACCGTGAGTTTGAGGAGGGAGACTTAGTGATGGTGAAGCTCCTTCCCCATCAAGTCCACACTTTCTCACATTATTATAAGGGCCTTGTATGAAGGTATGAAGGACCCTTTCCAGTGGAAAAGAGGATCGGAAAGCTAGCATATCGGGTCGGGTAAGATTCCCATCACACTTAGAGATTCCCCTAGTGTTTCATGTGAGCTTTTTGAAACCATACCATGCCGACAAGGAGGATTCGAGTAGGGGTGAATCTTCAAGAGCTCCTGCAACCATCACCACGTTGCACGAGCAAGAGGTGGCGGAGATCTTAGCTCATCGAGTCATCCCGAGGCGTGGTACTCACCCAAGCTACACAGAGTACTTGGTGAGATGGAGGGGACAATCGAACAATGAGGTTAGTTGGGAACACGAGCTTGATTTGTGGCAGTTTAAGCAGAAGATTAAAGAATTTCACCAAGGCCTCACATAGCCGCAATGGGTGTTGTGTAAAGACTGTTTTAGATCTCTTTTCCTATGTGATCAGGTCAAGATTAGTTGAGGAAGAATTGGTCATTTACGGTTAATAAGCCACCTGATTTTGTGGGGTAGTTTTTGATTCTATTATTAGCAATATCCATTTGTATTTAAGCCGGTTTATCATTCAATAAATGTGTGTAGAGCAGTACCTTCTTCGTATAGATCCTTCAAGTGGTATCAGAGCCCTTTGTTTTCTACGGGACCTGCCTTGCATCTCTTGAAATCCTATCTCTTCTTTTGTTCTTTCTCAAGTGAAAGGCAAAGGTACGGTTCTTATAAATACTTATGCTGGAGTTAAGCACTTATCTGATGTGTTATACATACCAAAGCTTGTCTTAAATCTTCTAAGTATACCTCAGTTGGTGGAAGAGAAATTAATTCTGCATTTTGAGGATAATGCATGTCTAGTTTTGGACTCTAATGGTACTGAATTATTCAAAGTCAGCATGAGGAATAGAAGTTTTCCATTGACGTTTATGAAGTTTGAAATGCAAGCAATGTCCAGCACTATGAATGATTTTGAGTTGTGGCATAAACGGTTAGGACATTGCAATCCGAAAAACCTGAAACTCTTGTCTGAATTTGGGTCTGGTTTGCCATGTTTTGAAACTACTAATACTGTATGTGAAGTGTGTCAATTCGGAAAGCAATGCAAGCTTCCGTTTCATTCAGGAAACTCTCGTCGAGCTTCTGGAAAATTGGAGCTAATTCATAGCAATGTCTGTGGTCCCATGAGAACAGAATCTCTAAATGGAAGTAAGTATTTTCTTTTGTTTGTTAATGATTTCTCACGTATGATATGGGTTCGATTTCTGAAGCAGAAGGCTGAAGTTCTTTGCGAGTTTCAGAAATTCCAGAAATTAGTTGAGAATGAATCTGGTTGCAGGATTAAGAGATTTAGATCCGACAACGGTGGGGAATATACTTCCTCAATGTTCAAGGATTATATGGCAAAGTGTGGTATTCATCATGAGTTTACACTGCCTTACAGTCCGCAACAAAATGGTGTTTGCGAACGGAAGAACAGAACAATCCTTGAGATGTCTAGGTGTCTGTTATTTGAGAAGGATATGCCGAAATTCCTCTGGGCAGAAGTCGTAAACACGGTTACTTATATCCTAAATCGTTTACCGACAAAGGCTCTCAAACATCAAACACCATATGAAGCTTGGACTGGAATAAAACCCTCTCTCAGTCACCTGAAAATTTTTGGAAGTCTTAGCTACGTCTTGAACTCAGAGGTTAACCACGACAAGTTTGACTCGCGAGCTGTAGAAGCAATTTTCATTGGCTACTGCAGTAACCAAAAGGGATATAGGTTGTTTAAGCCTGCAACCAGAGAAATTGTAGCTTCGAGAAATGTCAAATTTGTTGAGAATAGCAAGTGGGACTGGTCTAAAAATCGAGGCATCATTGAACAGCAAAAGAAGACTGTTTTTCAGCAACCAGAAGAAGAAAATTTTGAACGGAATGCTGAATATTCAGATGCAGAATCTGAAGTAGCAGTTCGTGGAACACGATTTCTTGCAGATATTTATGCTCGATGTAATGTTTCGATTCTTGAATCAAGTTCTTATGATGAAGCGGTTCAGATTGAAGGCTGGCGTAAAGCAATGAAAGAAGAATTGAGAATGATCAACAAACATGAGACATGGGAACTCACTGACAGGCCTACAAACAGAAAAATAATTGGCCTAAAATGGGTTTTCAAACGCAAAGAAAATTCCGATGGGTCTTTAAATCGATTGAAAGCAAGACTCGTTGTCAAGGGCTACAATCAAATTCCAGAAATTGACTTTACTGAAACATTTGCACCAGTTGCGCGACACGAGACTTTGAAGCTTATTGTTGCTCTCGCAGCTCAAAGTCAATGGAAAGTCTATCATCTGGATGTCAAGTCAGCATTCTTGAACGGGTATCTTGAAGAAAATATATATGTAGAGCAGCCTGAAGGTTTTGTGGTGCAAGGAAAGGAAGAAAAGGTGTACAAGTTAAAAAAGGCTCTCTACGGTTTGAAGCAAGCACCGAGAGCTTGGTATGGTCGTGTCGATTCACATTTGCAAAAACTATTTTTTCAAAGAAGCCAAAGCGAGTTCACACTTTATGTAAGGAAGAAGCCGGGCAAAATCCTCATTGTAAGTATCTATGTTGATGATATTCTGGTTACAGGAAATGATGAGCAAGAAATTGTTGAGTTTAAGAAGGAGATGCAGCGTGAATTTGACATGTCTGATCTGGGTGTTATGTCCTACTTTCTTGGAATTGAGATAGAGCAGCTTCCGAGTGGCATCTTCCTCTCTCAACGGAAGTACATTTCAAGTGTTCTCAAGAAGTTCGGAATGGAAAATTCTAAAGCAGTTGCAACTCCTATGGCTACTAATGTGAAGTTTTCTAAAGCTGATGGAACTCAAGGAGCTGATAGCAAAACTTTCAGAAGAATCATTGGCAGCTTGCTCTATTTAAGTACCACCAGACCAGATATTATGCTAGCTACTAGTATTCTCTCTCGGTTTATGTCAAAGCCTTCAAAGAATCATTTTATTGCTGCAAAAAGAATACTTCAGTATCTGCAAGGCACTCGGAAGTTGGGTATATGGTTCTCCGACACTGCCAATCAGGAGCTCATTGGCTACGCTGATTCTGATTGGGGTGGCTGTCCAGACGATTCCAAGAGTACTACAGGGTATGTGTTTGCTTTTGGAGCAAATTTTTTCTGTTGGAACTCTCGGAAGCAAGAAGTTGTAGCTCAGTCTTCTGCAGAGGCAGAATATATTGCAGCCTCTGATGCAACAAAACAGGCTATTTGGCTAAGAAATGTGCTTGCAGATTTGGGTCAGGTTCAGTCAGCTCCTACTGTAATTCACTGCGATAACAGTTCAGCAATTGCAATTAGCAATAATCCTGTATTTCACGGCAAGACCAAGCATATCAAACTAAAATTCCATTTTCTACGAGAAGCAGTACAAGATCATGAAGTGTTGCTGTTATATTGTCCGTCAATTGATCAATTGGCAGATTTTTTCACCAAGCCATTGTCAATGGCAAGGTTTGAAAATTTGAGGTTGAAGCTTGGAGTCACCAGCAAAAGAGCTCAGGAGGAGATTGTTGTGTAAAGACTGTTTTAGATCTCTTTTCCTATGTGATCAGGTCAAGATTAGTTGAGGAAGAATTGGTCATTTACGGTTAATAAGCCACCTGATTTTGTGGGGTAGTTTTTGATTCTATTATTAGCAATATCCATTTGTATTTAAGCCGGTTTATCATTCAATAAATGTGTGTAGAGCAGTACCTTCTTCGTATAGATCCTTCAATGGGGGCATTGCATAATAGGTGGGGGAGAATGTCGCATTCTGCCCCAATTTTTCCCAATGGAGGTTTGGATTAGGCAAAACCCTTCTTGGTGTTGTATATTATTTAAAGTGTGTAGAATGCCCTAGAGGATCCTAGAAAATTCTAGAATGTTCCAGGATAACCCAAAATGTTCTAGAATGTTTTAGAAGACTCTAGAAATGTGTAGACTAGCCTAGAAAGGTTTAGATTAGTTTAGAGTAGTCTGAAAGGTTGTAGAACACCATTGAACCTTACAGAGTTGTGTAGAATATTCTAGAATATGGCAGAAGTGGGAGAAGTTTCTAGAGGAGCCATAACCACCGTAGGATTAAATTGATCTACGCTGTCTATTGAGGTGGAAGGCTATAAATAGGAGTATGCATTCATTTGTAGGTATGAAGCAGAATCAAAAGCCTTGTAAAGCATTCTTTAAAGCAATAGAAGTTCTTTCCTTTTCAACCTTCCTTTTAAGTGCTTTTCATTTGTTTTTGCATTCTCTCTTACCTTCTAAAGTTTTTTAGCTATCTTTATAGCTTGTTTGGAGGATAGGCTGACTTGGTTGTCACGGATTGCAACTAAGTGCCGCACGGTTGTTGGTAAAAGTCCAAGCCATTGACAATTGGTTAAGGAACCCTTTTTAGTCCCCTCTGTTTTGTTGGCTCTTTGGTAGGGTAAGGCAAATCTAACCGTCTTTTTGGACATCGAATGATGCTCTGCAGTGCAGTTTTATGGTGCATCACTCTACATGTTTTTATTTCTAGCTGTTGTTCTGTGCATGAGAGGCACTCAGTTGATACTTCTTTAATGCAATTTATTTAATAAAGATATGTAGACTAGATGACTTGATAAATAGATTCATTTGGCTGGCTGTTCCAACTTCCAACCTCCTGTGTTCTATATGGAATAGGCAGGTTCTATTACTCATTTCTTTCCTTTCTTGAGAGCCTTCATCTGAATGCTTGTTTTAAGATACATTATGTATAGCTTTAATGTTGAGCAATGTGTGCAACAATTGACAATGGTCTTTTGCATTACTGGGACCTGTCTTTGTAGTGGATGCCAATTGATGAATATGCAGCCCAACCTTTTGCCCAGAAAAGCAGTATTTTCAAGTACATTGCTGAAATATGTCTAGCCAAGGTAGAGGGGGACTATGTCGGATTTTCGCCTCTGCCAATAACATCATTTAATGGACAAGCAAGTTACCTTTATTTGAACAACCTCGATTTCAACCACTGGTGAAATCCCAGTCATTCAAGATAGTTGGAGTGGTTTGTTGCATCATTTTCTGTGTAAGATTTAATGGACAAGCAAGTTACCTTTATTTGAACAACCACGATTTCAACCACTGGTGAAATCCCAGTCATTCAAGATAGTTGGAGTGGTTTGTTGTATCATTTTCTGTGTAAGATTTGATTTATCAATATAAATTGCGTATTTACTTGAAGTTAAACGATGCTAAATCAGTCCTAATATTATTATTTTGCTTCTATATCATCATTTATTACTTGACAATTTAAGTTTATATTGCAACATCAATTCTGCATCTTTTTTTTTTTTTTTTTTTAATTAGTGATAAGTAATAAGCACCTAGAAATCATGGTCTGATGTCTACAAAACCATTTAATCGTGGCAATATATGATCATTGTGCTTTGACATAGGGTCATCTATCATATATCAGCCTCCCCCTGCCTTGCCCGGAAATAGTAGTTCTTTGCAGTAGTTAACACCCTCTTTAATTTGTATAAGGTCCATGATGCAACTGTTCCCTACAATGTTTACCCATGATTTTGATTTTTAGATGCGTGTCTATGCTCTGCTTATTTGTCAATTTGTCCTTGTTAACGCTAATAATAAGTCAGCATCTTGAGCTGACTTTATGTAGCAAATAACATATCATCATCCTGGCTGCCTATGATTATCTCGCATGCTTGTTTTCTTTTCTGGAAGGAAGGAAGCATATTTATATTCTTCAATTTTTGTATTTTTTTAAATCTTAAATTTTTCGTGATTTTAAATGTCTCTAAATTTAGGCCAAAAATATATTTGTGTTTTAATTTTTTGTGGTTTCAAATATGCATATGAACTATACAAATTATTCATTTAAACACCTGACATGAGTCTTAACGTGACAATTCTTTGGTGTCTCCTCAACCCCCTCTCTTTCTTTGGCTACATCTCCTATCTCTGTAATGTCTCTTACATCTCTTTCAGTTGGGCTATGTAGGTTGGTTGGGTTACTAATGTGTTTGAATTGTTGATCACCTTATCGTCTAAGAGGATTGAAGATAGGGTCAGTTTAGGGTTAGTATTTTTTTACAAAAAATGTAATCGAAAGGGATGCTTGACACATCAGAAAGAAATGAGATATAGCCAGAGAGCGGAAGTTGAGAAGTCAAAAATAGAGAGTTGGGGAGATGTTATTAGAGAGATGTCAAAAAACTTTTACATCAGCGCGCATGCGTATTACTTGCTAGTTAGTTGTTTAAATAAGTGGTTTTATGCAGTTTGGGGGTATATTTGTAATCATGAAAATTTTCTTTATATTTGAAAATATATTTTTAAAAATATAAAAATATATATGTTTTCATTATTTTAAAAAATTAAAAATGAACTAAAAATAGAAAAAAGAATAATGATCACAAAGCACAATGTTCCCAGTAAATATATTTTTGGCTTAAATCCAGTAACATTTAAAATCACAAAAAATTTAAGATTATACAAGAAAAAATATAAAAATTTATAGACATAAATATACTTTTAGGTTAAAATAAATCATACAAACTCCACTCGCAATCTATTTATTCATATGACGTTGCGTGGGAACAAGTGGTTGGGTGTCATTCTCCAAATTATTTTTGATTTCTAAACTAAAAATATATCCAAACTCATAAATATTATTAAGTACTTAAAAATAAGAAACCCTTTTTACAAGTTCAATATCACGAAGTTATCGTCATAACACAAGCAAAGAATTTAAACAATATTGGCCAAACTTATATCTTTATTTATATATTTTTTTGATTTTTATATAATCATTTTAATTTTTTCAAGTTAATTTAACTTTTGTACTTTAATATGTTAAAATATAAGAGTTAAAATTGATTCGAAAATATAAATATAACAATGAATGAAATAATGAAAAATTTAAGTAATTACATAAAAAAATAAAATATAAAAAGAAAAATATAAATTTGCCTATAATATTAATTAGACTTGGTAATTTAGAGGTTTGCATTGGTTGGATTATCATTAGTCGTGGGGTTGAATAGATGTTGGTATTGGTTGGATTCTTCATTACTTTTGGGGGTTGAATCATGTTAAGTTAGGTTGTTATTAAATAATTTCACATCATATTATATAATTTATTTTTTTAAGTAAAAAGGTAAAATTATTAATGATTTTCTCTAAAAAGGTATGAAATTAAAATATAGCTGGGTCACCTTTAATTATGTATGGTGAATGTGACTTTAAACTCTTTTTTTTTCATAAAGAAATAAAAGTAAAATTAATGAAAAAATAGTGAATTTATTATATTTCTTTTTGTTTATACTGTTGAGGTATGTAAATTATTACTTTTAACTTTTAGACTAAGAAATTTTCACTTTATATTTATATATGATAACAATAATAATCCATTTCTTCAAGCAAATAATAACAATGATCAATTGCTTAACAAACAAATAAAACATTGAGATTATGTTATTATTATTGTTAGTATCTATTATTAAATATGAATCATTTTAACTTATGATTAACAACGTTGATAATGAAACAGATATACAATATTTTTAAGATACAAGGACTTAGGCAATTCTAGTAATATATTTGTTCATTTATTTAAATATTATTATGACATAACCATGGTTTTTTATTTCGTTTTCTTGTTATTGCTTCATTTTATTTGATGGTTATGTTTAGTTTAATCTTATTGGCCTCAAATCTTAGTTTTTAATGAGTATTGTTCTAAGATAAAAAGTTTCTTAAAAAAGAAAAAATAGAAAAACTATACTAAATGTTAATATTGTACTTTTACGTTAGATTTAGATAACATCTAATGTGCTTGTAAATATATTTGATGTATTTTTATATATCTATATAAAGACAAGTTTTCATTATCAACTCGCCTCTAGTTTGTTGTATGAAAGAGTCATGCATTTCTTGTTTGACAGTTTTATTTTTAAAGTATTAAGAATATATGACAAAATTATTTAATAACGAGATTTCTTAAATGTTTCTGCTCCTTAGATTATTCAGATGAGAACTCTGATTATTCGATTACAGACTAGCACGTAATTTATTACCTTGATTAGTATAGGATACTAATGATTAAAGGTGATGAGTCACATACCACATAACATGTGATATTAATAGTAAACTCGTGAGTAATTGTTGAAGAACAACATACCAAACGTGATACCAATGACTGACCACATGGTATGGTAAATAATAATATTGTCATTAAGTTACGATTGTATAAATGATTTTTTGCTTGAACTAATATAGTTGTCTTATGTATTGATATGTGGGATTTGCTGATGCGTCGAACCATTTAATTGCAAGGTGGGAACATTCATTTATGTGGTCTCGCATCGTTGATGCATAAAGATAGGTGCTCATCGATATGATTTGTCACCCTTATTAAAGTGAAGCGAACGTCCTATGTGGTCTACCGTTAATGTGACAAGAAAATTATTGGTCAAACTAATATGATTAATTAGAAAAGAGTTTTTTGAGGTGTTATCTAATCACACTGATGAGCTCGAACACATAGTTACTGAATTTATGAGTTTATCATACCATGACTTTCTCTCGATTGGAACGTTAGGTGACGGAAAGATTATATTACACGTTAATCGACAATTATAATAAGCTCATTTGAAACTAAACTTCATTGCCTCTTGTATTATTCTGAGATGTTACTAGGCGCTTTCCAAGACCTTTCAGAACATCACAAAAATATGGAGAGATTTTCGAGATAGATCGAAGGATTCGACTAACGTAAAAAAGGTTTTGACATTATCTAATTGTTATTAGGTAATAAACTTAGAGAGTCACACATCATATAGCGTGACATCCAATATGTTAATCCCTTGACGCAATACAATGGTCACTCAAGAGAGGGGTGAATTGAGTGATAAAAACTTATTAAACCGAATTCATTCCTTTTAAAAACTCTTGAGTTTTTTTTAGACAAAGAGAATATTTGATATAAATATATATGTTGTTTGAGAGTGATAACAATATAAATCCGATCGTTAAGAGTCTGACAGTCGACTGTTCTAATCAACAGTCGACTTCTCGACACCTATAGTCGACTCTTGCTACTGAAGACTTGACAGTTGACTGGCCAAAACTCACTCTCAATTATCTCGACTCTGCATAAACAATGTTGGACTATGTCGATTGATGCACATTCACAGTTGACTACCATTTGACTTACAGTCGACTATCCCTCAATAAGAGTCGCCTCTCAGTCCAGATTTTAGAAAAATAAAAATTTGCTTGATGATAGAATACATAACATAAATTCATTAAAAATAAATGTTCACATTTTTCTTAATTTATATTTTATCTTTCATTTACTTAATACATAAATATAAATAAGAAAGTACTCCCCATTTAAATTCAATAAAAATATCTAAAAAATTAAAATTCAAATCAATAAGAAAATAAATTTTTGATTTTAGAACAAATTCGAGATTTGATGATTTTACTACCACCAAAATATATACTTTCTATTTCTTAAAAAATTTATTAAAAATTATTTTAATAATAATTAATATTAACTATTAAAATATCCAGGGATAATTTTTTTTTAAAAAATATTTTTTTATATATTCTCTTATAGTGCGCTAATATTTCATTTAGAACAAATAGCATTTTTTGGTTTATTTTGATACACAAAATACTATAATACTTAAAATATATCAAAAATCCATTAAGGATTTTAAATATACCAAAAATAGTTTTACTAAAATCATATTTTATTAAACATTAAAATACACAATAAATTTATTGGAACAATTTGGCTTAACACAATATCAGTACTATACCTCTATAATATTCTCGACATCATTAATAGTTAATGATGTGTTTGAATATAAGTGTTAATGACGTGGGTCGGTAAAAGTTAATGACTTGGTTCCAACAATGCAACTTGCGGGTCGAAATTATCGATTGCTTCTATAAATGGTTGACTGCCTTTCCTTCTATGGAGAAACAATCAACAATTTGAGTAGCCGATCAACTGATTTTCCAAAGTGTTCAGAAACGGTCGACCGTTTCTGCCACTTAAGCTTAGACTGGTGGCTAACTCCTGTCATTTTCTTAGTTGTTTGTGGGGGTACGTGGAGTCATTCTTTAGTCCCTCTTTGATGCAGAGATCGAGAGAGATGTGGAGAAGAAGGAATTGGAACAAGAGAGGTTTGGTTTCATCTTCTTAGGCTGGTTCTGCATCTTCTTCGTTTTTGTTCTCTCTCTCAGAAAATTTTAGATTGTCCATGAGAGACTTACAAGTGCGAGTGACCCAGTGTCTTCTGGTTAGCACATAGTTACGAGTTGATACCAAAAAGCTTACTAGATGTAGATGGACTAAACCTTCCACAATTTGAGAAAGATCTCGCCTCAGTGTAAAAACGATTTCTACACTCACTTGACATGGGCTTTCAATTATGCTACTTATTATATTTCATATGATGAAATATTATATTGCTTAAATATCCAATCTACATATAACTAGTGTATGACTAATTTCTGTTGTGTATGATTTTGTTTCCACCGTGTATGATACACAAAAAATTTAAATTTCACTCGCACTATCGTATGACTTTTCCATCACATTCTACAAGTAGATTAGAAACCAAGAATACTTCCAATTAGGTCTTGCAGATACTTCCATATCCCAACTTACCAATCAAGAAGCTTTTATCTCCCACTCCCACTAGCTTAATTCATGTTTTGTTTCATGCTTTCTAGTACACATTCAGCTCCTTCTGTTTGAACCTTTTCTTGCTCACACTAATAAACTTCCAAATCAAGTTTTTGACTCGTACAGAACAAAATCATCTGGGACTTCCATTTTAATTCAAAAAAGTAATTAACACCCCGTGTCCTCGTAGCTGAGGACATTTAGAGAGAGTCCAAGTTTATAAGAGTGACAATAATATACTGATGGTGCGCCTGCGGGCACAAAAAACATATGCATATTAATGCCTTAAAGGCAAGTGAAACAAAATGGATCTAACACTTCAAATAATCCATCAGATATTACAGAAAAATACATGTCCCTGTAAAAACCACACACTTCACAGAACTTGCCTGTCAGCAGCTTCAGCAACAATGGGCAGCCTGGGAAGCTGACCCAACAAGCAAGAAGACGACCCATAAATCAAACACACCAAAAGGTACAAAAACACAGTGCTGTCCAAGCTCATCATCAAGTCCAAACCCAACCCATCTCTCGGATTGAAGCTCCTCTCCAGAAGATCCGGGAAAATCAACAACACATCGAGCACTATGGCCTGCATCGTGTTGAACCTCACGTACCTGCTGAAATTAGGGTTCCTGACCACCACGAAATAGAGCGTCAGGAACACCAAGAACCCATTCAAGGGGAAGCTCTTGAACACTTTAATGGCGGGCACCAGTGGCTGGATGAGGGTTTGGATTGGGGAAAACTGGGTGATGACGTACTTGCCGTATTGGATGCCGTCGAAGAAGGGGTAGAAGTAACAGATGGCTGAGATTAATCGGTCCGGTGGGTCGGCCGAGTTGCCACTGCCCTTGGATTGGGCGGTGATGGGGCGGCGGCGGCTTCTTCTTCTTCTTCTTCCTCCGGGTCCGATTTGGTTTCTGGGGTTTGTTGATGGGAGAGAGAAGATGGAACTAGGGTTTCCGAAGTGGTTGTGGAGGAAGAAGGTGAGGGGCTTTGGAGAGAAAGAAGATAGAAGATGAAGATGGGGCATGGCCATAATGGAGAAAGGATACTGAACTGAAGGGTTGGGGTTTGTTTGGGTTGGGAGGATTCGGTGGAAAGCTAATAAAAAAAAAAAAAAAAATCCTCGTCACAGAGGATGAGAGTACCTCGTTGTGTCCACGACAATCATGACCGGTTGGATGAATCTGCACACTTGAAGAGTTTTGACTGATTTGGGCCCGTTTAGGCCCATTATTGGGGACTGTGGGCTGGTGAAAGCCCATGGGTCAAACTATTAGTCCAAACAACCTCAGGTGTTAAAAAGTTGTGTGGAGTTTTGATTGCTGTGTTTTACTTCTCCCACTAGAGAAGGGTGTAGAATATTTCAAGTAAGGCTTGTCCTTGTTATGAAATATATGTCAGCTTGGTGTTTTGTAATTTAGGTGAACTTCAAATAAAAATAAATTTTAGTACAATAAGAATTAAACAAATACGATTATTATTGCATCAATGATATATATGTTAATAACAGAATTACAAATTAAACAAATACAATGAATTTAATTATTACGAATTACAATACAAAAGATAATTCGAAAGAATTAATAACGACAACAATAAGGTGGTACACAAACAAACGCCAACGGCAATGTTATGTACTAAATTGCCAATGCAGCCCAAAGAGCCAGCCCACTCAAAATGACCCGACCCTTGTACTTGGAATCTGAACCCGATTTGTCGGACTCGCCAATTGGACCTTGGGCAACCTCAGGCGACAAACTCCCCGGCACCGGGCTCGGTGGGCTGCTGGTTGATGGGAACACCCCCGGCACCTCTGCCTCCGGAGCCGTTGACGGAACCTCTGACGCTGCAGGAGTTATTTCCGGCGAAGATGAAGCCGGGGTGGGCACCGGAGATTGAACCGGAGAAGACCCTTTAGTGGGAGGCGAAGCAGCCGGAGAAGCCGTCGCAGGGGGTTTGGCCGGCGAAGAAGCCGGAGAAACAGGCGACGCTGGAGAAATCTTGGGAGCAGGAGCGGTTGGCGCCGGAGACTCCGAAGGGGATGCGTGAGGACTCGGCGGATTAGACGCCGGAGAACTGGACGGCGGCGAGGCAGTTGGCGGCGGGAGCGACTTGGTGGAAACGGGTGATGGTGCAGGCGAACTGGACGGCGGCGAGGCAGTTGGCGGCTGCGGCGACTTGGTGGAAACGGGTGATGGTGCAGGCGCATTGTTACCCTCAACCCTGCCGGAATCCGACAAACACAACACCAATAAAGCAATCACAAGTACTCGACACACCATCTTCTCCGGCTTCTTAGAAACGTGAACGGGCGTACAATTTTTCAGGTGAGCGGATACGGACAGCGGTGAGAAACTGAATATTGCGTTTGTAAGATGAGCACGACGACGAGAGAGACACGTATATAGGTAAGGGAACACTGCAACTAAACGTTGCTAATGGAATATTCAAATGCCATGTGACCGTTGGGGGGTGGGGTACGGTTCGTACTGGCTATAGCCGGTAAAGTAGCCGTTACTGAAGAGCGTGACAGTTTTGGGAAATGGTATACCTGGGTAAGTTAAGCTAATAATTTTATACAAATTTATAATAATTTTACTTAAAATTAATAATAAACCTACTCATTACTATAAATTATTATTAATTTTACATAAAATTATTATTAATTTATAAGTGTCACATTAATGTATAAATATTATTTATAAATATAGCATTTTCCATTAATTTTATGCTGGGGGACCATTCTGATCCCACCAGCCTTTTAGTCAATAAAAATGATTGGAGGAATATATATAAAATTAAGGTTAATGGGAAGGAGTATCTTAAGAATATTTGTCAAAAATATGTAATTGTATTTTGTTTTTTAAACGTTTTTATTAAATGCAATGGGTTTTGAAATATTTTATAAACTAATAAAATTAATTAAATATTAAAAATAATATCTCATAAATGCATCATATGCATTTATATCTCATAATTACAATTATCTTATATAAAATAAATATTATATTAGTGACGAAAATGACGAAGTGGACTCAAAACGCATATTGGATCATTTTTATAATTTATGAAATATTTTAAAATTATAAGAAATAGTTAAAAATGCATTTTTAGCAATCAAAATTCCCTCTTTTCAATTTTCTTCTTCTTCACTGTTGCTTTCGATCATCGTTACTACTTTGATACTCTCAAAGTTTTCTCTCGTAGTCGTCATTATTTTTGCCTAAACAAAACAAAAGCTACCTAAAGAGGACAAAAGTGAGAAAATAAGTGTGCGTTTGTGTGGGCTGCCAGCTATTTTCCTCTTATTATTTTATATATTATTATTATCATAAATATATTATATATACATAAACAAATTTCAATTTCAATTTCTTCCCCTTCCAATTTCAATTTGTTCTTGGGAGCAGGCGCATGATTGGCCCATAGCCTATTGCCCCACTCCATCAAATCCATTCTGTCGCGCATTAGTTGCGCCTTCTCCCATCAGCCGAAAGCCATATCCCTTCTTCTAATTCATTTTGAATTTTCCAACTTAAGCTATTGTCCCTTTCTTAATATTAAATAAGTACAATATAATATGTATAATAATTACATAATTAATATTTTTATAAAATTATGAATAAATTTATTAATGTATTTATTTGTATTGTATTTGAATTATTTTTATATTAAAAATTATATTTATAAAAAAATTCTTATATTTTTTTAATTTACACTTTACCCCAGATTTCTGTTTCTTAACTTTTTGAAAAAATATTATTTTTTCATCTTCATTTTCGTTTCAAATTGAAAAAGTTTTTCATTTTTATTTTCGTTTATATTTCCGTGTAACCTAGTTAGTGGTATTCGTTAAAGTATATTTAATACACTTTATTTTTAATATTTGAATACTTCTATTAATTGATAAAATATTTTAAAATATAATGCACTTGTAACCAACTAATAAAAATGTTTAGTGCTGAAAACAAAATATATTAGATGTATTTTAATGGGTGACAACACTCATTGGCGAAATCCTAATACTTTTATACAAATTTTTCAAAAAAACCATTAGTATAGGATTTTTTTTTTTAGGTAGTGTTTATTAAAATAAGTAAGATAAAATTATATCAAAATAAGATTGAAATGCTTTTCAGATTATATATGGAATGATCAATGTTAGGATTTATGATTCAAAATGTATTTTTTCATATAATTGATATATGTTGTTTGTGTGCATTTTGTTATATATTTGGGTTTCATCTTATGTTCATTTAACTAACATTTAAATGTGTAAATAATCTGTTGTTTATATTGTGGGCCATTAGCTATTGGGCCAAGATCTATTTTCTGAGCCAAGCCCATTTGTCATGCGGCCCATGCATCTTTTGCCCCAGCCCGGTTGCCTGCTACAGCTATTTAAGGGCAGCTTCTTGCCCTAATCTATATAGATCTGCTTCTACTCTCTCATTTGAAACCCTAAAATCGACGCTCTTGAAGTGAGACTCTCTCTCGCTTGTGAATCCTTCTCTTGTTCGATTGGCTTCGGTTTGTTGGTAAGATCACTCGGTAAGATTGTATTGCTTTAATCTCTGTTGTTGAATCACCTGAGGCGTGAGAGATTTGGTGTAACTGATAGATCAGATTCTTAACTCGATCTTGAGATCGGTAGAACAGATTCTATACTTGTTCTTGTATTTTGTTTCTGATTTCAGTTGATGTATTTGCAATACGTTTTTATTCTTGCTGTGATCTTGTAATCTGGTTGTAATCGAAAGCTATTAGTAGACTGACTAGAGGCGGAGCCTCTACCGTGAGTAGGATCTATTGATCCGAACACGTAAAAGCTTTGTGTTCTTGTGTTCTTTTACTTTTCTCGGTTTTATGCTTGTTCTTGGTTGGTTTGGCCGATTAAAATAGGGTTAATACATTAACAATCAAGATAAGACTGAAAAACATACTAAGATTTTTATCAAACTGTTTGTTAAACTTTTTAGAATGCATTGGAGGATATATGAGTTATTTTTTCTTATTTGTAAGGTTTAAGATATATTTATTTGGAGAGAAGAAGAGATAAGTATATATGAAAAATGTCAAATAAGAAGTCATGCAATTTTTTTTCAAGAATCATTAGATAAGTTTAACAAATATATGAAAAATGACAAGAGTTTGAAAACATATCTTATTAGTTGATAAGTCTAGATAAAAGTCTAGAAACATTTCTCATCAATCAATAAAATTAGTTAAAAATTAAAATAAAATACAATAAATACATATTATATAAAAACAAAATATACATATTATAGATTAAGAGAATAATTAGAATTAGCTTTGAGTTATTATAGAATTAGTAAAAATTGGAAGATATTGATTAGGTTCCATGAACAGGGTGATCATTCAATATGCAATATGAATGAGATTAGATTCCGTGTGGTAACAATGGGATGTTATATTTACATTTAACATTTAAATGAATGTTGCCTCTTTGATTCATAGGAAATAAAAATTATACTACCCTTAATATAAAGAATATGTATGGTTAAGGGTAATATTATAATCTTTATGTTTAACACCGAGCATAAATAATAAATAAATTTAATTAATTCTAAATTTATATTTATTTAATAAATTTTAATGAGGGCCCAAACCCTTAATTAAAATGTCAACTAAAATACAATAACATTATAAATTTGTTCAAAATACAATAAAATAAGAGTATAAATTTGGAATAGTGAATTTTAAACATGCAATTGAATATGAAACTCAAGAGAGCAAATTGCAATCTTCGTGTCTTGTTCATCACCTATTACCTTCATCTATAGATTATTTGTCATTGAAAGATGTGCTTACACTAAGCAAGTACTCTAAGAGGTTCAATAAATTTTCAAAAACAAGTAAATGTAGCAAAAATGAAACGAAAAATCTCTTGCTGCTTCAATCGTGTATATATTTTCATTCATAATGAAAATAGCCATAATAGCAACATTTACCTTGTAGAAAATAGTTGATGCCGATTGTTTTCTCTGTGTTGGGTCCCAAACTATTCAATTTTTTGTAAGCACTCCCGCTTGGATATCCCCAACCACCCGGACTACCCGAAAGGGAGCGCCTACAGAAGGAGAAAAGAGAAAAACACATGACAAAGACCACCCTGGCATGCATACTTAAAAATGAAAGCAACGAAAGCGGAGTTAAACACATGTATGCACTACGGGTAACCCCGCTAACACAGCGGTCACAAGATAAGTAAAAGAATACAAACTCCTGTACCGACACACACGAGACTCGAGAAATGACCTAGCACAGTACAAATAATAAGAGAATAGACCCTACACAACCATCAGAGTTGACAAAGATTAACGGGACTGCCTGTACACCATACCGACTTTGCTGCTAGACGCTGACTCTCTTGCTCAGACCCATGCTGGCACTACCTGGAATGATGGAAAGCAAAGTGAGTCGAGAGACTCAGTAAGCATAAAGAAAAGAAAGGCTGAAGGCTGAACATAACTAGAAAACTCTCCCCAAAATAAACCCCCAGGTACACACAAGTCATGAGACGCTACAACACAACAGTAAAGCATAATAAAAGCACATACCGGTCCTTGGGGCTATAGGTGTCAAAAGGGCCGGGCCGGCCTGGCCCGGTCCGACCCGAGTCGGCCCACGGGCTTTTTAAACAGGCCGGCCCGGCCCTTTTACTAAAAGGGCCGGGCCAGGCCCGGGCCCTTTTGCCGTGGATAGGGCCGCGCCCGGCCCACGGCCCCCCTACAAAGGGGCCGGACCGGGCCAGGTCGGGCCCTTAGCCCACAGGGCCTAGCGGGCCCGGCCTTTTTTTTTTTCTTTTTTTTAAATAATTTTTTAAAAAATAATACATATAATATATACATATATAAATATCAAAATAATACATATATAAAAAATAATACATATATAAAAAATAATTTTTTTCTTTTAAAAATTTTTTCTATCTTAATTCTTAAGTTTTAAATATTATTTCATTATTTTATATTTCAAAATTCTATATACCTTATAATTTTTCTTGTGAATTGATATGAAAAATAATGTACATATAAATAGGAGAATGTTTATTTATAATTTAAATATACAAAAAAATTAACTTAAAAATTTTAAATAAATTGATGGTTATTATTTATATATATTGTGAAATTAAATTTTTTAGTATCCAATATCAATAATTACTAAAGAATAACAAAATTATAAAAAAAAAATGAGTAAGGGCCTTATTGGCCCATAAGGGCCACGAGCCGGTCCGTGGGCCCAATTTCTTTGGCCCAGCCCGGCCCCCCAATGGGGGCTGGGCCGGGCGGCCCGCGGGCCGTTCGGCCCTTTTAACACCTCTACTTGGGGCCCACACAAGACACACGGCACCCAAGTCCTATATCAACCTGTCGCTGCCCTGAAAGGCAACAAGTATCTGCAATAAACCTGCGCGCGCTGTCCCGGGCCGATACTCCCGCCACCCGTATCCCTGCCGATACTCCCGACAACTGAGCCAAAGGCTCCCTCGGAACGGTACTCCCGTTCAAGAACTAAATACTACGAGTAGCCATGCAATGCACATAGAAATGCAATGGCGTAGTGAGCATCAACGTGATACAAGGCGCCCATACATCCAGGCATCAGGCCATGCTCCGCCCATATAGTAAACCACACACGATACATATGCCCGTGCTGGATGCAACCTACCCAAATTAGAATGTCCGTGACCAAGCATAACCAAATCATGATAATCCCAACATGTAGCCCGTACCCATGTGCACATCAAACCATGAACAAGAATAAAATAAAAACAGGCATGCTATAATCACATAACGGCAGTGCTAGTTAGTAGTGCCTGGCATCGGTTAGCAGTCCGTGACTAGGAGAGACCAGCCAACGCCCTAAGATAGATCGTACAACAGTCGCATCGTCACCGAACAGCCAATCCTTGCCCCCACTGCACAACCGCTCTAGCCAATAAACAACCAAAAATCCAGTAATAATACCCGAACCGCTAAGAACCTAGCCCCGGGTGAGTACAAAATCATTCCCAAAAGAAGTGGAGGCGGTACAAACCCCCGTAAGCGCTCAACAAATAAAACTCTAGAAGTCTCGGTTTTAATTTAAATTAAAACAAATGAATAATAGTTTAACAAATAAGGTTAGGTGCCGAATTAGAGTAAGGGAGATGATAAAATACAAGAAATCACGGGGTCTTCACGGGAATTAAAGATCAGGAAGAGAGGGTTGAGAGCTTGCCTGAAACTAGTTGATTCTGACCTCACTCGAGCTCCCGATGTAAATTAAATCATTTCCTAACAAATAACACAACTGGGACCCAAATTAATTAATTTTAATCGCGAAAAATTTATAATTTAAACATAACATGCTTCTATTAATTTTTACCCACGTACCTGGTCACTTTCCACGTCGAAATAATTCCAAAATCCCTTATTTTTCCTTAATTTCTTCCTTTTCTTTTATTTTCTTCTCTTTCTTCACCTTCCTCCTCCTTCTTATTCTTCTTCTTCTTCTTCTCCACGCCCACTGCTCCAGCGTGCCCTGCTTCCCTTCTCCCTTCCTTTCCTTCTTTTTCTTCTTCTTCCTCTTCTTCCTTTCTTCTTCTTCTCCTTCTTCTTCCTTTCTTCTTCTTCCCGCAGCCGCTCCTGTTCATCGTTTTCCCCACGCACCCAGGCAGCCTGCAACCGCGCATGGCCGCGGCCGGCCTTCACCATCCGGCCCTCCGCTGGTCGCCGGGCCTGCCTCCGGCCATCACCGCGTGCCACTGCGCCTATCGGCCCGCTGCCTTGCTGCTTCGCTTGCCCATGGCCGCGGCTGGGTGCTCGGCTGCCATGGCCGAGCTCTCGGTCAGCTCCCATGGCCGCTCTGCACCTCGCCTCTCTCTCCCTCTCTCGGTCTCTCCTTCTCTCTCAATCTCGATCTCTTTCTCTTCTCTGTTTCCCATCTCGGCCAGAAGCTTCAAGAAGCTTCAATGAGAGACACCAAAAAATATCAAATTTTGGCTACTTTGCTTAATCTCTAAGCACACGTGCACCGCCTCTCAATTTAATTAGTTTAAATTAATTAACTAAATTTAATTTCAGTAAATTTAGTTTACAGTTTTATTATTTATTTATTTATTTATTTATTTGGGATATTACATTTTTCTTCACAAGTTCCTTCACGAATAGCTTCTTGCTACGTTTTTGATGGCCTAGCAAACCTCTTCTATTTATATGAGAGACCGAATCAATCCACTTCAAAACTAACCAACTAAATTCCTTTGTCAGTCACGTGTGCTAGTTGAGATCGAGCAAAGGTGATGAGAAGCTGTGTATTGGATTTTTTCAAAATTAGAAGCTCAACTCATGAACAAGGGTCAAAGGAAAGAAAGATAACAAGAAAGAGGGAAGTTTTCAAATGCTGGAGCAAGAAAGAGCAAAAGACAACAAGCTGAAGCCCAAAGAAAGACTATCAAGATTCAAAATTTGCCAGCATACTTGTAGAAACATTATCCATTCCCTCCCATTTGTTCCTATTTCCTTCTTTCTTTATTTAATGCTCTATAAACAAACAAGACGAAAAAATGACCTCATTTTCATAAATTCTGCTAAATAAAATTGTTGACTATTTCTAAGGATCGGTCAATAGTTTTGTGTTTTCCATTAAAATTTTTGTCTAATTGCATTTAAACCTACTATTAACTTTTAATAGCACTTTCATTAACTCTTAGGGTGCGTTTGATAGGGGTAAAAAATGACGGTGGAATTCACTTTCCATCTAAATTTCAAGAAATTCTATCAAATAGCTTTTCAATTCCATAGAATTCAAATTCCATCTTAGTTCAAAAAGTGAAGATTTTCCTTGAAATCAAGGAATTGTAATTCCTTGGGGTTGGGGTGAGAATTAGAATTCCATAGAATTGGAATTCTACCCTCATTTTTCACTTATATCAAACGCACCCTTAATGAAATTTAAACCCCTCATTAACACCTTAATGGCATCCCTGTTAACTCTTAACAAAACTTTGGACCCTTTGTTAACTCTTAATAATGCTTTAATCCTTTTGTTAACTCTTAATAATGATCAAGAACTCACTGCTAGCTAACCATCACCAATTTAGTGCTTTGCCTTTTGGAAGTGTGACCTTCTAGATTCTCCACTAAATAGCAATCAAGAAATGTCAACCTTTCTGAAGTTGATCAATCTCTTCAACCTATTTTCATAATCTCTCTATTTTTTTAAAATACCCTAAAACGTCTTGAGTGACAAATAGAATTATATTAAGACGATCCTATAAGGCAATGAAATCTTAATTAATTCATGTGATCCTATTTTGGCTAACAATTACTGTGTAATACAATTATTCCATTAACTAACATCCCGACCAAGTGAGAGTTATGTACTAATTAAACTCACTAAACTTGATAACTATGCCAAGATTTAATTTTGGTGTGATCGAGATGTCACATCAAAAACTCTTTTTTGATCACTCACACCTTGGCTAGGGATTTTAACCAATCAACCACTAACACAGATTGCATGGGATGCTTATTTATCACCAAAGGTTAATGGATCTCATCTAGCAATCACCAACCTCTATACACCATATGTAGAGGAGATACCACACACAAAGCATTCCACCCTCAATTGGACGGTTCCGCTCAACGACAAATCCCTGACACTAGTATACAAGACAATTGTGTCATTTCAAGTTTGAGAATTAATTACACAATCACAACCAATAATAGATCATTAATCCTCTTAGGCATGTGACATGTTATTCATGCCACGTTTAGTGTATGTTCTCCAACACTCATTTCCATGTTTACTATTCGCATCTCATGCCATATGATATATGACTCACCATCTTTTATCATTAATACCTCATACTAATCAAAGCAGTAAACTATGAGACAATCCAAATTGATTCATCGAAGCCCTTATTTGAATAAGTCTAAGGACCAAGAACTATTTAAGATTCTTGTACTAAAAGAATCCTTCTCACAAATTCTTAACAATTTAAGAATGGATTTTTAATAAGATATCTAAAGACTCATTCATAAAAATAAAGAGCATGAATGAAGAAATGACTATTTTGTTAATGATAACAAGAATACTTCATATGCCCTTATGACGTCATATAAATTTAGTATTAGAGTATATCACTAACAATTTCTCACTTGCACAAATACTAATTTAGACCTATCATTACTGCATCATCTTCCGATAATCGATACCTATCTTTTCAATATAGCTATCCAATTATGATTGAGTCATGGCCTTAATTAGCAAGTCAACAACATTCTCATATAAAGCCACTTTTTGCATTGACACATCTCCATATACTACTATCTCTCTAATCAAATGGAAACACCATTCTATGTGTTTAGATCTTTGGTGAGACATGTGTTCCTTGTAGGTAATAACCCCATTGTTGTTGCAATATAATGGTATCGACAACTCAATGGTCGAAATCACCCCAAGATTAGCAATAAACTTCTTCATCCAAGTAGCTTTATTTGCAGAATCCACATGTCATAATGTATTAGGCTTTAGTGATGGAATCTATAGTCTCTTTTTGCTTGAAACTCTTCCAACTAATTGTTCTACGATTGCAAATGAAAATAAACCCAAATGATAACTTTATATATCATCCATATCAGATTAGAAATCTAAATCAATGAATCGATCAACATAGAGTTCACCACTGTAACATCTCGCATCGAGCGATAGGAAGGATCAAAACAACTTACTCTGATGGCCTTACGCGAACTTCCTAGGACGTTACCCATTCTTGAGCTTCCCCAACTCAAATACGCTTAATCCCGAAGTTCTTTGCCTACATTCAGCCCAAAAGATATCCAGCTGGTGTTGTTTCCCTCATTACTTATCCTCGATATATATTATCCTTCTCTGGGCTCTTGAGGTATTACAACCACCTCCATATATCACCAACATATCTTGTGTTTTCCTCAAGTACTTCAAGGTATATTTAATTGCTATCTAGTGTTTCAAACCTAAATCAAATTGATATTTACTTGTAACACTTAATAGCATGGGCGAAATTAGACCTCATATATAGCACAACATACATGAGGCTTTATATTGCTGAAACATAAGGGATCTTGCCTATGCATCTCTTTCATTAGGAGACATACCTGTAGAAAAATGCACTCCATGCCTTTTGGGTATGAAACCTTTCTTGGAGTTTTTCTTGCTAGACTTTTTAACATATTTTCAATTTTTTTTATGAAGAACTTATTGGATAACCATACTTTTGTGAACATCATCATGCCCATATCGTTTCCCATTAGGATATCCCTATGCTTTTGATTTATTATACTTGAACCCACTAAAATTTGAGCTTTCACTTGAGCCTTAGAAATTTCTAGAAATTACACAAAAACTCCAACAATCTTTGAAAAACTAAACTAGCCCTACACTTTGAAAAATTCCATTAAATGGACCTTCAATCCAAAATTAAAACAAAACTAAAAGTTGAGTTTTTTTTTTTTTTTTTGGTGGTAATTTACCCTTTAAAAAATACTAAATCTTTTGTTTGTTGATTTTTCTAATTCTTTATGTATTTTTGTAAAAATAAAAATGTAACTTTTAGATGAAAAGTTGCTCTGTTAATTTGAAATTGGTGATGTTATGTAATTTTTACAATTATGAAAATTCAAGGATACATTTAATAAAATCAAAGCTTATTATGTAATTGATACCAAATTTCAAGAATTTTTTGATAATTTGGCCTTGAATTTTTACAATTAATTTTAATGCAGTGCACATTCAATTGTTATAAACAATGTTATAATCTTAGTTCAAATAATATACAATCTATTAAAATTGAGTGCATAAGAAACTATATTAACTCCATGCATCAATCGCATTTAATGCTAACCTTGTTTTCAGATAAGTGTACTTATTGCACTTTATTTTTAATATTCTAACAATTTGATTAAATATCTCAACACGGTATTCTTATTAATAAATAATATAATTATTTAAAAATTAAAAAAATATAATAAAAATATATATTTATTATATTTTAACCATTACCCTTAAGACAATAATTAACATTATCTATATATATATATATATGGTTGCTTATGTTTGCTTATGTTTTTTGTGTCATGAGTGTGTTACATAAATTATTAGTTCTTAAAAAATGCTATACAAACATTGAAGTTTGACAAATATTGTGACACTACAACCAAACACCTCTTTTTCTGTAACGACTCAGATTTTCACCTCAATTTTTATTTACATCAGTAAAAGCAAATTGATTAAAATTACACATCTTATGGGCTCTTACATACATACCATAGCATTAGCTAAACAAATCTAACAAAACACCCCCATTTGAGCCCCTGCTCACACTCACCACCAAGGATCTTTTCGGTTGGGAGAACCCCATACACATGGCTATCAGTAAGGATTCGACACCACTAAATCTGTTCTCGAATTTTCCTTCCTTAACCTAGAATGGTTTTAAAACAAAGTGAGCCACAAGACTCAGCAAGCATAAATAAAATAAGGGGAATCAATCACCACAACTAGCATTAACAAGGCTTCCCACAATATTCGTTCCCCACGTCATGTCATAAGTTATTGCATATATTTGGTATACCCACATTAGGTTCCACAAGTTTGTGTGGCACGTATTCATAATTATGCAAATGACCATTCGGGTCGAGTTCGTATTGTATACCGTGCACCGTCATGCACGTTCACGTTCACATTATTTCTAACAACATGTATTTCCATGAAAGATTTCATATCATAATGCAACACATGCACATGCTCAACAAAATACAAGTAGCCCTTAGGCTCATATCTGTCAATATATTCAACGATACCATATGTAATACCACAACCCATAATACTCATCAACCATACGTCATCCTCTTTAGCATGGAAGCACACGCCTAACCTGCCCGGACGTCATCGGCATAGCAATAATAGTGCCCTTGCTCAGAAGCTGATGGGACAATCACCCATCATAATCCTCAATGAACAATCACATATATACAATGTCATGCATGATCATATGCAACTCACACCACTATGTATATGCAAGGGTCTTTACATAGTTGTTATGGGAATATTTATTCTGGTTGTTCTAGGCAAAAGCCCATATGTTCCACATTATGCAATCCACGTCATTGAACTCATATTTGTACGTTTTCAACACATTTATGGCATAAGGCATTAGCCCCATATTCGTAAGTCAACACGTTGATACTTGACAGGATTCCGATATATAATTACGGGTCCCTCGTATGGGTAAATATTCATATCGCCTCACCTTCAAGATTAGGGACAACATCCATTGGTACTCGCATAATTGGCGGGTCCAACATAGTTGATAATATTAAAGATTAGACGGACGCTGGTCAGTTGACGGCCACAATCACATCAAGTCACCCCGACTCTTTAAGAACCTAACCCACATCGGTTCGGCATCATTCCCAAATAAAGCGAAGCGATACGAAGCCCAATGAGGGTTTGAAATAAACATCACCAAGAGTCACATATTTAGTTATAGCTCTCCGTTCACATATTCGACAACAACTCACATATTATAAAATGGTTACCGCACGTATTTGTCACATATTATAAAATGGTTACCGCGAGTATTTGCATTATTAATGTGTGGTACCGAGTCACGGTGATGGATGGATTAAGGTATGAAAAACCACGAAGACTTTCACATGAAATTAAGAACATGAGGAGATGGTTAGGAACTTGCCTTTATTTGGCTGGTTCTTGCCTTTTCTGTGCTCCTGATGCGAATTAAAATGTTTCCTAGCAATTAATACAATCGTGACTTAAATTAATTAATTCTAACCACGTAATCTGCATAATCTAACCGTATAAATTTATAATTTAAACATATAATATTTATACTAATTTTACCCACTTATCTGGGTATTTTAAACACCGATTAATCCCAAAATCTCCTGACTTTTTCCCCAATTTCCTCCATTTTCTCCAACTACTGCGCCACATTTCTTCTTCACCTTCTCCCTTCCATTTCTTCTCTACTTGCTGGCTTAAAGAAGACCGAAATTGGCCTTTAATTTGGCCAAAAATTGGCCTTAAATACACTAAGCAACGAAGCTTGGCGACCCAGGGCCCGCCACGTGGCGCTTTCCATGGCTGCCACGCGGCCACCCTCTTCTAGCCCAAAACGACGTTGTTTTGGGCGCCTTGTGGCTGATTAAAAATCAGCCAATTTCCCTAGCGCGCACGAGAGCCTTCTGCGGAATCGAACCCACGATCGCAACCTCCCCATGCACGCCCGCGACTGCTCGCGCCAGCCATCTCCTTCAACCTATATGCGTGCGCAGTTAAATTTAAAGTAGCTCACGCGCCTCTTTGCCGAATTACACCAGCACCCCCAGAACTTCCAAAAATCCCATTTACACCCCAAACTCCAATTTTCACTTATAACACTTATATCCCAAACATTCCCAAAAATTCACTAGTTTAATTCCATCATTATTTCTATAAATATTCCTAAATAATTTACTTCATTACCTTAATTTATCATTTTCTCAAAATATCATAAATAGATATTTTCTCTAAAATCTCCAAATATTCTAAAATATCATCAAATACCGAAATTAATAATCATTATTTATCTCCCTAATTTCGGGATGTTACATTTTTTTTTTCTTGGCCAAATACTCCCCTAAACCAAATGCTTGAATTACCCTCCAATCCTTAACAAACTGCAAACCATCGTTGTTAAGCTCAAGGGTAAGTAAATATAATTTTGATGATAATAAAAATATTTTTATGATATAAATATATTTTTTATTCATGCAAAATGTAAATTTATTTTGAATTAAAAGTGGGTACAAAGAGTAAATGTATTTTAATTTAAAGGTGAATTGTTTTTAAACATGTTTCCTTATTTTGATCATTTATGTCTCAAAAGTTTATATTTAAATTTTCATACTTTGATAAATGTATTTCTTATTCATGCATAAAGTAAATTTATTTTGAATTAAAGGAGAATTGTTTTAAGACATGTTTTCTCTTACTCATGCAAAAAGTAAATTTATTTTGAATTAAAGGAGAATCGCTTTTAGACATATTTTCTTGTTTTAATCATTTATGTCTTAAAAATTTATATTTGAATTTTCAAATCTTAAATTAAAGGAGAATTATTTTTAGACATGTTTTCTCTTACTCATGCAAAAAGTAAATTAATTTTGAATTAAAAGAGAATTGATTTTAGACATGTTTTCTTGTTTTAATCATTTGTCTCAAAAGCTTATATTTGAATTTTCAAATCTTGATTTCTCATGCAAAAAGTAAATTTATTTTGAATTAAAGTTGAGACATGTTTTCTTTTTGTTTGAGAAAGCCTAAATTTTTTTTGAATTTCAAACTTCATATTAATGGCTAGTGTGTTTGGAAGATGTATATATATAGGGTAAGTATGAAGGCTCAAGGTGTAGAACAAACTTGATAGAACATTCAAACAAGAGTGAGAAGATTCGAAGTGCTGGAAGTGTGCTGGCTAGTGAAATTCTCAACCGTTGGTGACTTGTTTGTAATTGGTTTTGGTTTTAAGTTTGTTATTTTTACTCACTTGTTGTGTGAGAGGATTGTATTTTCTAGTAGTGTACTAGTGGTTCTTGCTTAGGCAAGTGATTGTATGTTGGTTTTAGCTTCAATTAAAAGCTAGTGTTGATTCTCCTAGTGAAATGTCAAGCTAAGTTTTGAGAGAGAGAATTAAGCTCTTTAGAGCCGAATCTTTATAAATTTCTCTTGTTATGTGTGATTGTGTGATTTTATTATTATCAATCCTATTGCAATCATCACATATTAATATCACAAATTTAAGAGTTTTCAAAAGAGATAAAATTATTAATTTTTGAAAAATCTAATTCACCCCCATCTTGGGTATTTTTCTGAGTAACAATCCTCTATAAAGCCCTAACCCATTTTCTTCCCAAATAACCTTTTCATCCTCTACAACCCAACCTCACTTGTCTTCTTCCTTGCCTCATGGCTGGCCATTGCTTATCGTTACCATACTACCTACTTAGCCTTATAGCAGGCAACCATCTTCGTTATTTTACCTTACTACAACTCATTTTCTCCTTTATCCTCTGCAACCATCATCGACCTCCTATCCCATTATTGACACATTCCCTTTCAAACTTTATTGTTGACCATAGAGGTGTCAAAAGGGTCGGGCAGCCTGCATCACTATTCAAACGGGCCGGGCCGAGCCAGCCCGTGGCCCACTAGGCCCAGCCCGTTGGGACCCTGTGGGCTGGGCCCGTGAGGCCCTTATGGGCCCAGTCAGTTAGGCCCTTATGGGCTAGTCGATTAAGCCCACAATTTTGCAATTTGCATGTTGCTTTGCTTGTGAGTTGACATAAAGGCAAAGCATGTCACAAGTCTTGTGACAACTCATTATGTCTTTATAAATTTTGCAATTTGCATGTGTTTTGCTTGTGTGTTGACATAAAGGCAAAGCATGTCACAAGTCTTGTGACAACTCATTATGTCTTTATAAAGATCACATGCTAACTGTTAAGCTTGTCAGCCTTGCCATTTGAAATTGAATATTCACCCATATTTGCCAGTTTTCCTTTATGTCAAGTTATATCTTTATATCACTTTTTTATCACAATGTGACAAATATTTGTGACAGCTTAACAAATATTCTCTAACCTTTCTGTCACAACGTTTAAAAATTTGAAATTCACTAAAGTTCGAATTTTTCCTAACATTTGAATTTGAAATTCAAATTTGCAAGTCCCCTGATTGTCTATAAATAAGAGAACAAATATGAGTTAATTTCATTTGCTTTCGAATTCCATGCAATTCTGTTGTTCAATTGTTCTTGAGTTTTCACTTCTTAATTCTTACTTATTTTTGCCTTTCTATTTTATAAATTTTATCCATTCGCAATTTAGATATTATTCTTATCAATAATAATGTCTTTCCTTCGTCGCTCAAAATCCACCCGTTTTTCTCGTGGGACTCCTTCTGGTTCTATGGATCCACCACGGTCTAGCACATCTAACCCCATAATCCATCCACCTTGTCGTCCTCAACCCCAACCCTAGTGGATTTCATTCATGATTTGTATAACACAAATTATACAGATCAGGATGAAACACTTCCACCTGACTCACTAGAAGAAGATGACAACATCAACTTTGCTGGGTCTGCTGATTTTCCACCCCTACTAACACCCAGAGAGAACGAAAAAGATGATGCAGGTCCGTCAAATGTGGGAGCTGTTAGGAAAAGACAGCGGATAAGTGTTGTTTGGAACTATTATGAAATAGTTCAGGTTGAAGACGGGGGTGAAAAGGCCCAATGTAAGGTATGTAAAAAACGTCTTGTGTGTGGTGATGGAACAGGCCATCTAAAAGGGCACGCGACAAAGCATGAGGAGATAATGGCCTGTAGTGAAAAATGTAGTACACAAACTCAATTAAATCTTTCAGATAATATTCATCGCTATAATCCAGAATTAGATAAGGAGTGTTTAGCTAAAATGATAATTAAATCAGAATGCACTTTTTTGTTTGCACAACATCCCACTTTTAAGTGGTATTGTAAAACTGTACACAATTCACAGTCTAGAAATTTCTCTAGGAACACTATTAGAAATGAAGCAATGAGATTATTTTTAATATATAAAGATAAGCTAAAAAATGTATTTAATCAACTTACTAGTAAAATCTCACTTACGTCTGACATATGGTATGACGTACTAACAAATAATCATTATTTAAGTATGACAGCCCATTGGATAGATGACATGTGGGCTATTCAAAAAAGAATAATTACTTTCAAAGAACTTGTAGAAGCACACAACGAAAACTACATAGCTCAAACAATTTCACAATCCGTATTAGATTACAATATTTTGGAAAAATTATTTGCTATTTCTTTTGATAATGCTTGTAATACCCCATGTTCGTATAAAGTTGCCACGTAATTTTGATGAGTTTAGAATATCGAAAAATTGGCTTGATAGTAGTTATAAATACCGAATCAACTGCAGGGAATGCCTCGGAGTGAAATTGTCTAAGGAAAATGACATGGTCTCGATAAGCGTTTCGAGATAGGATTTTTGGTATCGAAAGAAATCGAATAGGGAACAATTTTCGATACAGCTAAAATACAGCTATTATTTAGGCTGTAAAATCGAATTGTCGTAGGGGACTCTCGAAAAATCAATGGAACCCTAGGGGGGCTCCGATTTTGCGTAATGAGCAACCCTTCAGTGCTTTTGGGATGAAACGACAGCCCGGAAAGGACAGTGGGGCGAATCATCATTTTTAACTAAGTTTTGAGTTATTAATTTTGGATTTTTGATATTGTAATGCAATTTAATTTGGCGTTTGAGGGTATACTTGCAATTTGGGAAGTTGCATAGATGAAATAAAAGTAAAAATTATGGTCTAATGTGTAATTTTTCCTTAATTTAAGGTGTAATATATAATTATATATATATAAATTTATATGTATATACGTAGCAAAGCAGGCGCCTCTGCAAAAATTGATGATCGATTATACATGCAAACTCCATGCCCTGCACCTCCCATGCTTTGCAACCAGCCACGCCTTTACAAAATGGACCGAGATTTACGCAAGAATGGGAGATTATGCCAGCTAGATTTGAGGAATTAAATGCGAAGCGTGATATATATCAGTACGCGTGTGTGCCATGCCCTGCAACTTGATGGCCAAGTTTCTTTGACAAGTGGGTTGCCAGAGGGATGTGCAAGGCAGCGGAGATGGCTATAAAATGAGAGAAATGGGAGCAATTGGAGAAAGGAGGAAGAAGCACGAGAGAGTGGAGAGTGAAAAGTGAAGGAGAAAAGGCCGAATGCGGCCATGGCCCCAAGCTGGCCAAGAGTTCATGAAGCAGAGGCTGAGCTTGAGAGAGATCGAGATCGCGAGAGAGCTGGGATCATGATGGATGGCCGGAGAGCATCAAGCGACTGCCATAGCCGCAAGTCCAAGCTTCCAGCAAGCTCGACCATGGCAGCCGAGCAAAGCAGCATCAGTAGCGGGTGGCGTTGAAGCTTGGGCGAGCAAGAAGAGCGCGGTGATGACCAGCGGAGGCTGGGCAGCAAGCGGGTGGTGGCTGTTCATGGCGGATGAGGCGCAGCGAGCAGCGAGCTGGAAGCTTGCAGTGGCTGGTTCGCGGTAATGGTGGTGCTGGTTCAGCCGCTAGAAAGGAAACAGATGATGGAGGGAGGAAGGAAGAACGAAGGAAGAAGAAGGGAATAGAAGAAGAAGAGAAGGAAGAAGAAAAGAAAGAAAATGAAGAAAAGAAGAAAGAAAAAGAAAAAAGAGAGGAAGAAGAAGCTGGTTCGTGGAAGCAGGGAAGAAGAAGGTGAATAAGAGAAGAAGAATAAAGAAATGAAGAAAAGAAAAAGAAAAGGAAAAGAAAAAGAAAGGAAAGAAAATTGGGAAAAATATCAAAAAATCTCAAAAGTTCTAGAAAAATAGGGAATTATGTTTCGATAATATCCCGGAGATTTTGAGAAAAAAAACAGTTCGAACACGCGTTTCAAGAATATGACACGTATACTGAGGAAACCGGAGATGCTAAATTAAGGTGAGTAAAATTTCCTAAAAAATTTCAGAAATTCAAGAATATTATTTTAAGAATTGTCGTAGTGAAATATTTGAGAAAATATTTTAGAAATATTTAGTTTGGATTTATTGAGGAAAATAGGAAGAAATAGAGAGAAAATTAAAGAAATTATGGAAAAATAAGTTTTAATGTTTATTTAAATAATTATGGTGATTAGGATGCTTTGAGGCTTAAGTTGAAGTGACTTGTGCAAATTTTGAGGTTGGCACACAAATCGAGACGATACATGAATTTCGAGACAGGTGCGAATATCAAGATAAGCTTGAGAAGGTAAGTGGTACTTCCCAATTAAAGTTAATTTTATGGAAAATACTCGGTTTGTAAGTGATTTATGTTTCTCGAAAATGTTTTCATCATATTGACATACTCTGATATGTACCCATCACGTAGACTGCATACATGACATGACTATGAAATGCATAAATATACATTGATATCATAGATCACTCGCATTAAGGCCGTAGGGAGTATGAACTGGCACCACTGCTTTACCAAGGGTGCACCCATACACCCCAGCTTCGAAAGAGGTGGCCGTAAAAATGGTAGGTAGTATAAGGGGTGAAGTTGACACCTACGAGGAAAGATATTGCATACACACATGATATAGCATTATGTACATTTACTTAGATGGTTCATCATCTAATTTGGGTTTTTGCCTTTGGAATATTCAAACGTTTCAAGTGGAGATTGTAGCAATTCGAGGATAAATGAGGCATGAAATGACACTTAACAGAATGCATGAAGAATGAAATGTATGTTATGTAGCCCATGTATTTAAGTTCTGCTACTTTGAATTCTAAACGTTTTGACGAATGTTGATTTATATTCTTATGGTTAATGAAGATGTAAGAATTGATTTATGATCAATGTTAAGATATCAGGTTTCGATCATTGCTTCCGCATTTGATGTGTATAATGATTCTCTCTCGAGATTAATAGATGGGAATTTTGGGACGGATTCGAGGAATGATGTGATTTGGCTTTAGTGTTTTAAAGAAAAAAAAAATTATTGTCCCGAAATTGTCCCAAGTTATAACGCGCCCGGGAAAGCGGGGCGTTACAATGCTAGGAATAATAATGTCGCAATGGAACGATTAAAACTTTATGTGCCCTTAATTTTAGGGGGAAAATTGTTTTACAATAGATGTACGTGCCACATTTTAAATCTATGTGTTCAAGATGGTCTTTGTGTAGGTTCAGAGTCATTAGAAAAAGTAAAAATTTGTTTAAAATTCATACACACTAATACGTCTAGACTTAGAGAATGGAAACAATTAGTTCATGCTTATCAGCTGCCCTATAAAAGATTTCCAAAAGACATTGAAACTAGATGGAACTCAACATTTTTGTTATTACAAATGATAACACCATATAGAGAACTTTTAACAATGTTTTGGAATAAAGAAATGCCCCTATCTCATCACATAACTAAACTTGATTGGCATTTGTTAGATATACTTATTTTTATATTAGAACAATTTTATCATGGTACAGTTACATTTTCTGATTGTAAATACCCAACAACTCACATTTTTTTAAGAGAAATATATAGTATAGTAAATCGTTTCAATAAATATAGAGAACATCAAAGTTACATGTTATTTCTTGACCCAATGGAAGCAAAATTTAGGAAATATTATACGCAAATTCCACCACTTTACCTAATAGCTAGTACATTAATTCCCACACAAAAGTGGAATACTGTAAATGGTTTTTTAGATTTTTATGGCAATGCTATGAATATTGATATAGATGATACGAAATATGAAATTAAACAATTAGTATATGAAATGTATAATTTGTACGAATTTCATTTTAAACCTAAACAACAAGTTGAATACTCATGAAAACAAACAAAATCCAAAGGAAATTTAAAATTTGAATTTTCAAAATTTTTGAGAAGTAAATAATCAAAAAAAACAACTACAACGTCAAGTAGTGCATTTAATGAATTAGACTTTTATTTAAATAGAGATATGCAATTTTTTGATGATGAAATAAATAATTTTGATGTTTTGGCCTAGTGGCACCTAAACCAACACACATATTCGTTTTGGTTGCCATGGCCCGTAATGTACTAACTCCTCCGGTGTCCACAGTACCATCGGAGTCTGCTTTCTCTACAAGTAACAGGGTGTTAGATCCAAAAAGATCAAGATTATCACCCAAAATATTGAAAATGTGTGTTTGCTTTAAAGATTGGCTCGATGTGGAGTTCGAACAACAAGGGATCAAGTTAGTAGATGAATCAAGTGAAGATGATGTTGATAACTAGCTGAAGCCACTTTACCTTTGTATTTTGTACTATTTTCTTTTATTTAATCGAAAAGATGTAAAAATTTATTTTAACTATTGTACTCCCTCACCAATCAGTATTGGCAATCGCCATTTGAGTGATAGGAGTTTTTTGCTAGCTGCAAGATAATGATCTTGCTGCAGTAATGAATTTAAAAATTTCCTACCTCTAAAAAGAGACTAGGATTATTAGGGATGGTTACTAGCTCATGTAAAAAAGGTAAAAAAATTATTTTATTGAACTTCTTCAAGTGATGGCTTGAAGAGAGAGGAGTAGGCCATTTGTTTACCAAATGGTTCGCACCTCTATAAATTGCAGTGTCATTTGCTCATTTATTTTTTTAATTATGTTATTTTTTATTAATTATTGATATTGGATGCTAAAAAATTTATATTTCACAATATATATAAATAATAACCATCAATATATTTAAAATTTTCAAGCTAAATTTTTTATATATTTAAATTATAAATAAACGTTCTTCTTTTTATATGTGTATTATTTTTCATATCAATTCACAAGAAAATTTATAAGGCATATAGAATTTTGAAATATAAAATGATGAAATAATATTTAAAACTTAAGATAGAAAATTATTTAAAAAGAAAAAAAAATAGTTTTTATATATGCATTATTTTGATATTTATATATGCATTATTTTTTAAAAAAATATTTAAAAAAAGAAAAGAAAAAAGGGGTCGAGCCCACCGGGCCTAGCCCGCTAGGCCCTGTGGGCTAAGGGCCCGGCCCGGCCCTCTAGCCCACGGACTAGCCTGGCTCGGCCCCCCTACAGGGGGGTCGTGGGCCAAGCCGAGCCCTATCCATGGCAAAGTGGGTCGGGCCCAGCCCGACCCTTTTAGTAAAAAGGCCGGCTCGACCTGTTTAAAAAGCCCGTTAGCCGACCCAGGCTGGGCCAGGCTAGCCCTTTTGACATCTCTAGTTGACCACCATCTCTGTTACTCTTCTACCATATTACCCATTTCTTTATAAGCCATTTTCATATTCATCCTTCGTAACCGTCTCCAACCACTTTCCTTGCCTCATTGTCTTCGCACCACTTCCAGTCACATCGCTAGCCATTATCTTCGCCACACCACCCATTCCTTCCAACCTATTTTCTTCTTTATCATAGGTCACTTCTTTTTATCAACCATCTTCTCCGCTACTTTCTCATCCTCTCTACAAAACCCCTTCCTCCTCACCCATATTTTTCCCAACCCCATTACCTGATAACCTTGTTGTCATCGCTAGCCAATGCATAGCCAATCAGTCACCAACCACCGTTGCTTGCAAACTAATTACTAGCCACTACAACCCCTTATCTCCCTTACGCTACCCAAACCTATTTCCTTTTCTTAACCTATCATCTCTTTCCTTATTGGCCCCTATAAACTTATTACTGACCATCACCTTTTACAATCTTCTTGTAAATGCAATTACAAAAATTCAATGACTCATAAACCTTTTGTTATTTCCTAAATACAATGATAAATTTTTTGTGTAAGAGAGTGTCTCGATCAAGATTTGTTAGTGACCTGTGAAAAATGAGTGACCTGCGAGGAAAAAATTGGTTAGGGGCACCAGTGACCTGCGCGGGCCCTCCAATACTTAAATCAGTCTTCAGATAAGTGTGTAGAATATAAAAAAAAATAAGTAGAGTTGTAATCTTAGTAGAGTTGTAAGCTTACCTGAACATAAGGGTGACTTTCTTATTTATAGAGAGGAGAATACCAGGAAGATCGCATTCTTTGACAGACATCTCAAACACCTTTTCGGATTTGTAAATGAGCATATCGAAGGTAGACTTGACTTGTTATCATGGTCGCATGCCTGAAGATTAGGTCTCTGGGGGTTTATGGTCTCCTAGAGGAGTCTCTCGCATGGTCTAAAGAGAGATTTATGGGTCTAAATAATGCACGAAAGTCTCTTGTATATCTTCTTGTAAGTGACTTATGAAGTACTCTAAAAGAGTCTCTCAGTGATGTCTTAAGAGAGGCTTCTAGAGAGTTACTCAGTGAGGTCAATTGGCCATGTCTATCACTCGTTTGATTAGTCAACTATCGTCTTTGTATTACTCGAGTAATATTTCTCAATTGATCATTCAATAACCTTACTCGCTTAGTTAGTTGACTAACCTCTCTGTTTACTCGACTAACCTTGCCACTACTTAACTGACCTCTTAGTCACTCGATTTAATCTCTTGATGGTTGCTCGACTAACCTTGCTAGCTAGTTGACTAATTTACTTGGTGGTCTCTCAATTATTCGACTAACCTTTTTGTTAGTCAGTTAACTTCTCACTAACTCGATTAGGGCCTTTAGTTATTCGATAGTCTCTCAAAGATGTCTCTTGGTCAGTCTCTCGAAGGCTCGTGCTCTAGCTTATAAGAGACCATTTTGGTCTCCGGTTATACAATCCCCGAGAAACCTAGTTTCGATCTTTGGGAAACCGTTTTGGTCTCCCATTATGAGGTATCCTAGTGATTGGTCTTCGGGAAACTAGACTTGGTTGCTGGTGCAATCTCCCTTTTATCAGTTTCTCTACTAACTTTTCAGGTTAGTCAACTAACATTTTTCCTTGAACTTAGGCTTGTCATCGGCCATAACACCTTTATTGGAATCCTTTATTTAATCGATACATCCTGATTGTCATGAAATTTCTCGAAAGAAGACGTCAATGTATTTGGAATGGAAAAATTTTGTCCATAGCATCAACATGTTTGACTTGAAGAAACTTGTTGAGAAAGGTTTTGAAGAATTATTAATAACTTCTAGTAAATAAAGTTTTGTTGCTTGTTTTCTTATCCTTTATTTGTGCCTTATTTTTCTCAAATATGGGCACATTGGTATCAACGAGAGAAAGATAACATAAAAGCAAAGGCAATTAATAGAGTTGAATGGTAGTTAAAAGATACATTCCATTTATTGGATGGAGAAGATAAAACATAGAACTATCAACACTGTTCGTCCAAACCCCACCCCACCCATGGTCTTTGCTAAGAAAACAAAAACAAAAGGTGAAGATTGAAATTGTTAGTGATAGTGCCCTAGATGTTAGATTTACATTACATAGGATGTATGTGAATGACACTTTTGATTTATTCTTAATATTAATAATAAGGTCATATCTTCGTTCATACCTCTTTCTCTCATCTTTATGAATGAATTCTTAGACTTCCTAATAAAGGTCTTACTCTCATGGGGTTGAGATTATGTGATGTGGATTTCTAGTTCAGGATTTCTTAAAGATATTCTCGATCCTCAAATTTATCAGAAGGCAAATATGATATATTGATTAGTGACCGACACATGGCCTACTACCATTGTTAGCATGGGATGCTAATGGGAATGAGGTGGTGAGTCACACGCCACAATCCATGGGACACATATAGTAGACATATGGATGGATGTTGGTAGAACATCTGCTAAATGTGACGCATGTGACAGATCACATAGCTTGAGGATTAATGAATGTTGCTATATAACACCCTAGATTTTCAAAATAAAAAATGAGGTAATACATAAGATTGTTAGGTTCTATTACTTGAGGAAATAGGCCCTTTTAAGGAATTGAGGAACCCTTGAGGGAAAAATTCAGTTTTTGAATCAGTGGCAAAATCGTAAATATTGAAGTCGGGTAAAAGTGTAATTTACCTAAAATCTTGGGGTGCTAAGTGTAATTTATCCATTTTCTAGGGACCAAAAAGTGTAATTAAAAATGACCCGGGAACCAAGTTGTAAGGGCCTAAGTGCAAATTATCCGAAAAGTTCGGGACAATGTGTAGTTCTTGAAACCTTAAAAATATCATCCATGGGCAAATCATGAATGGCCAAGGTGTCACAATTGGATTGATTGAAATCTTATAATTATGGGTGTAATGATTATGGGTGTAATGATGAGCATAGTGTGAACACTCAAAACAAATGGAGCTTTGGATTCTAAACTCTATTAAATACAATTAAGAGACGAGATGTGCATTTGGGTTGGATGCACATGGGAGAAATGATGAAGCCTTATCTTCAATGACACATGGCAATCAACCATTGGGTTACTTGAAAGTTAAGTTAAGGTTACATGATGGCTCACAATGACCCTTTGAGGTGGCATTGTATGATTGGTTAAGGAAAAGCTTACTTAGCTTCCAAGTTTGCAAAAGTCTCCAAACATTATCTCTAAGGACATGTGGCAAGTATTTATTGGCCACTTGGAGATAGGATTTGAAGTGTAATGATGAGAAATGTGAAAAATGCAATTAATCATGTGGGATGTAGTTATTAATTAAATGTGTAATGATGGGAAACGTAGAAAATGAATTAAACCATGTGGGATGTAATGATGGGAATATTGGAAAATCAAATTAAACATGTGAAGGTTCAAAATATCAGGGACACGTGGCACACTTTGGTTGGATGCACATGGATGGAATGATGACGCGACACGTGGCGCGATTTGGTTCGCCGAAGTTTCTTATAAATAAAGGCTTTGGGGTTATTCATTTTGGGCACCAAGAAATGAGGAAAAGGAAGGGAGTTTGAGAGAGGAAATACTACCAAAAGAAGGGAGAAATTCGATGGAGAATAAGCCTTAACGGAATTTTTGGGTCTTTCTCGAAGTTCGTGCCAAGCAGTAAGAAAAACTGCGAGAAAACCCATTCCGCTCGTTGTAAACTGTGCTTCCTAAGGTAACCGATCAAGGTGAGTGATTCCTACATGTTTTTTGGTATTTTGAGCATTTGTTGCTTCACTTGTGTGTTGGCTTGCACATCATGCATTTGTGGCTTACATGTCATATTTTTCCTTGTTTATGCATATTCCTTCTGCTTTGTCATATATAATGTTCGTACTGGTGACTATGGCTAGTTGTTGGGATATCATGGAAGACCTCGTGCTCTGGTGATGAGCCTGGAATGACTATGATGACCGCGGAGGTGATTGCAACACCTTGGCATTGCTACCACAGGGGTGGATTTCATAATGACATTATTGCATTTGCACGCATGTACTTACCTTTTCTGAGTCACTCACTTAGATATATATCTAACTTGGGTTGATGCCCCTAGAACGTGGATATATCTAATTTGGGTTGATGCCCCTGGAACGTTCCACGTTCCAGGTATGTTGGAAGTGTCAGGTGTTTCAGGTACCAGTTCGAGCGTGAGCAAGGAGATGATGCTTGGCTAGTTTTTTTTTGGGGGGGGTTTTGAGTTATTACGTACCCATGTAATTGTACCACAATGATGTATTGTAATAGCAACTAGGGTATTTAAGGTTGTAATAGGTGTGCGTATGTGGGTGTCCTACAACCGTACCTACGGCTTATGTGTTGAGTCATTTTTAGAGTATTGGAAGTCATGAGCATTTCTTGCACTTGTAAAGAAAATACAGTGGAAACCCCATTTATTTAGCTTTGGTTAAGCTTTCAGGTTTGATCCAACGCTTCCGTTGGTAAGGGCTTCCATAACGCCCGTGGTGATGTTAGCTTATATTTTACATCGTTGTGTATTTGAAAAAGTGGGGCGTTACATGCTAGCTCTTGATTATGTATCTAATCCTTGGACTAAAGGTAACATAGTGTCTTGTGCACTAGTGTTAGGGATTTATCATTGAGCGAAACCATCTGATGTAAGAGGTGGAGATGCTCATTGTGTGATCCCTTAGCAATGGAGTATGGAGACAGATATTCATTGACAGGTTGTGGTTGGAAATCCCCTAGCCAAGGTAAACATGAGATTGAAAAGAGTTCCAAGGTCAGATGGGATCTAACATGCTACCTATACTTTATTGGATTTGTCATAATTATCGAGTCCCGTGAGCTTAATCGGTCCATGACTCTCACTCGATCGGGATGTTAGCCAATGGAATGACTATAGTGCAAGGTAATCAATAAAGCTTAATAGATTCATATGAAGTTGGACTTCACTGCCATTAGGATTGTCCTAAGTCATGGCTAGTGGATACTTAGGATCTTTCGGGGTGCTTTGGGGATTTGGAAAGATCTCCTTAGTAGGTCGATGGGATTGATCGACGTCAAGGAGTTAATATGTCCCAATTGCTACATAATTGTGAACCTAGAAGTCACACGTATACTGAGTAATGCATGGATTAATGATCCATTGCTCTTAGTGTGTTTCTCATCATTGTGGGACAATGATGATGGTTTTTATTGTATATGAAAGATTGCTATTGGATAGCAAGGGCCTTAGTTGCATTATTGGATAATGTAAGGGCTATTATATGTTAATGGAAAGGCCGGAATGCATTAACGACGAAGTAGGCAAAATCAAACAGCTTTGGTCGACCGTGCCTTTTAAGCCAATCGATCGAACCAGAACCAACCGCATTCTGCTTGACTTCAGTTAACCGAACATGGTCAGTAGCGTTCTGGTTGACTTAGGTCGACCAAACCTATTGTTCGATAACCTAAAATTTCGCCACGTGTTCAAATACAAGCGTTTGTTGTTTTGTCGTGTTGCTTGTAAGGATAAAGGATGAGAAAGACGATGGCATGTAAGGGTTTTTGAAAAAATGGGATTTGATGAGATATTAATAGAGATAAGGTTTTAGAGGAGGCTAATATTCACGATTGATCCCCTCTTTCTTTAATTATCTATTTCTCATTCCTCTTCTTGCTTGCTCTTTCTTCTTCTTTCATTGTCGTGGCTTCTCTCTTGTTCTTGCTCCAAGAGAAAGCCGGTACAACTGGTCCTTTTCATCTTCTCCCATTCAAAGAGGCTATTGGATAGCCAAGAAGCAACCCAAGGAGGAACACCCATAGAGCAATGGGTCATCTTAATTGAGAGAGTTCTAGCCTAACTCCATTAGAGGGTTTTAGATCCATTTTAGGCATGAACTGACTAGGTCATTCACAAATGAGAAGGTGGGCTAGTCACCTGGAGTAACAGCTTGCTCATGGGAGCTTAAACGGACAGCAAGGGAGAGCATCTATCGCTTGGACAATCGACAACAACATTCTTCGAAGAGATATATCGAAAAACCTCTTGTGGCATGATTTTTCTTTTGAAGCATATGGATGAAGTATATCAAGTCTTGCACGAATTGTTTTCACTTTCACTTTGTGCTGTTTTGATTTTTAAAAAGCCATAAATCCTTGCATAGATCCACTTGTCCTTGATATGTTGTCTCAAACCCTCGTTTCCTTTCAGAAATAACATATACCATTTCTTTTCTCAAAATCCCCAATCTTTGCGACTGCAACTCCTTAATTCAAATCCCTAATCTCAAGTCTTTTCTTCAGTTAGTTTTTAATGAAGAAATTTAAACAGTTAATTACCGATTCATGATTTTATGCTATTTTAATATCTTTAGAATATTAGAAATTGCCAATCATATATTTATATAACATTATCAGTAACAATATTATATTTTGTATATAAATTTTTGAAGCAACAAACCAATGAACCACCATTGTGAAGTAGTGAACCAATAGTAGTCCAACTGGTTCGATAATTAGACCAGTTTTAAGTTAATAATATAAATAAATGAAAAATAAAGTAATATGACAAAATCCTAATTGCAAACTTCTAACAAAAGTGGAGATATAAAATTCAAACCGCGTTTTTATATAAAAAATAAATTATCAAATACAGGTGAAAGAAGACAATTTATATCATCGTGTTCTATCGACAGACAAGAGTAGATGAAGAGCTATAACAGACCAGAAACACTTTTTTAAGGTTGATAAATTGATTCATGAAAACTGTTTTCAAAAATAAACTCACAATAAACACTAATTTCAAAAACAATCAACACATATTATACTGGTTCTAAAAATCATTACCCTTTTGAAGATAAAATCTAGGCAAAAACAAAAGTGTTTCTCAATAAGAACAAAATATATAGCAACAACGTCACAACAAATAATCAAACATAAACATGAGTCACAAAGATGAACCCACGTCTGACGAGACTTGAGGCAAGAAACTTGCTCTCTTCCATCAGCTGAATCATCCATTATGTTATGTTCCCTGTCACTGGTGTTTGCTACAGACTGAAAATTGTCAAGACATCCATGAAAATAATGCCGCATCTTTCAGATAATATGACCTGTCAAAAGCTAACCTAAGAGACACCCCCACTAGCCAACCGTAATGTAACTAATAACCCACCATATATCAAGCAAACCTTCCTCTCCCACTAGGTAAGTTGGCCAATCATTTTTATTATCTATGGTCTTTATCTTTTATAATATAACTAATACATAAATTTACTTCCTACCCATAAATGTCAATGGACTCCAGCATTGCATTGTTCATATGGTTATTCCCAATTTAAATGGATCAGATAATGTATCAAAGTGGCATAGCACAAGCCAAACTGAATCCCTCTAAATTTCTGAAGCCATCTGGATAGCAATCCCCTTGTTCACTCAAAAATAAAGAGAAATCCACATATCTACATTTTGTGTACATTATAAACTCAAATCACATTATAACTAACATCAATTTCTAGAGAACATAAGTTAAGGGTAAATAAACTACTACCAATAAATTACAGACAGCTGTACTTTAAGATAACAGACACGACAAGGTAGTAGCATGACGCAATACAAGGTTGAAAGAAGTATTAAAGTTTAGGATAACTATTCCTTTTTTCTTTTTTTTTTTTCATCTAGCCATGTTCTAACCTCAGCAGTCAAGCCTCAACACCTTGTCTGGAAGGTTCGGTCTCGTCTTTCTCGGCATCGGCATCGGCATCGGCATCGGCATCGGCATCGCCTTCATCTTCCTCATCATCGGCTTCATCAGCTAGTTTGGTAAGTTCATCCTGAATCATGAGCTTAATCGAAGACTTCCTGGGAGTAAGATCCAACTTAAATCTCCCAGCTGCAAGAAGGGGAAGGTTTTTTAATACACAAGTGAGAACATCATAATTTAGTAACTAAGGGCTCTGTATCTCAAAAGAGTAAATCTCCCAGCTGCAAGAGGGGGAAGGTTTTTTAACGCACAAGTGAGAAAATCATAATTTAGTAACTAAGGGCTCTGTATCTCAAAAGAGCTTCAATGTGCCGTCTGATAAGCAAACAAGCTATGCTGTCTGTGTTATGCTTGACATATCAATGACACCAATAGCATTTACAAATATCAGAAAAATATAGGAGGCCATTCAGAAAGAGACACATCTTCCCATAGAAGTTCATCAATAAGGGTCATGCAGGTCATCGGAAAAATGAAAAGGCCACGCCATTCCCATATCCATCTCTAGGGTGCAACATTTTTTCACCCTGGCAAGTTACTAACGAAATATCTAGAACTTGAATATTGTGAAAAGTTCCAAACACATTCTATTTTTAATGCAACGGGTCAAAATCAAAGAGATCTTAGGTTCAAAAACTCAATTTGACAGAGTATCATGCCAATGATTTGGGCAAATAGTTAAAAAAGGCGGCGTACCTAGTTGTTTCAAGATGTCAGTGAAAGTAGCCTGCAAATAGCAACAACAATTAAAGTTGCATCATCACATAATTAAGGAAATCATCAGTGGATAAAAACAAAGTTTTTTTTTTTTAAAAAAAAATAAAGACACAGGCATTAGAAGAGGGTAACTAGTGTAGCTTTTTACCAGGACCTGATCTAAGTGACTTCTATTCCTACTAGACCTGGGGAGACCCAGATGAGCTATATTGTGCACTTAGCCTCAGGCAAAGATTCAAGTGGAGGTTCACTTGCATTCCCAAGTTACGGTCCAGCTAGTCACACCCAACAACAAACAAGAAGAACTTGACTGCCTTCCCACAACAAGAACAAAAGGAAGCTGGTTTTGCAATGGCAAACACCAACAAATAATTTGCATGGAAATAAGTGACACTCCCAAGAACACGTTGTGAAGGTTTTGTAGAAGGAAAACTTCGTGATCTGAAAAGCCACCACCATCCAATTACAAGACACTGAGATTCAATCTGCTATTTCTTGCCTTTATATTAATCAAGTTTATGGGATCAGTAATTATGGCAAAGTAAGTCATCTTCAGGATAAGGCCATGATTGTATGTGACAGCATCTAGACATCTTTAGAGAAAGGATGATCTTCATATCATTGAGATGTCTTTTGCAGCAAAGTTGCTGTACTAGCTTAACATGGTGTGCACAAGATAAAATGTTATTCCAGCCACTAAGAAACAACTCATTTGATACATAAAAATTCTTAGACCACTAACTAGAAATACAGATCAAATTCTTACCGTGTTGAAGTCCACTTCTTTCAGAATTTCAACAATTGCATTTCTGAGTTCATCATCGCTTGGCTTCAATTTATCTTCTTTAGGTTTGTCTTTCCCCGTTGCAACCTTTTTTCCTTCACAAAAATGAACAAAATATTCAGAAAGTTGTTTAAGGTGAAAACTCTTGCACAGATATCTGTGGTTCCCCCTTGGCATGAAATTATATCTGGCCAAATATTGAGTGAATCCCTAGTAAAATCTTCAGAAGTATCCACACACCACTAATGCTGGAACTTCTGATGAGCAAAACAAAAGAACACAGCAATCCGAGAAAGAAAAAAATTAAAAATATGAAAAAATACTGACCAGTTTTCTCCTTGGAAGAAGGTTTCTTTGGAGCCAAGGACTTCTGCTTAACAGTCTCAGTTCTCTTCTTCCTTGAGAATGTCTTTGGACTTGAATCACTGTTATCATCAACCTTAGGGTGATTTGATGATGATTTTCCAGGCGTTCTTTTAGTGGGTGGACCCGATTTCTTTGGTGTTCTGACTTTCTTGGATTTTGGTTTTTCTACGGATTCCTTCTTTGCAGATGATTTCTTGGAACCTCGTTTCTTTTTACTTGTGTCCTCTTCGGACTCGTCTTCAAATTCATCCTTATCCTCTCCACTTTCAGAATGCTGAGGCACATCAGTTTTTGATTTTTCAGGAATACCATTCATAGTTTCTTCCTCCTCTTCTTCTTCTTCATCTGACTTGTCTTCTGTTTCCAGAGTTTTATTTTTCTCCCCCTCAGTTGCATCTTCAATCACTTTCTGGCTCTGAAACATTTACCACAACAAAGATAAAGGAATGACAATGAAACATGTGAAGCAAGATGCAAATAATTGCAGTAAAAACTGATATATGATAGTTTCACATGTGTTAGTTTTCTTTTATTTTAGCTTTCTCAATTTCCAAGGATAAAACTTTCAAAAACACGTCATTAAGCTTTGCATCTAGGCTATATTAATAAATGCTGCCAGAAGAATGTGGCATGTATAAAAGAAGCCTGAAGAAACAAGCTACAAATGAGTTATAACAGTCAATTCATGGCTTCAACACAGAAAAAATTCAAGGACTACCAGAATGCAAGCAGGTGATTTTGTACAACCATACTACAGTTGATTTGAGCAATGAAATACTTTTTACACACACACACAAAATAAAAAAGCAATTCAACCACATTATGCTATACTGTTAGCAATCCTACCTTAGCTGACCGTTTTGACGGTGTGCTACCAGACAGTGATGCATTCGGTTTCACTACCCTCTTTCGCTTTTTGCCTTTACTAGACTGGCATGCAGACAGAGTATGGGTAAATAAGAAAACAAGGAAAAGTAGCAGTTATTCTATTAAAAGGAGTATTTGGTGAACATTATAGGACCTAGAGTAGACCAACCTGCTCTTTTTCAGCAAGTAATTCAGTAGTAGTTGCATGAGGAGCCACCAGGAAGTCTATTAACTTAATTACAATCTCTTCCTGTAAAATTAAACTCATCAGAACAAGGAAAAAAATGCTCATCTTCAAAGTGAATTCAAGATTGCTTTATGACTTACAACTGCAATGATATACGCCAACCATCCTACTACAACTAAAGGAATTAAATTATATTGGATTTTTTCTCCCTGACAATTTGCAACCCAGAGCAACTAGTAAGACACCCAGTCAATCAACAGGTTATTTTATCAAATATGCCCGGTGTAAGCATCAATTTATGTCAACATGTGTTTCTGTCAATTATTTATTCCGCCAATGTACTAATTCAAGAATGCTAAACATCCACGAATACAGGACCGATATTGATGACATTTTCCTAGTATGCACTTCATATACCCTCTCTATGCCATCATGCAGCAGTAAGATATAACGGACCTTCTTGGTAGTAGCTTTGGCCATTGGTATGTCAAGTACATCACAGAATTCCAACAACTTCTCTTTAACACACTTGTCAAGTTTTTCTTTAACTTTTATCTTTTGCTTTTCCTGCAATGAAGCAACAGCTAAGAACCAAAAGCTCAAATATGTGTCATTGTAGCAAGTTCCATAAAAAATATAAATGGAAGATAAGTAAGACAAATAAAGGAACTAGGAAAAAGAAAAGGAATAAACAAAGTTCAGTATGCAGTAATCATATGAATCTTTCTAAAATGGATTCTTTACCTCATTTTCTTTCCATACAAAGCCAGAAAACCGAGAAATATTACTTTTGATCTGAATTGCCTGCACAAGGTAATGGCATAGGAGTAAAATTAGAAAGCATGATACAGAACTGCAACCAACTATTACATATATATGCATTGAACAAAGTAGATGAAACAACTCTATTTTTTCATCCTGGGAACCCTCTTTAAGGGTTGTGATTACAAAGTGTTGAAATGAGTTCTGGACAGTTTCACGCTAAACGAACTCAAACCATCAGAGTTTTAATTTCAAATTCATGTCCACATACAAGGGATAGTTGAGGAAAGGGTTAAGATTAAGCATTAGAGCCTTATGGTGGCAGGGCAGGCATGCCATGAGTTATTTACAAACGATATTTTCAAAGAATTAATGAAAATCTACACAACAGAAAATGGCAGAAGTGTCAATTCCATTGTATGTACATATGCAGAGAAAAAGTCTTATTATAGCTGCGTAGGTTACTTCAAGTAAAGTGCAATGGATAACATTGGTCAAACACTTACAGATTGATAATGTTTCTGCAATATCCATTAGTAAAGAGGAAGTACCATGTAAGGCCCATAACAGAATTTAATCTCACAAAACTACTCGAGAAAGATGGTAAATAATCTCCAAAATGATAATGTTGATTCAAATGAAAACTTGCCACAAGAAAGGGAAAGAAAAATTCTGAAGCATTCAGTTCAAGGCATTGTTCACATGAGTTGCTTTCTCACCCATGTAGACCGTAAAATTAATTAACTAACAAGTCAGTATAACAACATTAGGAGAAAAGAGTTAAACACAAATTACCTTGCCCCTCCTTCCAAAGAGAATCGTATGAAGTAATTTCAAAATGTCATCATTCTTCCTTTTTGATATTTTGTATGACACTGAAACATAAACCACAGTTCAGAAAATGATTTTTTGAGTTGCAATAAACAGATATCAAATTCAGTACAAAATCAAAAGCCAGAAGCAACTATATAACCTCTGGTAACTTGCCCAGAATAAACATCACACTGGCTTGCATAGGAAACAGCAGATAAAAATATGACAAGAAACAGATTTCATGACACAGGTTGCAAGAAAACCAGATTATATATATATATATATATTTTGCCTTTTTTAAAGAAAAGCACAACATGCTAGGACTTTTATCAAGACAAGCAGCAAGTTGACTGCCACAATAAACCTCAATCAACAAGCAAAAAATTGAATGTGTGACCATCAGGCCTTGCCATAAGCCTACATTTTTCATCTATGCCTTACTGATCAATAATAAGTGCGAGCAAGTGGTTTGATGATTTATCACCAAGCAAAACTACAGTGTCCAGACAGACCTTTTATTAAGGTAGTGACTCATTGAGACATCTCTAAGCTATGACCATGTGAAATGGAGTTATGAGGTACATAATTCTAAAACTATGACCATGTGAAGTTTGCAACTCAGTAATTCCATCTAAAGAGGACAAATATTACCGAACACACAAATTGACATTATACATAAGTGTGAATAGCTTAAATCACCAAACACAAAGATGCAAATCCTTATTCACATTACACAAAATGTAACTTTAAGGTATTTGTTAGAATGGACTTAATTTCAACTCTTGACACAATACACTTAAAACCCTATGTCAAATATAATGGAAACTGCCTACAGCTTGGAAAATACAAGTCTAAATTAAGGAATCAACAATTTAGGCTATTTAGCTTGTCTGTACAAACTTTTTTTTTCTTTGTATTCCTCCATAAAAACCACTGATGATATTATTCCTCCACTTACAGTAGCAAACACAAGCAGTAAGGTTCTTGATGATAATTGGTGACCATACAACCACTTGGTAACACCAATCCTCCATCTAACCATATTAAGTGCCTTAAATCCCAGAAGGCAAAAAAGGACAGACAACTAGAAGATTATAAGATTTTTCAAGAGTTTGGATTTGAAAATCAAGTCAATTTATTAAGATTTTGATAAGCATCACATGGACCTTAGGATTAACCTACTACACAATTGAGCAATAAAGTAGAAAAACAGAAAGGCTTGTCATGTACCTAGGGTTTGGATGGGAAATTGGAACAATCCGAGGGAGAACTAGAACAGGAATGGAGGGGGAAACAAACAGAAATGAGGGACAGAACAGAGATAGAGAGAATCAGAAGGAATCAGGAGAGAGATCAAAGAAGTTGAGAGAGAAACATATTCAATTATCATTCAACCATGGACATTAACTAATCTAACCTATTTATAGACTGTTCTATCTTTTCAGTTATAATACAACTGAAAGGTACAACTACTACAACAGCAAAGAACAACAACCAAAAGAATTACATATAATACATAATTACCACCATATTATTGGAGATCCTTGGGGTCATGACAATTTCCCCCTCCTTGAGAGATTTCTTGTCCCCAAGAAATTTTAACAACAACCACTGTTTTCTTCATCCAATTCCTGCCTTCATTATCTACTTCATCCTTTTTTTTTTTTTTTGCCTTTCTTTCTCCTTCTAAACCTTTTCCTCTTTTCTCTTAGGTTCTCTTTCTTTTTCTTTTTGGGCACATATAAAATGTATTACTCAAAGATTTCTATGTCAAGGCTCTCTTCTCCCATTGATTTGTAAATTGCAATAATTTCCTTGACCTTCATACAAAAATTAGGCCAGTGAATTATAGCAATAAATAGTCTGGCAGCAACCTTCTCTTCCAACAACGTCCAAACCATATGGCAATTCTTCTGTTCAACCCGCTTCAATTGTTCCTTTTCTACCAAAACCAGCACCAGAAACTAGTCTACACCATCTGAAATGACAGCAAGACTTTCATTTTGTTCAAGATTAAAATTATTCAAAACAGCAGTAAGATATTCTCCTGCTGGAATTACCTAAACCTATTTGATGCCTGCTTTAACCAAAGCTATGGACTCCTCAACCTTCTCCGAAGCCAAAGGCAAAGAAGAAGTATTCTTAGAACCTTCTTCCTCAACCATTCCTCCCAAGGTTCCATTTTTGGACATTAGCTGATTCTTCCGACATTGGACCAGGCACCAGGGGTAATGCAGTGGACTTTGCTTCCTCCATCAATCCATCAAATAATTCCTCATTTTTCTCCTGCAACCTCTCAATAGGCACATCTTGATTTATTAGGTCTTCTTCTGGTTTCTTGACAACTGTAACTGAATTCATTTCAACAGATTTCTCCTCCAGTGGAGCCTCAATAACTTCTCCGGTAACTGCCATTCCTTTCTTGTCATCCTGAATTGTTTGATCCAATTCAGGTCTTTCCTCACTTCCAGCAACTACCATTCATAAACTTAGGACCTCAGCAGCCTTAGAAGTATCTCTAATTTGTTGACTACGTATAGTATAACTTTTAGGTTGCAGATTATGCTATATGAAAATGGCTTCCAACGCCACTTCTTGCAACCTAGCCTTCTTAGCCATTTGTTTTATCGTGACAGGATACATCATTTTCACAATAGACCTCAGCTCATTGTTTGGACCACTGATGAATCTCGATAAAAATTAAGACTCATTCAAGGTCGGATGGAAATTGAGCATCAATGATTTCAATTCCTCAAAACTGACCTGGTAATCCATAACATAGCCTTCTTGTTTTAGTTTATTGAAATCTTCATTACAACTCTCATCTCTGACCTGATACAATGCTAATTCATCTGCTTTCTGCAAACTGGAAACATTAGGTAGGCTTCCAGTGCTTGCTCAAATTGGTTCTACAACGGAACTTAAAAAAAAATCCTCTAGTAAACTGATCTGAAGCCTCTATGAAATCAGAATCATTAAGTCATCCAATTTTTTATTGAGGTTAGTGACTTTCTCCTGGAATCCGTTCTCCATCTTCCAGTTTTAATTTGCAGAATTTCAGTCTGTACAGCTATTAAGGATTGCCTGGACTTATCTCTGCTTCCAGTACTCACCTAAACCTCAATTCAGCAAATGCAAACTTGGATCCACCCCAATCACAGCCTCAGGAAGTCGCCTAGATCTTACAGGAACTTAATCCGCCTCAAAGACTAAATCCACCTAAATCTACAGAAACTGAATATGTCTCAGAGACTGAATCCACCTAGATCTGACTGATAATCGATCACCTCACAAGTCAGCAACCTAGGATCTGCTTCCCTGGCTTACTGCTGAGGATCGCCTAGGTCAATCAGCCGAAAATTCATCTAGATCTGCTTCACCTTCACTTCTGGACATTGATCAACTACTAAAATTGCAGGAATCACAACCGAGAATCAACCAGAATTCACAACTTCCTGTGGCTCAATCGGCTTAGCCGAGAATCATCGGCTTTGATACCATTTGTCATATACCTAGGGTTTGGATGGGAAATTGGAAGAATCTGAGGGAGAACTAGAACAGGAATGGAGGGGGAAATAGATAGAAATGAGGGAGGATTCAGACATAATAGAGATAGAGGGAGAGAGAGAATCAGGGGGAATCGGGAGAGAGATTAGAGAAGTTGAGAGAGAAACACATTCAATTATCATTCAACTATGGACATTCTCTAACTAATCTAACCTATTTATATATTGTTCTATCCTTTCAGTTACACTACAACTGAAAGGTACAACTACTATAACAACAAAGTACAACAACCAAAATAATTACATATAATCTATAATTACTACCATATCCTTGGGGATCTTTGGGGTCGTGACAAGGCATTCCTTATTGACAAATTAAGGCTGTCAAACTTGCTTTTGAAATTATTTTACTGTATTTAACTCATTTGTAAAGCCATCTATGTGTGTTATATGAAGTTGAAAAAGTAACACAAAGATAAAGGGAAAATGGCGGTCAGGTGGTATCCAGACAATGTAAGATGTCCTAATCAAGCACTAAAGGCACGTTTATTTTCTTACAATGGGGAAGGAAACATTTTAATTTTCAACCGCCGCCAAGAATTCATTCATTAAACAATACACAAATTTATGCATAAAGGTTTCTGTGCGTGTCAAAAATACAAGGGATGTAAAAACACACTCACCATAAATTTTGACTCAAATGGAAAAGAAATCACAAATTTATCATGGTGGAAAATAATTTGGTCATTTGTTTTCTATGCCCTTGACCCTTGGCAGATGGGGTGGTATAACATCAAACATAAGACATATTTTAGAGCTAAAAGCAGGGTGCTAACAGGACCACAAATGTTCTGAAGGTGTTTAGGACAAGAAAAGACCACCTAGATGCCACTAATTGTTTATTTTCCTCCCTCATAAACATTTAATGGCAATGTTAAGATGTAATGCCAACTACAAATCTTCAACATCAAAATAAGTATAGTACAAGCTGTAAATGAGAAACGGTATGGAACTAAAATGCACACAAAAAGATTTTGCACAAATTGGAAATTAAAAGTAAGTTTCTCCTCTAATCTTCTTACTTTCAATAGATTCAATACAAAAGTTTTATTCGGAGATGAAAGTCCTGCCACTAGTTCCCTGAAACAAAGCTTATAGAATCTATGCATCTTCACATCTTATGGTTTTACATGAAGTGTAAAATGATAACTATTAAACACTTAATTTGCCTCAAGTTGCATCCATAAATGCAAATGCATGTAAAATTCTTTCCGTACACATAAAAAGTAAGCTATGGAGAAAGAACAGTCATGGTGGTTGGGCAAATTTTCTATAAAAAGAATAAACGTGGATGAGTTCCCCACAAAGGGGGCAAACCTAGGTAGAATTTCCAATCAAACAAAAAACGCCCATCAAAATCGTGAATTTGGGGAAGTGAATGGCATGTTCAAATTTTCTACTATATCTTCTTTACTGAAAACAATTCCATGGGTTGTGTGGCAGTTAATATACATACAAATTTAATAGTGGTATAGATGATAGAAAGTGTCAGTTATCTTGGCTGATGTAGTCTTTCAGTAGTTGTACAAGACCAAGGATCGAATCTCACCTGCATCAAAGCTAAGGTTCCATCAGCAGGGGAGAACCATCCCATTCAGAAATCTATCACCAGTTAGCCATGTATAGAACTTGTTATGCTTGGCTGCCAACGGAATCAATAAAAATTCCAGAATTTATGCATTGTGTCACAGCCAGCAATTGACCATGTCAACATATGATAACCTCTGGTGAAGCAACCATTCAGATGCTCTCCTAGTCCATGCTGAATTCCCCTGGCCAGCTCTATAGGGCATGATTTGGGAAGCATGGAGCGTTACTCATTCAAGGGCTCTAAATTCTAAAATGGAGTAATTGATAGAATTGATATTTCAGAATAAACAAAATCAGAAAATTGTTTCATCCTACTTGCAAAATGTGGCTAAATATAAAGAAAGTACAAACGCCCTAGAAAAACCTGGCCTGTATCCATTACTTGCCATCTGGATTACTTGTCTAGTTACTGTTCACTTTAGTTGGTGGTTTATGTCAGCTCTTTAGGATTGCCTGACTTTAGCCAATGTTGCCGGGTAAAGATATTTTCGTTGTAGGTCCAATGGCTGTCTTAAGAATTTTGATGTACTAATGCATATGTACCATAAAAAAGAAGTGAACATTATGCAGGTTATTTTTTCTTATACAAGAACATTCTGTTCCCAAAACATAAATTGTTCAGTGAAATACAAGATATGAAAACATCAACAATCAAAAGACACATGGCCAACAGCTCTACCAACGGGCATATGAGCTTTTAATGAGTCCAAATAAACAACAACAACAACAACAACATATCCAGCCTTTATCCCACTATGTGGGGTCAGCTACATGAATTCTAGACTTCCATGTATTTCTATCTTTTGTCATATCTTCATTGAGATCCATACACTTCATATCAAACTTTAATGTCTCTCTCAAAGTCTTCTTAGGTCTGCTTCTACCTCTTTTTTTGATTAATTGTTCCATTTCATCAACTCTCCTCACAGGAGCGTCTCTTGGTCTCCTTCTCACATGACCAAACCATCTTAGTCTAGTCTCTCTCATCTTCTCCTCTATTGGCATTACTCCTATCTTATTACGAATAACTTCATTTCTAATTTTATTTGTTCTTGTATGGCCACACATCCATCTTAACATCCTCATCTCCGCTACACTCGTCTTTTGCTCATGTTGGTATTTGACTGCCCAACATTCTGAGCCGTACAACAAAACTGATCTTATAGCTGTCCTATAGAATTTTCTAAGGGTGTTCAAAAAAATCGGTGGACCGCGGAAACCAGCCGCACCGAACCAGACCGCACCAAACCGTGCGGTTTTTTTAAAGAGCCGGTTCAGTGCGGTTTGAAAAACCTTCAAACCGCGATTCTACGGTTTGGAGGTTGGCGGTTCGGTTTGAAACCGAACTGCCCGATATAATATATTTTAATTATATTTAAAATATATATATAATATCAAATGGAAACGTAGCGCCGCGCGGGGGGGGGGGGGGGGTTGTTTAACCCACAAACCCCAAATCCCCAAATCACTTCCCCTCTTTGTCTCTCCTCCTCTTCATCTGTTAGCGTCGTTGACGCACCCCCCGTCGCACCAGGTCTCTCATCGACAGACCCATGCCCCCGTCGGTCGCCGCTGCCACGCACCTGGCCCTAACCCACCCGTCGTGCCCGGACATTGACCGAGGCGAGAGCAACAAAGCTTGCGATGAACCGACCCATCCCCTCGCTAGTTGCCGCTGCCACGCACATGGACCTGACCCACCCGTCGCACCAAGACACTGACCGAACCGAGAGCGACGAACCGACCCCGTCGCCTGCCACACCAAACCGGCTCACGACGCCATTTCGATCAAGGTACTGCAATATCCTAACTAAAATAAGATGGGTTCGAAGCTTTTATTATTTGGAGTAAATCTTAGTCGATAAGCGTGTGTGGAAGCTTGGTGATGGTGAACTAGATTGAGACTCTGAGAGTCGTTGCATTTCCAGCAAACTGCAGAAACCGAACCGCACCGCACCGCAATCTGTGGTGCGGTTCGGTGCGGTTTCTCCTCACCAAGTCAGACCAGTCGGTTTGCTTATAGGTGTAAACCGCATGTGTGGTTCGGCGAATTTTCTTGGCCCAAAACCGGCCAGACCGAACCGTGTACACCCCTAGAATTTTCCTTTCAATTGTAATAGGATTTTATCATCACATAACACCCCCGATGCATTTCTCCATTTTAGCCAACCTGCCTTAATTCTATGTGTGACATCCTCATGAATTTCTCCATCTTTTTGAATCACTGATCCCAAATATCGAAAATGGTCTTTTCTTTGTAAGATTTGGTCTTCCAATTTTATTATAACATCCTCCACTCTTGCATTCTTACTAAATTTACATTCCATATATTATGTTTTCTTTCTGCTTAATTTAAATCCCTTAGATTCTAAATTGTTTCTCCATAACTCAAGCTTAGTGTTCACTCCTTCTTTTGTTTCATCCACCAACACTATGTCATCTGCAAATAGCATACACCATGGCACATCTATCTGAATATCTTTAGTGAGTTCATCCATTACTAAAGTAAATAAGTATGGACTTAGTGCAGAACCTTGATGCAATCCTATTGTAATTTTAAACGGTTCAGTATCCCCTCCGTATGTTCTGACCCTTGTCTCTGCACCATGATACATGTCCTTAAGGGCTTGTATATAGGCTATTCGGACTCCTTTCTTCTCTAAAACCCTCCATAATACTTCTCTAGGGACCCTATCATAGGCTTTTTCTAGATCTATAAACACCATATGTAGATCCTTCTGATGATCCCGATACCTTTCCATTAGGCGCCTCAGTAGGTATATAGCTTCCATTGTTGACCTACCGGGCATGGAACCAAACTGATTTTCTGAGACCTCTGTTTCTTTTCTGAGCCTCTGCTCTATTACTCTCTCCTAGAGTTTCATGGTATGGCTCATTAACTTAATTCCTCTGTAATTTTCACAGTTTTGAACATCTCCTTTGTTCTTATATATAGGGACCAAAGTACTCTTCCTCCACTCATCTGGCATCTTTTTTTATTTAAGAATCGCATTAAATAATTTCGTTAGCCAGGAGATACCCTCTTCTCCCATGCATTTCCATGCTTCTATTGGTATATTATCCGGTCCCACCGCCTTATGATTTTTCATCTTTTTTAATGCTTGCCTTATTTCATTTGGACTTATGCGTCGATAAAATGTATAGCTTACATTCCCTTCGGAGTTACTAAGATGTCCCAACCTAACTCTTGTGTCGCCATCATCATTGAATAATTTTGTGAAATACTCCTTCCATCTCTCCTTAATCGCTCCCTCATTCACTAATACATTTTGATTTTCATCTTTTATGCATTTCACTTGATTTAAATCCCTTGTTTTTCTTTCTCTTGCTTTAGCTAATTTATATATATCCATTTCTCCATCTTTTGTATCAAGTCATTTATATAAATTCTCGTATGCTTTTGACCTTGCTTCACTAACAGCTTTTTTTGCTGCCTTTTTTGATTCTTTATAATTATTTTGATTTTCTTCATTGTTGCACTGATATACAGCCTTATAGCAATTTTTCTTATTTTTAATTTTCAATTGCACTTCTTCATTCCACCACCAAGACTCCTTAAGGTTAGGGGCTCTACCATTTGTCTCTTCAAGCACTACCTTTGTTGTGTTTCTCAAGACATTAGCCATTTCTCTCCACATTTGGTTTATCTGTCCTTCTCCATTCCATTTTCTTCTATCCCTTAATTTTTCTTTGAAAATTAGTTGTTTCTCCCCTTTTAAATCCCACCACCTGATTCTTGGATATTGTTTTATGTGATTTTTTCGCTTCCAATTTCTTACTTGGACGTCAAGTACTAGAAGTCTATGTTGAGTAGTCAAACACTCTCCTGGTATCACCTTACAATCTCTACAACATACTCGGTCCTCTTGTTTCATGAGGAAGTAATCTATTTGGGTGCTTGATGTGACATTTTTATATGTGATTAAGTGTTCGTCCCGTTTTTTGAACCTAGTATTGGTTATGATGAGCCCATATGCCATTGCAAAATCTAGAATAGACTTACCCTCATTATTAATTTCCCTGAATCCATACCCTCCATGTACCTCTCTATAGTCGTTTTCGTCTCTACCCACGTGACCATTTAAGTCACCTCCTATAATCACTTTCTTTCCTCTTGGTATCATTTGTATGAGTCCCTCTAGGTCCTCCCAGAATTTTGCTTTTATGTCCTCACCTAACCCCGTCTGTGGTGCATATGTACTAAAGATATTCATAGTCATTCTTCCTAGAATAACCTTCATAATAATAATCTTATCCCCTATTCTCTTTACATCCACTACCTCATCTACTAAGCTTTTATCCATAATGATCCCCACTCCATTTTTTGCTCGATTATTTCTTGTGTACCATATTTTATATCTATTTTCTGACAAAATTTTTGTTTTTTTCCCTACCCATCTCGTCTCTTGAAGGCACATAATATTAATCTTTCTCCTAATCATCACATCTACCACTTCCATAGCTTTGCCTGTTAATGTTTCAATGTTCCATGACCCAATCCTTAATCTATGATTTTGTTTTTGGCTTTGACTTTGACTTTGAATTTGATTTTGATTTTGTTTTTTATTTTGATTTTGTTTTTGGTTTTGGTTTTGGTTTTGATTTTGATTTTATTTTTGGTTTTGGTTTTGATTTTGATGTTAGACTAACTTCTTTACCCACATCCGTTCAAGCAAATGCGGGAACCCTTGCTCATTTGTCACTACATCCAGGCGCCGATGCAGCGGCCCTAGCTCACTTGACACTACACGCGGGCAGTGTAGCGCATCGCTATGAAGGGTTACACCCACGCCCAAACGTTTTTTCATAATTTGTCTAGAGTTCATGTTTTGGATCCGACTAAGTTTTACGTTGGCTGTCGGCTACCTAACACAACTCTCCTCCTTTATCCAAGCTTGGGACCGGCAATGGATAACTTCCCCAGGCAAAGAAGATGCAGGCAATGCCAGGAGAATAATGGTAGAGAAACTAAAAGGACAAAAGGATCATACAGTTCAATTGTTATGAAAAGTGTCCTCTTATTCCAAATGTAGAGACAGATAGAGTTCCATTTGATCAACATCCAAAAAGAGCACACCCAGCACAAATAGAAAACAGGAGGCAGATCCCTAGTAATTGTCTCTTTTTTTAATTTCCTTTAATATAATTGTTAAGTAATATATGGTGTGTGGGTGGACATCAATTGCACGCAAAATCATTCGTAGCATAACAAGACTAGATAAAGATCAGTAACAATAGCATCAGAAGGCAAAAAAATTTTGGCAAATGGAGAATATAAAAAATTAAGAAACATACCATTTGGAATGTCTTTCAGTGCAGTACCACTGCCCTGCAATTCCAAGGTGAACTGTGAACTAAATATCAATGTAAATGGTCACAACTCAACTTATCCTAGAAATAACGAAAAAAGTGTACAGCAGAAGGAACACCTTTTCAATATGGAATTCCTTGACGGAGTCTTTCTCAATAGATGCAACCAGCCTTTCCACTGATTTCCGTTCACGTACAGGGCGTTCACTCACAGAAACCACAGGGGTTTTCAGCTCCTTTTTCTCTTCCACATCCTTTTTAGCACTGCCAATTTTTGCCCCAGCAGATTTCCCTCTTCCACGCTTCTTGGATGCTTTCTCTCGTTTGTTCTCTTCAGTCCTCTCTTCTACATCCGTTAATTCATCTGCCTTCCCCTCAACCTTTTCTTCACCCCGCTCGGTTTTTGCCTCTGTTTCCTCTTCCATTGCCTCACTTTCGGCTTCCTCCTTCTTTTCCTCATTCTCCTCTTCATTTTGTTTTTTTTCTTCTTCTTTCTTTCCTTCTAAGGTCTGCTCATTCTCTTTGCCCTCTATGTCCATATCCATTTTCTGCATTTCAACTTTCCCATCATCTTTGCCATCCTCTTCCATTTCTTTCACCTCATCTTTTCCCCCCTCCTTCTTCAGAGCAAAATCATTCTCCTTCTGTTCAGGGGCGGCAGTCCCATTTGCTGCTGCCTCAGAAACTTCAGTCACGGTCTCTTCTCCACCCATAATTGATCAAATTCAAACTAACATCCAACCAAAAAAGTCTCCTCACGGATCTAAAAACCCGCCAGCAACAAAATCTGTGAATTATAATAACAGTAATAATAACAATCTATATCAGACAGCAACAATATCATAGGAATACTCAGCAAATAACTGGCTCTCAGAACTGCATCCTAACTGTCAAAATCGTTCTACAGGGAAGAAAAGACCCAAAAAAACACTCGAGTGAAACATATGCGCTTAAAGTGCAACGTAAATTAAAAAGAGAAAAAAGAAAGAAAGGACTTGCGAAAAATGCTGAAATTTTGAACGTGCCGCGAGGAAATATCAAAACTTTTGCTTGGGAACAGTGGGGCAGGGAACGGAAGTGATAAATTCATTCGCGCTCAAGGAACTGTAAGTACAAACCCATGGAACAATTTTCCAAGCCCTAGCACGATCCATGCAATTCTACAGGAGTAATCGACAAAGGTGAAGACGGCAGATGGAAATTCACAGAATTTCACGACCAAAACCAGCAGGAAGAGAAACAAACAAAGCTCAAAAACTGCAGAGATCAAGGACAATCACCGAAACCCTAGGCTGCAAGAGTTGCAATTGTCCTTGCCTCAAAATAGAACGAACAAAGCAACACAATTTCAAGGAAGAAGCGCTAAAGTACGAAGTAATTGAGAAGCATGATGGAAGATTTAGACCTTACAGGGATCTGAAGACAGTTCGTTGGCTGATTTAAAGCTCTCGCAGTTGAACTCACACTAGGCGTCCCTCCCTCTCTGCCTCTCTCTCTCTCTCTCTCTCTCTGTAGTTATTTCAACGCTTTCAGACGCCTTCGAATCTTGGAGCGGGGGGTCATTTTCTTGCATATTTATATTCCGGACTTCAAATCCGGGTTTTAAAAGCAGTTAAATGCCGTGTTGGACGATGGTTGTCATAAATCGGCCGGAATTCTGCGCCGGAAAGCATCCAACGGCTGCGATCTGATCCTAGTTGCCAACGGCATCTGTAATTGACGGTGGAGATTTGATATTCGGAGCTGGCTGTTTTCTTTAACTTAATGGAGGGCAAGGTGGAAAGTAGATTTTATTTTTTCACTAATTTTTAGTTTTTTTAGAAAGGTCTTTATCCAGATTTTTTATTTTATTTTATAAAATACGAGTTTTCAGGCCATAAGTATTAACTATAGTTGCATTAATGTCATATAAATTTTAAAATTTAAGTAGTAAAAAATTATTATAAGATTATATATATCAGACTTCATAAAAACATCATTAACGGTTATCATCAATATTTGGATATTAATTAATAATATAATAAATATTTTAATGATGAGACTAATCTTATAATACTATATGTGCTAGCAAAAATTATTATCTTCTTTTTTAAATCCCCTCATCAACTACTAGTGAGCGTAAAAGTTTAGGGCCATCTCTCGTTCCTTATTCGAAATTTCTTAACCTATTATCTATTTTTATGGATTGACTCTATTTTTAATTTTCTTAGTAACGGAGTCACATGAATTTTGACCTATAAAAAAAACTTAGGCAATAACATCAAGTTTCTAGGGTTAACTAATATTTAGAGTGGGTAAGCCATTGTTCATGTTTTCTCATCTCCAGAAAAAGCAAATAGTAGTTAGTTTTTCGCTCATTCTGCTCTAACAATTACAGAGAATGATCAATAATAAATTTTCTTTCAACGATAGCTTTCTTAAGTTTGGGTAGTTGAGAAGATCTAACCAAGCACTCATTCAAAATGCGACATTAACTAAAAAAAGATAAATAAAAAGCCAAATCTTAGAGTTCGTTACGAGTATAGTACCGATTCTTAATTATGACTTCTAGGCTATTGCCTCTGAGCAAACTGAAATTGTTGAACTACTTCTTGGAAATTAAATTGAGGGGGGAATTTTAGGTGATTTTTGATGAGGTTGTAGTTTTCAATAATATAGTTTTAAATTTTCTTATATAATTTTTGAGATTAATGATTTGATTTATCATCTCAATCATGAGATCATATCCTCGATCAATGATCATGTTAATTTATCTCTGACAAGAACAAATTTCTCCCTAACCTTAACATGTCTCAGAAGAAGTGGAGTGGCAACTCTTATCTTTGGGGGGTTTATCTCTCATCCACTTTAGATAAACATATTTTTGAGTTTGCAGATAAAAAAAATGATATATATGTCCTCTAGTGCATTCTAAAAATTTAACAAACAGTTTGATAAAAATATTAGAATGTTTCCTAGATTTATCTTGACCATTCTATATATTAATTCGAAAAATATTCTAATTTTATTTTGATATAATTTTATCTTATTCATTTTAACAAACGTTATCTTAGTATAATATTCTTTTTGAGTATATTTTTTATAAAAAATATTATAACCTTATCTTAATATAATCTTATTCATTTTATGCTGTTTCATTGGCGGAGCTTTTTTTTCATAACCAAAATTATCACTCCAACTTCCTAATTTAGCTCTAATTATTTATTTTTATTTCTTGAGTTGTGACTTGAACTTTCCTTCGGTACAACATTTTAATCCTACTTGACTACGAGCATGAATTAAGTCTCCATGTGTTAACTCATCGTAATCTAAGGTATCTAAATACTTCTCTTTTAGATCATCTTTAACAAGTTTGGTAAATAATGGAGTAGCCTATCTATAAATTTTAGCTTCCAACAAGATGTATTACAATTATTTATTTTTTTTTAAGACTCTTATTAAGAATATATCTTTATAGGGTGAATGATGAAAATAATTCAAATTTTTTTTTTGGCAAATTTATAATTTTATCTAATATTTTTAATTTTGATAATTAGATTCAAATTAACTCAATTGAGTCGTGTTTTATCCATTAATTTTGGTGCTCAAATCACTTTTGGTCCACCTTGTTAGCATTGAGAGTTTTCGTTGTAATTTATATTTGTTTAAATTTTATGGGATGGTTTCTTATAAAGTATTTATTTATAGAATATTCACATTTTTTTACAATAATCATAAATAATTTTAGAGTGTGATGTAAAATTTTATTTTCTTTTTATCACAAAACAATTTTGTCCTTTTTTTTCTTTTATGAAAGTATTTTCTTTTATCAAGGGCATTTTTCAAAATTTTCATTTCTTTATTAAGGTTGTGTCCTCTTTATTGTTTTTAGATCATTTTTAATTTTTAATTTTTTAAAATGATAAAAATGCATTTACTTTGTCATTTTTAAAAATGAATTTTTGAAAACAAGAAATTTTTTTGTAAAGGAAAATCAAAACAATAAAAAAATGTTATTTTGGTTGTTTTCAACCAAAACAATATCCAAGTTCAAAACATAGAAAATACAATCCATTTTTCATGTTTTTGCTCTAAAAAAGAAAAGGGAAAAAAAGAAAAAAAAATTATTCTTAAATTTTAAAAATAAAATTTTATTTTTATTTAAAATTTAAAAAATATAGTATATCTATATTATAATTAAAAATATAAGATAACATATAGTATATTATTAAGTATATTACATATATTATGTATAATGATATTTAATATAAATTATTACTTAGATGTCAATAATTTATTAATCAAATTTATTGTTTTATTTTAATAGTAAAATTTTATTAAAAATAGTTAATTTTATCATTTAATAATCAATTTATTGAATAAAATATTTTTTTTAAATTCTAAAGTAAATATATTTTTTAATTTTCTATTTTAAGAAACAGTTTTTTAAAATGACCAAAAGAACACATTTTTAGTTTTTTTTTTAAATAGACTATAAAAATAGAAAATTTAAAATTAATTTAAAATTCAAAAGTAAAAATTAAAAATACAAATAGAACGCAACCTAAGATTTTCAGCAAATGCTTTAAACATTTGTTATTCCCTTGAATTTTATCATTTTGAGCTTTTAAAAAATCATTCTCATTTTTCAAAGAGTTTGCTTCATTTTCTAAAGATAAAATTTTCTTTTTCAACATAGTATTTTTCAGACTCAATTTCTTAAAATTGTGTGTTAATTCATCAAGAGCATCTTGTAATTCTTCAAAAAAAAAAATAATCATTTGAGATATTAAAATTCTGAGATGTTACCTCATGATCTTCATGTTAAGCCATCAAAAATATGTTATCGCCACTTAATTCATTGTTTGAAGTGGATTGATCTTCATCATTCAAAGTTGTAAGAAACTTTTTCTTAGATTTCTTTTTACTCTTCTTAAACAATGGACATTTGGATTTGATATGTCCAAATTTTTTGCATCCAAAACATTTTACTTCTTTTTTATATTTCTCCCTCTCAAATCATCTTCTTCTCTTTTGGTTTTTTTTTTTTCTTCCTATTTGTTCCATCTAATGAATCTCTTGAACTTCCTAGTGAGTATTACTATATCATCATCCTAATTTTCTTCTTTCTCACTTGAAGAATGTGAAACTTTAAAAAAAAAAGACTTCTCTTTTCTCGTCACTATTATCTATCTTTATTATAATCTCATAAATCATGAGAAATCTCATCAAATCATTAAAAGATAAAATATCTAAATCCTTGACCTCTTCAATGGACATTACTTTAGGATCCCATTTATTAGGTAGACTCTTAAAAAATTTTCTAACATTCTCTCCATTTGAATAGATACTTCCAATTTGTCCCAAATCTCCTTGGTTGTTTTTGTAAGCACCCCCGCTCGGATAATCCAAACAACCGGACTACCCGAACGGAAACGCCTACGGAAGGAGAAAAGAATGGAATACAAGACAAAAACCACTCTAGCATGCATACACAAAAAAAAGAACAGCGGAAGCGAAGCTAAACACATGCATGCACTACAGGTATCCCGCCAGCACAACGGTCACATGATAAATAAATAAACACAGACTCATGTGCCGACATACACGAGAATTGAGGAAAGACCTGGCACAGTACAAAATAATAGAGTAAATCCTACTTAGACATCAAAATTGACAGGGATTGACGGGACTGCCTATACACTATATCGACTCTGCCGCTAAAAGCTGACTCCCTTGCCATGGCCCACACTGCCACTACCTAGAATGATGGAAAGTAAAGTGAGTCGAGAGACTCAGTAAGCATAAGGAAAGAAAGGCTAAAGGCTATATAAATCCAATAAACTCTCCCCAGAACACCAACCCCTAAGTACACACAAGGCATAAAACGCTACAACACAATAGTATAACATAATGAAAGCACATACCGGTCCTTGGGGCCCACATAAGACACACGGCACCCAAGTCTCATACCAACCTGCCGCTGCCCTGAAAGGCAACATAAATCTCCAACAAACCTGCGCGCATTATCCCGGGTCGGTGCTCCCATCACCCGTGTGTCTGTGTCGGTACTACGGACACCCGAGCTATAGGCTCCCTCGGAACAGTCCTCCCATCCGAGAACTAATAACTACCAGTAACCATGCAATGCACATAGAAATGCAATGGCGTAGTGAGCATCAACGTGTTACACTGGCGTCTATACATTCAGGCATCAGGCCATACTCCGCCCACACAGTAAACCACACGCGATGCATATGTCCGGCTGGATGCAACCTAACCAAGTTAGAATGTCCATGTCCAAGCATACTCAATAAATAAATATCCCAACATGCAACCCGTACCCATGTGCCTATCAAATCATGAACAGTAATATAATGAATCTAATCGTACAGTAAATCACGTACTGGCAGAGCTAGTCAACAGTGCCCGGCACCGATCAACGGCCAGTGACTAAGAGTGTCCACCCGACGGTCCACATCAGGGCCGTACAATAGTCTACCCCAACGTCACTAACAACCGACCCCTGCCCCACTGCTTGATAACTCTAACCGAACCATAAATAAATCCGAGAAAAACCGTAAATAAACCCGCACGTCTAGGAACCTAGTCCCAAGCTGGGTTCAGCATCATTCCGAAAGGAATGGAGGCGGTACAAACCCCCGTAGGCACACAATAAATAAAACTCTAGAAATTTCAGATTTAATTTAAATTAAAACAATTGAATAATATCTCAATAAATAAGGCTAGGCGTCGAATTAGAGTAAGGGAGGGCGTAAAATACGAGAAATGTAAGCACCCCTGCCCGGATATCCCAACTACCCGGTCTATCCGAACGAAAGTGCTTACATAAGGGAAGAGAAATAGACATAAGACAAAAATACCCTAGCATGCATACATACGAAAAATACATCAGCGGAAGCAAAACAATATACATGCACTCCCACAAGTACCATGCTGGAACAACGGTCAAGGAGTATATAAAAATATACAGACACATGTGCCAATAATTAAAAGATACAAGGAACAACTGGGCACAGTAAAAAATGAGAGTCAGAACTCCTAACAAAACATCAAAGAAGACGGGGGCAACTAACTGTACACCCTACTGACACGGTTGGCTGCTAGGTGGTGCAGTCCTCGCTCTCGACTTTTGCTTTACCCTTACCTGGAATGATGAAAAGTAAGGTGAGTCGCAAGACTCAGCAAGTTTATATGAAAATGAAAGCTGTAAATGAAACAGAAAAGGTGATCACCCCAAATATAGACTCACATGTACACACAAGCCATGTGACGCAACAATACAATATTGCCACATAATAAAAGCACATACCGATTCTTGGGGCCCACATAAGACACCTGGCACCCAAGTCCCATACCAACCTGCCGCTGCCCTGAAAGGCAACCTAGATTTCCAACAAACCTGTGCGCACTATCCCGGGTCGGTACTCCCGTCACCCGTCCATGTCAGTACTCTCGACACCCGAGCCATAGGCTCCCTTGGAACGGTACTCCCGTCCAAGAACTAAATACTACCAGTAACCATGCAATGTATATAAAATACAATGGCGTAATGAGCATCAACGTGATACAAGGTGCCCATACATCCAGGCATCAAGCAATGCTCCGCCCACATAGTAAACCACACGCGATGCATGTGCCCGTGCTGGATGCAGCATAATCAAACTAGAATGTCCATGACCAAGCATAACCAAATCATGATAAACCCAACATGCAGCCCGTACCCATGTGCATACCAAACCATGCAACAAGAATAAAATGTAACCAGGCATGCTATAATCACGTAACGGTAGAGCCAGTCAACAGTGCTTGGCACCGGTCAACGGTCAGTGGATAGGAGAGACCAGCCGACGGCCTAAGATAGACCGTACGACAGTCACTTCGTCACCGAACAGCCGATCTTTGCCCCCACTGCCCAACCGCTCTAGCCTATAAACAACCAAAAATCCAATAATAATACCCGAACAGCTAAGAACCTAGTCCCGGGTGAGTACGACATCATTCCCATAGGCTTAGGGGTGGCACAAACCCCCGTAAACAACCAGTGAATAAAACCCTCGAAACCAGTTGAATAAATAAAATTTTTAAACAAATCGTTTAAAATTCCATAATTTATTAACAACCGAAACCAACAAAGGGACGTCAAATAAATTGACAACGAAAGAATTGACGATAAGGGTATAAAGAACTTGCCTTTCCGAAGATAGCCTTAGGTTCGTTTTGACCAAACGCGGTAAAATTATATAAACTGCAATATCCCAATTATTCACCAAAATTAATAAAATTGGACCCTAAACAAAATTTCGACCGCACAGAATATTAATTACTACATTGTCTACATACCTGGGATATTAACTCTGGAATTAAACAGGATTTAATCTGAATTTTTGGCCCCAAATTTCTCAAATTCTCCCGCGAGCATGCTGGATCCTTTTCTAAAATTTGCTCACTGATTTTGAAAGAAAAAAACGCCCGAATTGGGCTTTAATTCGGCCACAAAATGAAAGGAGGAGGAGGCTGGCAACGCGCGGCCAGCCGCTGGAGGCCACCACCTCTATCCCGAAACGGCGTCGTTTTGGGACGCCTGGCTGATTAAAAATCAGCCTTTAAGCGCGCAGCCTCCGCGAATCGATCCCTCGCCCGCTGCCTGGCCGCCTCGCGCATGACCGCTCGCACCCGCACCAACCTTCACCCTATATATGACTTAAGTTATATTTAAGGTGACTTTTTAGCCTTTTCCGCAATTCGCACCAGCACCCCCAAATTTCCATAAATTACACTCTCACCCCCTATATTAATTACACTAACACCCGAAACTTCTAAAAATCACACAATTTAATTTATTTCAATTTTTTTCTTAGTCTAGAATATTCCTAAAATAATTAATCAATTACTTTAATTTCTTATTTCCTTAAAATCACATAATTTATTTTTATTTAATCACAACAAATTATTTTGATATTTCTTTTAAATCAAATTACCCCAAAATTAAATTAATTTGCCATTTACTGGGCGTTACAAGAAACCACGGAGTCTCTCAGGGGAATTAAAGAACAGGAAGAGAGCGTTAGGAGTGATAGAATTGAACTAATATGACACACACCAAGAGGGGGGTGAATTGGTATAATTAAAAAATTTATTTTGAGAAGCAAAGATACTTTCAAATGGTGAAGAGTAAATATGGAATTTATCAATGAACAATCAAAGTCAGTAGAAACAGAAATGCAAAGGTAAGCAAGAAAAGTATGGAAAACGGTGAAGACACGAATTTATAGTGGTTCAGCTTTCAAATCTTAGTCCACTACCTTAACTATCAACTAAGGATTTTTAAAACCAATCTTTACTCTCAAACCCCCTACTCAATATGAGTAGGTCCTCTAGTCCTTGACTAGGGAACTTACAACCTCCCAACTTAATGGGCCCTCTAGCTACCGCTAGGAAAAAATAAAGAGAATGAAAATAGAGATTCTAAGAGTACAACTCTTAGTTACAAATTCTCTCTTTAAATGAAGGATCGAGGCTTAAAAATAATAGAACAGTAAAATATCAAAGCCTCTTAAATGAAAATACAGAGAGAAAAGTTAAAAGCTCGATGTAACAGTGAAGGCACGATCGTTCAAGATATTCAATATATTTCAGCAGCCTTCAATGCGTCTTCAACCACCTATTTATAGTTGATGGAGGGCAAGTTGAATTTTTGGATCGTTGTGGGTGGTTGGGCGAGCATTTAATGGGTCAAAAACTAGCCGTTATAAGTTTCTGTGAAATATATAGTCGACAGAAAAAATAGGTTAGTCGACTATTTTTACAAATGAATCTAAGCATAGTCGACAGACAGAAAGTGATAGTCGACTATCTTTTAATACAAAAATCCCATAGTCAACAGATACAAGAGTATAGTCGACAGATGAGAAAATGTAAAGAAAAATTTGAATTTACAGAACAAAAATAGTCGACAGATGAAATGCCATAGTCGACTATCCTTACTTGATAGTCGACAGATTAAGAAATAGTCGACAGATCAAATCAGTATAGTCGATTATCCTTATACATAGTCGACTATCCTTAACAGCATAGTCAACTATTCTAAAGCATAGTCAACAGAAAGAAACATATAGTCGACTATCCTTTTGAAAACATAGAAAACTTTAACAAAACCTCATTTTGATCTTTTTGAAAGCAAGTTGAGATTATCAAAAGTATATTTTGAAATAAATATCACTCAACCAAACTCAATGATTCGTTTATAGGATTTCATACATTGTTGTTAAAATCCCGATTTTACGCGTACGATTTTACGATTCGAAGACCCCCAAACGATTCAAATCCCATGTAAAATCCAATTTGGGATAAAATCCTATAAAATCTCGATTTTACATGTACGATTTTACGTTTCAGAGATCCCCGAACGATTTTACGATTCAAAGACCTCTATTGATTTAAGTTGTAATTTAGAGGATGCTTCCAACGTCTCAATGTCACATAGCATCTGACATTGGAACTTATGCAATGAATTGTTATATTTTGCCTCTAAATTGAAACTTGATTTAACATTGATTACATAAATTCCAATGTCACATAGCATCTAACATTAATTGCATAAGTTCCAATTTACTTGATTTAAATTATAATTTTTACTTGATTTAACATTGATTGCATAAGTAAATCAAGACAAACAAGTAATTAATTAATGGACCACCCAACCCCAAATTGAGATATTACTTGATTTAATCAATGTTAAATCAAGAAAAAATTATAATCTAAATTTAATGGAAGACATTGGAAGTATCATCTAAAGAATTTTAAGTTATATTTTACCTCTAAATTACCTATATTTTGCCTCTAAATTGCCTATACCAACCTGCTAGTTTTTGAGCTATATTTGGGAAGTATCATTTTTTGAATTATAATAAGGAATAATCAAGTTATTAAATAATATTAATTCATTTTTTATAAAATTATATTATTATAAACATATATTTACAAAAATTAAAGGGTATTTTTAATTATCTCTAAAATCTTACGATTTTACGATTCGATTTTATGATCCGATTTTATGGACCCTTTATCGATCCCACTTAAAATCTCGATTTTAACAACCTTGATTTCATATTTTGCTTCAAAATTCATGTATTAAAAGTTTGTTTTCTCATTCATATAATACATACCTTACTTCACAATTCACATATTAAAAGTTATTTTCTCATTTATATAATCCATGCCTTGCTTCATATTATAAAAGTTATTTTCTCATTTATGTAATCTATTTTGTAGAGATTGATTTTCATATAGTCATTAACAAAACCATATTATTACTAAGAGTAAAATATCAAGGAGCTTGCCTTTACACGACCGTTTCCTGCCTTTCTTGCACTTCCGCTGCGAAGTAAAATGTTTAATAGCGATTAATAAAACTGTGACTCACATTAATTAAATCTAACCATGTAATATAATTAATTTAGCCGTCTAAAATTCCACGTAGGCGCACCACAAATAAAACCCTAACGAGTCTCATATTTAATTTAAATTAAATCACGCTAATAACATCCTCAATTTATCCCCAGCCGCTCGCCTGCCCCCCAAGCCTCGAACCCGCGTTTACTCCCTGGGCCCCTTGCGCGCGACCGCTCGTGCTGCACGCATCCTTCAACCATATGGTGCCTTCAATTAAATTTAAAGTGACTTTGAGTCACTTTTTAACTTTCACACCAACACCCATAGCTTTCCATTAATTACACACACACCACCCTTAATAATTTCCCTTACACTCGAATTTCCTTAAATTGACACTTACCCCCCAAAATTCCATAAATTCCACTAATTTAATTTATTTTCCTATTTTCATAAATACTTCCAAATAAATAATTATTTTCTCAAAATAACATAAGTAAACATTTTCTTAAATCTCCCAATTCCCAAATAATTTAATTAATTACCTAAATTTCCTTTAAACTCACAAATATACAATAATCTCCACAAACACAATAACTAATAATTAATATGTCTCTTAAACCCAAAAATATTTAACAATTATTAATTACTCTGACCAAATTAATAATCATTTATTTAATCCCCAAATTTTGGGATATTACAATTTTGCATGTAAATACTCTATTGAATTCATCTAGCCCAAGTGCACAAAAAAAGATGTTCATGGTTTTGGCATTTATCTATGTAATCCATTTTTTTTCTCTACTTCATTCTCTTATCTTCTCCATTGAGGGTAGCGTGACTCCATACATGATGGTTTCATAAACTTTGAGATCTTGCATCACATAGCAAGAGATCCCTTTCTTCTAATATGCATAGTTTGATCCATCAAAATATGATGGTCTTATAGTGTTTTGATCTCTAATGATTTGTGCTATCTCAGGATCCTCCTTAGGTGGTTAAACTTATGAAAGACAAAAACAATGAGATTATGCTCTGATACTAATTATTAGGTTTGCACAAGTATGTCATGACAAATCCAAGAATGGGGTGAATTAGGTGTTTATAAATTAAAAAAAAAAAAATTATAGAGGTTTTCAAAGATAAATAACAAAACAATGAAATATAATCCAAATAATTAACAAAATATATTAGAGATACAAGATATTTACAGTGGCTCGTCTCAACCCAGCTTACTCCATTATTCTAACTCCTCACTAGAGATTTCAAAATCCATTAATTTCTCCTACTTTATCAAGTAACCTTCCAGTAAAATCGTTAGGAATTTACAATATAATATACAAATGGAATAATCTGAGAGTTTACACTTTCAATTACAAATATCTCTATAAATTATGCTACAAGTCTTTAACAAGATATTACAAAAGATAAATAGTCTTGGTTGAAAGAAAAATTGAAAGTAAAAGCACTATTGAGAAAAGTCAAAACACTTGCAAGCTTTTATCACTTCATTAACCTCTCTAATACATCATTAGGCTAGTATATATAGGCTTCTATCGAGCTTGAATTAACTAGCTGTTATTTGGAACCGTTTGAGACTTTTAAAGTTAGCAAAAACTAGTTGTTAAAATGTTAATGAAGAAACGATAGTCAATTTTACCAAAACGGTTAATAGTTTTCTTCGAGAAATTTGAAACACACTCATAGCTTTGGACAAAAGGTCGACTTTTTTTTTATAGAAACGATCAACTGTTTTGACAATAGGTCGGCATTATACAATTATGGTCGACAGTTTTTAAACTTATGTAAAAAAAAAAACATAGATTTGAAATTTGTTTTGCCGGCAGTTTAAGAAAATAATTGATTATTTTTGTTGAAAGACCATAAATGGTTGACAATTTTGCATTGATTAGATAACCCAAAATATAAAGGGTAAAAACAATTAACAATTTCACTAACATGCTCGATAGCTTTACCTTTAAAGAGAGTGTTCATGATTTAAAAAATATTTTAACATTCTAACTTATTTAATTTCAAAATAAATACAAAGATTTTTGTATGCATTGAAAACATATATATTATTTGTCACTGATTAGATCGATCATTTTTAATTTTTAAAAATAAAATATAATTTCTAAATATATAAAATTTTTCATCATCAAAGACAAAACAACAATTACCTAGTCTTATTAAAGGGTTTCCACTAGGGATTTTTTTGACGGTATAAATTATATAATTTCTTTGTTATTTTGTAAATTAGTTATACCACTGTCCATATAGGATTCCTGTAAATATTATTCACAGTTAAGATTGTAACTATAGCAGTCATTTTAACTAATATATATGTTTTTAACATATTTTTTTATTTGCTGGCAAACATTGTATATTTAGTATTCATTGACTCCGTCTATGTTCCATTAATAAATAAATCCAAAAGAATGAGTTTTAATAATGGATGGTTCTTCTACAACAAGACTTGGGGGTGTTGGTCTAGGAAAATATTTTTTTTATTGGTAAATAGTAAGTAACATTAATTTGATTTTTAGGCACTTTTAGTTTTTCAAATTGATTTTCTAATTGTTAAACATCTTCATCATTATATGTAGTGTTATCATTTAAGATCGTATTTGTTAATTAAGATATAAATTGAAAAAAGTAGGATATGGAAATTATTTCAAATAAAAATATTTTTTATTATATTTGTTAAATTTATCTGACAATCCCTTAAAAAAAGAAGTCACATGACTTCTTATCTGGGTTTTTTCAGATAAATTCATCTCTCTCCCTCTAGATAAATTTATTTTGATTCTTGTTAATAATAAAAAATAACATATGTATTCTTTAATATATTTTAAAAAAAATTAACAAATAATTTGATAAAAATATTGGAATGATACCTAGCCATATTTTAATCATTCTATATCTTGATTCAAAAAATATTTTAACTTTATCATTAGATAATGTTGGTTGTTCATTTTTAACTAAATTTTCTTCTAGCCATTCAACTTATTTCAATTTATCATTTATATGAATTATTATGTATTCATTAGTAAAATTATTTTGAATTATGAGTTTAGTAACACTAGATATCTGGTTTAGTAATACCTTTTCTATGGGGGTATCTTTGACAAAATGCTCGAGCTAAGAGGGTTAATACTTTTTATAATAATATGTTCATTATTTATGACATGTTGACTAATTCTATCATCATCCTCCCATTTTTAAACTAATAGAAGAAAAGGTGATTCCTCCTCATCTCTTGCCTCCCCATAAACAGGATATGTGTAACTCCATTAATATTTTTTACTTGGCTTATCATTTTACTTTAGAAAATGATTGTGGGATAAGTGAGGAATGTTAGGCCATTTGATTTGATTGATTGTGGTATTTTGTATAGGTGGTTGTTTAGGTAATACACTACAGAATCAAATTTTCATTTTATTAGGGAGGAATATTGAACTTGGGAATAAAAACATTAGCATATATTGTGGTATAGAATCATAACAAAAGGTTTTGCCTAACACAATCTGGGGGTGTGTATATGATTGATTTCTTTTCAAAATAGTATAGTATAAACTTAGTTTAGACCTCAAAATGAAAAATGACTTGCCAAAAGTTTTGGGTATATGACTTTTTATATTTTAATGTTGATACATCACTATATAAAAATAAATTTATTGATAATAAAATAAATAAATAAGCTGGGTCAGCCCAAGAAATTGGGTCAGCCCAAAAGCCCATAATAATGGGCCTGTCTTTGGCCCAAATAATTTTCTCTGTATTTGGGTCTCATGCAATGCACAAATTGAATAATTATGATATTTACAAAACTTCTATTAAAGGGTTAAAAAAAGATAGATATTACCTTTGGTACAAAAGGCATAAATATTATCTATTAAAAATTTTAATTCAAATAAGATAATTGAGATAAATGTCATCGTCTACTAGAAATTCTAAATCAAGAAAATTTATGATTGCCCATTCTCCTATATAAATAAGAAGACCCTCATTATAGAAAAAATATATTTTTGATATTTGTGAAAACTTTGTTCTACAGTTTTCAACGTCTGACTTAAATTTTGAGGTGTTTACTCGAAAACTTCTCCTCGTCTTCTGAGCATATTTTTTCTTACAAACTTAGGCGGACGACATTCTCGAGTAACGACTATCTTAGATAACTTGACGATGATATTTTTTACTTTATAAATTCATTGTTGTATTTTGGTAACAACAAATGTAAAATAGCTCCTTATATTTTTATTAAAAAATATTTTCTTCAAATTTTTAACATTCAAGCTCTAGAAACTAACAAAATCATAAATATTTTTTTCAATGCTTATTTAATTAATATTCTACTATATTTTTTAGTCGATTTGCACAACGACAAAAGGTTAACTAAACATTTATTATTTTGTTTAACTTTAGATAAATACTATTTTACTTAATTTTAACACTTATTACTTGAATTTAACACCCATACTTAACTTAATAGATGTTTGGAAGTCTTCTAATAATTTTCCACTTCCTTCTGTTAACATAAAGACCCCTTTATTTTTATTTTATTGGAAAACACCCCTTTAATTCAATTCAATTCACGTACACAATAAGATTTAAGGGCTAGGATGGAAATAATTTAATCTATTTTTTGTAAATTTGTAATTTTATTTAGCCTTTTTAAATTTAGTAATTAGATTTAAATTAGCTTAATTGAGTGTAATTTTATCCAATATATAAAATTAAATGTGTTTATATTGACTTGACATATCATATAGTATATAATAATAATATTTATAAAACTCATAAATAAGTAAAATATATATATAATTTGTAACACATAACCTGTTTACTCTTTTTTTAATTTTATAAATTATATTTTTTTATTTATATATATGTGATTTATATAAATATTATTATTATTATATGACACTTGATATACTAAATCAATATGAACACATTCTATTTAAATTAATTTTACATATTAAATAAAATTAAACTTAATTATTAAAATTAAAAAATTAGATAAAATTATAAAATTTAATAAAAAAATCAAATTATTTTCACAAATAACTCTAAATTGGAAAATGCTATTGGTACACCTTTGTGTACACCTTAGGCTACACAAAGGTGTATCAATGACAAAAATATCCCTCTGAGGCGCATAGAGGCGCGTGAGACGCATGGAGAGGCGCAGGGTATTTTTGTCATTGATACACCTTGTGTAGTTCAAAATGTACAAAAATGATGTACATGTAGCATGACTCCTCTAAATTTAATCATTAGTATAATATTACATGTGTTTATTCTTACTCTATTTTGTGATTAGCAAAAAGTGTCAATCATGTAGAGTTGTAACTGCAAAATATATGAGGAGCTCAGATTTACTGTCCCAAAAGCATGTTTATTTTTCTGTCTACACAATTAAATGCTGTCACATTATTTATTTTTAAATAATAATTTTTTTTTTAAGAAAAAGAATTGGCTAATGACAATAGGAGAGAGGGAGGTTTCCCATGAGCCATCACCGACACAATCATCGGCATCGCCATCATTACTCAAACCACCACCCTTTTGTCTGAAACCCTCACCCTCGTGCTTGGTGGCATTTTTTTTATTGAACTCCATCACTGTTATTAATGCCATGTAAAAGGTGAATTATTTAATTTATCATAAAAAAATATCCTTTATATGTATAATAAATTATTATTTATATTATACTATATATCATAGTTTATATATTCTATAAAAATACCAGTATCCACGTGTACCATAAAATTTCTCCTAATTTTATGAATGTGAATTGAAATTTACAGTTACCAAGGAAGATAGAAAATATAGTCCAAAACTCCACTTGTGTTACTTTTATGAATAGGAACGTACGTCGGTTCAAATCCCAATACCCCTTCAACGCCTCTCATTAAGGTGGCCGTACTTAAGGTTGAAGCAGAAAAGCATCTTTGGCAATAAAAAATATTTTTTTTATAATAAGATACTTTAAATGTAATTCTCCAAGTTACCTTTCACCGGCCCAATAACATATAATAGAAGTACATTAAATATATTTTAATTTATATAATATTAACTAAATACATTTTTATGATGTGTTATATGTTGGGTTGGAACAAATTATATGACACCACACACTCACATGATAAATGACATAAATAATATATAGTGATTTAACTAAATCTAGCCTACTCTATTATTTTATCTCTCCATTAAAGATTTTTAAAATTACAAAAATTTCATACTTAACAGATCATCTAGAATAAATTGTTAGAAATACAAACTTCTTGTAACGCCCCGAAAAAAAAAATGGTAATTTAATTTAATTTTGTGATAATTTAATTTAAAAGAAATTAAGATAATTGATTAATTATTTTAAAAATATTCTATGCGGTTGAAATTTTATTTAGAATTCAATTTTATTAATTTTAATAATAATTGGGATATTACAATTTGTATAATTTTGACCGAGTTTGGTCAAATCGAGCCTAAGGCTATTTTCAGAAAGGCAAGTTCTTTATACCCTCATTGTCGATTCGTTCGATGTCAATTTATTTGACCTCCCTTTGTTGATTTCGGCTGTTAATAAATTATGGAATTTAAAACGATTTGTTTTAAAATTTAATTTATTAAATTGGTCTCGAGAGTTTTATTCGTTGGTTGCCTCCGGGGGTTTGTGCCACCCCCAAGTCTATGGGAATGATGTCGTACTCACCCGGGGCTAGGTTTTCAACTGTTCGGGTATTATTATGGATTTTTGGTTATTTATTAGCTAGAGCAGTTGTACAGTAGGGGCAATGATCGGCTGTTCGGTGACGAAGTGACTGTCGTACGGTCTATCTTAAGCCGTCAGATGGTATCTCCGGGTCACTGACCGCTGATCGGTGCCAAGCACTGTTGACTGGCTCTGCCGTTACGTGATTATAGCATGATCTGGTATCATTTTAGTCTTGTAGCATGGTTTGGTATGCACATGGGTACGAGCTGCATGTTGGGATTATCATGATTTGGTTATGCTTGATCACGGACATTCTAGATTGGTCAGGTTGCATCCAGCACGGGCATATGCATCGCGTGTGATTTACTATATGGGCGGAGCGTGGCCTGATGCCTAGATGTATGGGCGCCTTGTATCACGTTGATGCTTATTACACCATTGCATTTTATATGCATTGCATGGTTACTGGTAGTATTTAGTTCTCGGACAGGAGTACTATTCCGAGGGAGCCGATGGCTCGGCTGTCGGGAGTACCGGCAGAGATATGGGTGACGGGAGTACCGACCCGGGACAGTGCGCACAGGTTTGTTGGAAATCTATGTTGCCTTTCAGGGTAGCGGCATGTTGGTATGGGACTTAGGGTGCCAGATGTCTTATGTGGGCCCCAAGAATCGGTATGTGCTTTCATTATGCGGCACTGTTGCGTTGTTGCGTCACATGGCTTGTGTGTACATGTGGGTTTATATTTGGGGTGATCTTCTCTTTTGTTTCATTTTCAGCCTTCATTTTCATATAAACTTGCTGAGTCTTGCGACTCACCTTGCTTTCCATCATTCCAAGTAAGGGTAAAGCAAAAGTCGAGGGCGAGGACCGCGTCACCTAGCAGCCAGCTGTGTCGGTAGGGTGTACAGTTAGCTGCCCCCGTCTTCTCTGATGTTTTGTTAGGAGTTTTGACTCTCATTTTTTACTGTGCCCGGTTGTTCTTCGTATCTTTTATTTGTTGGCACAGGTGTCTGTATATTTTATATACTCCTTGATCGTTGTTCCAGCGGGGTACTTGTGGGCGTGTATGTATATTGTTATGTTTCCGTTGTTGTATTTTTCGTATGTATGCATGGCAGGGTATTTTTGTCTTATGTGTGTATTTCTCTTCCTCTATGTAAATGCTTTCGTTCGGATAGACCGGGCGGTTGGGATATCCGGGCGGAGGTGCTTACACTTCTTGTCAAATTCAATAGGCCTTTTTGCACACAAGTTAGGAATTACAAGAAATAATACAATTAATAAGATTTGAGAGTTAATACTCTCAATTATAATATCTCTCAAACAAAGTATACAGAGATTAAAATAAGATAATACAATTGATATATGTAGTTTTTGAGAGAAAAAATGAAAATTTAAACACTAATGAGAATAATGAATATGATTATAAGCTCTTGACACTTTATTTTGATTCATTAACCTTTTTCAATATTTCTTTGCCCTATATTTATAATCTTCTTCAAAGTTAAAAGAAAAACTAGTCGTTATTAACCATTAGAACTTGCAAAAACTAGTCGTTAAAGAAATTTGTAATAAAAATAATCTATATACTCATAAAAAAAGGGACAAAAACGATCGACAAGTTTTTATGCAATAACTATCGATCAAGGTTGGTTGAGAGTTTGCATAAAACTAATTGACAAGCTTGGAAAACTAGTCGACACCTCAAAGACAAATGATTGATTGATTTGTGAAAACTAGTATGGTTTGGCCTTTAAAGTTAAAGACATGGTTTTGATGTTTAGCCTATATGGCCAATTTTGATGGATCAAATACAAAAAATTCTTTTCACAATAAAAATTTGATTTTTCAAATGCCATCAAAGATAATGAAAACTTATTTTGTCATTGGATAATTTTTCGTATGGTTCTTTATTATAAAGGTTAAAATAATTTAATTGGACCTATAAACAATCATTTTATAAAAAATGGATGCATAATATTTAATTAATTAAATAATTTTTTTATCATCAAACCATAATTAAAGAGTAAAACAACATTACAGTCTAATTGGTTAAGGCAAAATTAATGAGGTGTATTTGATGATGCACCTTAAGACATAGGATAAAAACAAATTTACTAAGTGCATAATAATTAAGGAGCATTTACCATATTTTTTTAAATAAAGTGTGTTTGTTATATTAATTTTGGGTAATACTAATTATTTCAATAAATGTATCTTATTTTTAGATAAGATGTGTTGTTTTTAATTCCAAAATAATTTTATTGATGGATGATAAATGTATTATGTTTTGTAACATTTTATCAACTAATTTTATTATTTTAAAACTAAAAATAATATACTTTTTTTAAAAATAATCAACATTTATTTATCTTTAGGGCAATGATCAGTATTACTCTTAATTTGTAGATGTAAACATCTTTCATCTATAGGAATTATCAAAATGCATTTACTGTCCAAAAAAATACCTAAGATTGGGTGAATTAAGTGTTTTGAAAATTATTAAGTTTAGCTCTTATTGAAAACTCTTGAATTTATGATCTTAATATATGGTGATTGCAATATTAATAAGTATAGTAAAATCAAGCAATCATAAAGAATAAGAGAATATTTATAGAGGTTCAGCTAAATAGCCTACTCTTTTCTCTCAAAACTTAGTTTGAAACTCCACTAGAGAAAATCAACATTAGATTTTAATTAGAACTAAATCGAACATACAATCTTTTGTCCAAACAAGAACTACTAACACACTACTAGTAAATAAAACCCCTCATATAACAGTGAGTAAAAATAACAAATTTACAATCGGAGACAATTACAAATAAATTACGAACGATTGAGAGTTCCACCAGTCAATACACTCCCAACACTTTGAACCTTCTGACTTTTATTTGAATGCTTTATCAAGTTTGCTCTTCCAGTCTTGCCTTTATACTTACCTTATATATATATACACTTCCAAAAAACTAGTTGTTATAGAGATCGTCAATGTGAAATTTGAAATTTAAAAATTCTCCAAATTGTTACAAATAACAAGGAACAAAACAAAGAAACACACCAAACAACAACCCGCATATAATTAAGAACAAATATTCTATTTGCATGAGTAAAATACATTTATCAAGATATGAAAATTCAAACATAAGCACCTTGAGACAAAATGATTAAAATAGGGAGATATGTTTAAAGACAACTTACATTTAATTCAAATATACTTTTTGTATAACGAAATAAGGCCATAAAATGAGGAACAAGGTGTCAGCATATATAAGAAACTATTCATGGGTGTGCAACAAAACATGATGCAAAAATAATGAAAAAACAAAGACAACTGTTGAACTTCGATTGAATGAATGCACAGTTTCAGTCTACTGAAATCATCTAGCAACCTTATTCATAACTTTGGTTGAAGGATCGATCGACTTAAGATAGAGGCCAAACATTATGGCCAATTTTGGTCGACCAAAGAGCAACTTCAGACTTAAGATAGAGGCCAACACATTCTGACCAACTTCGATTGAAGCAATGATCAACCTAAGATTGAAGACCAACATTCAGCTCAATTTTGATCAATCTAAGATAAAATGCAATCAACCTAAGATACTTAGCCATTTTAGCATACATTTTTTAAGCATAGTGAGTTTTCAGCACAAGGAGTTGGTAAAATATATCTCTATCATAAACATAGTTTTGTTATCATCAAAACATATCTCTTATATTGCAAGAGGCTAGTAAAAATCATCAAAATATATATTTTTGTTACATCAAAATCTTATTTACTTATCCTTAAGTTTAGCAACATTTTTGTTAATGATAATAATCACAACAATTATAGTTTTACTCCTATAAGTTAATTATGCTAACGGTCGCTTTGGTGTAGTAAATTCATATTATTTTCAAATAAAATGTATTTATTGGAGCTTATTTTAAATTTTAAAATTATTATTATCGAGATACAATAATAAATTTATAAGTGCAGGAGAATTCTTAGTTTTCAAGAAAATTATAAAACAAAAGATAGTCAAAGAACATAAGGTGTTTTTCTCCCTACAAATCCTCTAATGTAAAAGTTCAATAAAATATAATAGAGAATGTAAAATGTAACAATAATATTTATAGTAGAAGTATAATTTTTATAGAATTCTTCGCATACTTAAAAGAGTGGGGGATTATTCTCTATTTATAAATGTTAAAGTTGATAGATGGAAGAATATTTACATCTATCGGGATCGTTTGTTTTGCCTTTTTTAAGGCATCACTCTTAGATGTTAGTTGACTTGTTCATTCAAGCAATAATTGGTGTTAGAAAGAACACCAAAAGACTTACAAGTCTTTGGCAGATATCAAAAGTCTCGTTAGTCTCTTTGTCGGCAATAATCTCACTTGTAGTCTTTAAAGACTCCTAAAGATTAAGGGATCTTCTGAACCTTTATTTCTTAGTCTTTCCTTATTGTCCCGGGCCTGATTTTGGACGGGACACATTTTATTAGCTAAAAAATATTATAAAATACCATATATTTATTGTCAACTAATAAAAGTGTTTTTAATTAAAAAGTATTACACTTTATTTTTAGTTTTGAAATAATTATATTAATTGATTGAATATTTTAAAATATGACATGAGACATCTATAATCAATCAATAAAATTGTTTAGAGAAATTAGAAAATAAATATATTTATTCTAACACTAACAAACAGAAAATAATTTTAAAACGATATACTATATATAGATATTGTTTGAAAAAAATGCATTTAACACTCTTTATTATAAGTGATGTAAACTACAAAATTTCATCACAAATAGACTGAATAAGAGAGGGTGTGAATGCAATCTATCTTTACTCTTCGAACAATATTAACAACAAGAAGAGGCTTTATAATAAAAAAAATAAAAAATTGAGGCTTTAAGAGACATAGAAAATTTCATTGCAAATGATTCAAATCAAATCATCACATGGAGTCTTAATATAATTTATCTTAAATATTACGACGTAATTAAAATTACATTACGTAATAATTAAAATACTGATTATGTGATGAATGCAAGGACCAAAAGGCCCTTGAGGAGACGAAGACAATCCCGGGACGCTTGTTGATCCGATCCGATCAGATCTAATGCATCCTCAGATAGAGCTTGCAATTGCAGTCATGATGAAATGAATGACGTTCACTTGACAAAGGGTACCCGACAAAGACAATTTTCCACCCTGTACGTGCGGGAAAAATCAACCCATTTCAGATAAAATTACCGCTATACCCTTTCCATCTCTTCCCTAACGTGGATGGATCTTCACGAGGGAGCAGAGGAGAATGGATTGGCCCATAAAAGGAGGACTTTCTAGTTTGCCATCTAGAGTTTTTGGCATTTTTCTTTTTGGGTTCTCATTTGCCAAAAAAGAGAAATATAAGCCAAACAGGCCCTTAACAAGGACAGGGGCATTTTGGGAAACCAACAGTCTAGTGGTAGAATAAAAAAATTTAAAAAAAGGGACCAAACTATGAAAATTTTCACCTTCGCAGTCCTCAGAGAATCTCTGAACAGTGAGACAAAATTCTTTAATTCTTTTAACCATCTCTCTCTTCTACAGCCAAACAACAAAAGAGGGAAGGAACTCGGAAAGAGCGATCCACACTGGTCACTTCAGTCCTCCCCCAAAACTCACCCATGGAGATCTCCGAGAAGCTCTTGAAGTTCAAATTCCACATCTCGATCGCCGTCGCTTTCTCCCTTGCGATCGGCTCCCTCATCTACGTCGCCCCGCGCTTCCTCGACGTTCTCGCCTATTTCTGGCCCCTCCTGCTCTCCACCGCCCTGTTTCTAGTCGCCGTCATCGTATTCAACAAGGCCACACCGCTGGCGACCGAAGCTCCCTGCGAGATGGCTGGCGAGGTCCTGCTGGACTTCGTCGCCTGTCCGCCGGAAGTTCTGCAGCATCCCGCCGGAGAGAGCTCCAAATCCGAGGACGCTCAACCGGAAGCCGCTGACGAGAGATCGAAATCCGAGGAGAACATGTAACTCTTCATGGCCGCTATATCTATATGCTTTCTCTCTCTCCATCTCTTCCACCCCCCCCCCCCCCAATCTCTATAACACTCCTCTATCTCCCTCGATTTCTGCTTCGCTAGGGTTTGTATTTTGTACTTGTTCGTTCGAGGAATTGAAACAGCCGTGAACTGTAAATTGCAGGAATAGTGTATTTGCTTCCAATAATGACGATTTGATCCTGGTTTAATTCAGTTTTTTACATTGTTTTCCCTGCGCCGTTAGTTTCAAGCTAGAATCCGTTGCTTGGATTTGACGGTGAAAGACAGTGACGAGTATGGATATACTAGAATATTGGATGGGGATGTCTTGTAATCATATAATCAAATAAATAAGTAAATAAAAAAATAATTTATAGAATCTATATATACTATTGTGGTTTAATTTAATTCTGGTACGTAGGTGGTTTGAAGTTTAAAGTAAATGGGAATTGTATATCCAATCAATCTTTTACTTTACACTCATATTTTGAAAAAAAAGTCATCTTTACGTTTATTTACAACCACACACAATTGCACCTTGTTTGTAGTCACCCATTATTGATGGCGGTCGCCTATTATCACCGGCAGCTCAATCTTTCACAAGCAATTGTGATGAATATGGCGGTCATTAGCTTTCACCTTTCACCTATTATTGCATTCATTTTTCTCTTTTTCTTCATCTCTTCCATCGATATGGGATTTGAGTGCGATGATGGCAATTTCGAGAAATGCCGGCAAGAAAGGAAGAGAGAGATGAGAGAAGTGGGTTCGATGAAAGCAACACCAATGAGAGAGAGAGATAGAGGAAAATGGAATCGATAAAAGCGCTGCCATACCGATGAGGGAGATAGAGTAAATGCGATGTTAGATAAGAGGTGGGAGCTGATGGTAGTTGTCGATGAGAACTTGGGCTATTGGTAATGATGGTCGACGACGAACAATGCAAGTAGATAGCTTTATATAAAGGTATTTTTAAAAAATAATTATGAAATTGTAGAAGATGATTGTGAAAAACAAATCAACTGGTTACAAATAGAATTTTTCTAAAGTAGCTCTAAATTGCTAACAGCCCATATATTGTGGTAAGATTTTCACCTGTTCTAGGCCTTACCCAAAAAAAAGTAATTTTCAGTTTTACACTTTTATTTGAAACAATTAATCAAAAATATATTATAGAGGGCTTTTTGATTTTTTAAATTCTTTTAGGAAGGCTCAAATTTCAAGCTACGACTAAAAAGTTTGTTTATGCCAATCTGTCTCCCTATCTGCGGTGTAGTACACTTGGATTGATGGATTGTCCACGTAAGCCCTAAAGCCAGGTGCATGCAATTAGGAAATCTAGACACCTCCAGCTACTGTTGCAAAGGGATGTGTGATATGATACATATAAATAAAACAAGTTCCACCGACCACTAAATATTCCTCCTCGGCTTCTCCCCCAAATAATTAAGACAAGCAGGCAGCAGTAGGGTGCACGGTAGCTGGGTACTGTCTTATTCTACGTGGAAGCAGGGCTGTGGTCCGATCATTCATCCACTGGTGATAAGACAGTGCGCCACTTAGCATTAGCAACTTTTGGGCTGGGCCCCGCCAACGTGAAAGTTCAAGAGCGCTATCATGTTCATTGGCTGGGCACTCCCCCTCCCTGTCTACTTTTTGCCTAAATTGATTAGTTTTGTTTTTTATATTTTAAACGCTCTGCTTCTCCATTATCATCAACTGCGTGTTCAAAAAAATGGATGTACCGTAAAAATCGGTCAAATCGAATTAAATCAAATTGATCTGATCGATATTTTTTGACGATAAAAAATAGTTTGGATTTTGTTCAAACCGTAAATCATGCGGTTTGATTTAAAATCGAACCGCCTAAGAAAATAAAAAAAAATTATAAAAAAATTATTATTATAAAAATCTAATAATTGACGACCCATCTTATTTATTTTTTATATTATTTTATCTTTATTTTTTACTTTTATTTATTTATATTTAATTGTCTTTATTTATCAATATTTGTGTCTTTATTTATCATTTTTAAATATTTTTTTAATGATTTTAAATAGCATTTCAAATCGCGATAAATCGCACCAAACCAAATCACATTTGCGGTCTGGTTTGGTTGAAAAACCACACTAGCGGTTTGACGTGCTGAAAATGATTCAGACCGGCCAAACCGCACCGCGAACACCCCTAATCATCGGTCTGATTTGGTTAAAAAATTACACTAACGATTTAACGTGTTAAAAATGATTCAGACCGGACAAACCACACCACGAACACCTCTAATCATCAATGTCTCCCTTTTCTTTTTAATTTCCATTGGCATGTTACCTATACTTTGCATGCTACTACTGGTAAAGTCATAAAAAATGGTGGAAAATCATTTTACTCTTAAATATATATAATTTTTAAAATTAATATATTGAGTCATAATTTAAGTTAGACAAAAAGAAAAAAAAAAGAAGACAAAGAAATCGAGAGAGCTACTATAAAGGAAGAAAATGGTGGTCTCATCGATCAGATCTAGCCAATAAAAAAGGTTATTGATCTGAGATAAGCGAAACTATTCTTTTTGATAATGGTTGTGATTGTTGAAGCTATTAAAATCGAAAGAGGCAGTAAATCGTCAACTTGAGCTCGTTTTATTGTTTTATTTTTCTTTTTGTTCATACACAATCAATACGCAATTTTCTTTCTTCTCTCTTCTTCGTGATAAAATCATTATCACTTCCTCTTTCTTTTTGTTGATTTTTGGTAATGAAGAATAGAGGATATCTAGTTGTGATTAGGGCTCCCAATACATTGACTGAGTACCAATTGAGGGTTAGAGAGATTCTTTGAGGTTTTTTTTGACAGAACGAACTGTTGTATTATTTATTTGGGGATGTGCTATTTTGGTTATTATTGCATAGAGGGATTTTTAGTAATGAATCTCTGGTTCTTTGCGTTTATTAAGAATTATTATTACATTAGAGGCTATCTGGGTGTGATTAGGGTTCCCAATACATTACACCAATTTGGTATGCATTTGGATGTGTTATTTCGATTATTATTGATGTTCATACGAAATTGGTGTTGTAGTTATAAATGAAAGTATTTGATGTTTTTCTAGATCGAAGATCTGATATGTTTCCCATTTATGTTAAATTTCATATTGATTAAATGATGTTATGATTATCAAAGATCCCTTTTTTGGGGGGGTAGATGATGGAATTAATTATGACAAATTCATCCCTTTCACAGTTGCTGTTAAAATTTTGTTGGCTGAAGTGCTGTTCAAATTTTGTTCCTTTTTTTTTTTTTTTTTCAAAGCCTAAATTTTACAATCCTAGGTGTGTTTATATATAAGCTCTTAACACCATTGGAAGTTAGTTGAATTTTGTTATATCAATAGTGCATAGACAATCAATTTCGCGAGGTTGAAATCTTATGGCTGGATTTGAACTGTGTAACACTTTGTTTATATAGAAGCCTTCTTACCATGAATCTTCTTTATTGCTAATTGGAGTACAATTTATTCAACAATGTTATAATTGTTAGTGTTGTTTGCCATAATACTATATTTGGATGACATCTAGTAGACGTATAACTAATCAAATTTATTATATCTTTGTATATATTTATAAAATGCATGTTTTTTAATACACGAGCTTTCCAATTTAATATATGAATGAGTTCCTAGATATTTTGTTTGAGAATCTTATTCTCAAGGTGTTAAAATTATATGACAGAATTATCTGATAACAGGATGTCTTAAACTATTTCTAGACCTTAGATTTTTTGAATGGAAATTCCGATTAGTCGAGTATGGATATTAACAGAGGGGTTACTACCTCATTTAATATAGATACTGATGGGAAGGTAATGTATCACACACCATGTGATATAAGATGTCGCTAGTAGACTTGTGAATGATTGTTGGGGAATAACTAGCTAAATGTGACGCCAATGATAGACCACATAGCATGGTGGATAATGATCTCGTTGTCAGATTGCGATGATGTGTTGATTCTTGAACTTGAACCAACACGATTGTTTTATACATTGTTGTGCGTGATTTACTAATGAGCCGAACCATCCAATTAAGAGGTGGTGAGGTTCATCTATGTAGTTCTGTATTGCTAGTATATGAAAACAGGTGTTGGGGTTAGGATCCATCACCCTCGTCGATAATTGATGGGGTGAACGTCTTATGTGATCTACTGTTAGTGTGACAGGACAGTCAATGACCAGGGCATATTGAATATCTGGAAATGAGTTTTCTGAGGTGTCCATCTAATCACATTAACGAGATTAGACACATAATTATTGAGTTTGTGAGTTTATCACTTTATAGTTATGGCTCAGTCAGGACGTTAGGTGATGGAAGGATTATAATACATGGTAATCGTTAGCCATAATAGGTTGAGACTTCACTGTCATATATATTGTCTTGAACCACAACCACAACTAAGCGTTATTTAGGAACTTTCGAATAGTTATTGGGATATGGAGAGATTCCGATGATGGGTTAAAGGGTTGATTGATATCGAAAAAGATTTTGGTGCTATCTAATTACTAGCGAGTAGTGAACTTAGAAAGCCACACAACATATAATGTCGCGTCTGGTAACCACATTTTGTGCCCGAAACGTCTTAGGTGATCTCTGGTTAAATGTTGACCAAGAGGCCAAAAGAGTCGACTCTTGCCTGGCGAGAGTTAACTCTTAAGGGTGGTGAAAGTTGACTCTCGATCACCTAGCTTCTTTCTTAATTGAGCGCCATGTGGCACGAAATTGGGAGCAGCTAGGGGTTAAGGTGGTGGCAAATTTGTAGGAAATAAATTGAAGAAGTAGAGACTTTTACTGCTTGTGCGCATCTTTTGCTTTTGTTTTTTTCTTCTGCTTCTTATGTTAATTTGTTGATGTGAAATTAATATGCATGAAGGTCACGCAAAAAATTTGAGGCACGGGTATAGGTGATATGACAGCCCCTGTGTTTAGCTCGAGAAGGAGAAATCAAAACAGTACTGTACAACGTACTAGGTGCGGACTAACTAGGACCACCACATAATGAGGTGGATTGGTCTTAATACATAAATTGTTTCTACACCTATCTACATCAAATTGCAAGTAAGTGTGTATTTATATTTATTTGATAGATATGCATGTTACTTAAATACCTAAGGTGCATATATGGCGTATATGTATATATTTCATTGCACACATCTGATGTGTATAAAAATTTTAAAATTAACCATATATTTGTACACAAGAATTCCATCAACAGTGACGAGACGAAACACAAAAATATATCATACCTGTAAACATCGGGAGCACTACTTTGCGACATGTCCAACAAAGCGCCCATACTCATCGTGTAGACGAAGCGTTATAAAATGTTTCAAGGTAAAAAATGAATCCGTAAACAAAAGGAGGTTCTTTAATATTTGCAGTATTAAGTGTGGATTTTAAAAGTGAGTTGAAGAAGGTGAATCAAGTAGATCGTTTGGCAAAGATGAATCTAATGACATTGTTTCGGCTAAGTCTACGGGCAATTTTCCCATAAAAGAGTTTTCTCGCATGTTCCAGACTCTAGTTCGGATATCTGAAGAAGAGTACGTGGAGATTTCTTGTAGAAGAGTTATCCTTTAAAATATCATTTTCATAGTTATCCAAACTTTTGGCATCCACTGCTTGTGCATTCGTTTCTATTGTTTCATCATTGATTATTGTAATGTGAAAATACCAAACATAAATCAAGCAGTACAGAAATGTTCCAAAACATAAATCAAGTAGTATATAAATCTAGAAAATTATGCAAATTAGACCATAATTGTTCTAAAACGAAAATTTAGTGTTCATCATTTTCACAGCTCAAAATAGTGCTCAATTTATACAGGAATTTATGGAAAATGTCACTTATGCATAATCCAACTATGATCCTGCCCAATCTATACAGAAATGCAAATGCAAACACAATACAATTTTTCTGTTTAAATTCATAAAAATGAAAGGAATCATCTTGTTTACCAGCAGCTTCTTCAAATTACATAACAGGAATATATAACAGGAATATATAACAGGGATATCATCACTAAAGTAGAATAATCAAATTCCTAAACTAGTTTTTCTACTATTCATCTTCAAATTCAGCTTCATCCTCATACTTACAAATTGAAGTTCACAATATCACTTTGGAAACGACTATCAAACATAAATCAACTTTATCCTCATTTATAAAACACACAGTGCGTGGATTTGAAAGAAATGGAAACGACTTCAATTGAAGAAAGCGGGTTCAAAATGTCAAAAGTGTCGAATAGAAAACATTGAATTACCTGACAAACCAGTCATTTTGCTCTAAATGATTCGCTGCCCTCACGAGCTGCAGTCGCCTGTGGGTGTGCAATCCATGGTGGTTGTAATCGCCGGTGGGTCTTGATTATGATATGGGTTCAGCCGATTTTGGGTTTCACTGGATTTGGGAGTAGCAACAAAGTGATTTGGGAAGGGGGGGGGGGGGGGGGGGGGGTGGAAATGATTTTGGTTTCCCGCCTTTATGATGCTTTTTCTCTCCAATTTATCACGGTGTTTTTATTTCTTTAATTATCCCCAAAATATCGCTAGCTACACCATCTGTGAAATTTCCTATAGCGGAATGCAATTTCATGAGCGATTCTTATATTTTTTTATATGTCAGGGGTATCTATGTCATTTTACTAAATCTTAAAAACATTCTTACTAATTTTCTCATATATATATATATATATATATAATAAATAAAAGCGTCAAGGATTTGTCTTTAACAAATTTAGATTTTAGTTACAGCATATTTGTTGGTCTTCAAGTTCAAGCCAATTAATAAAACGTTTTTTTTTTTTTTTTATTACGCTTTATTATTGACATCCTCAGTCATTCCGTCCCTAGAGTTACACTAAAGAGATAAATCGAGAGATATGTCTGAGTGACTAGGGTGGTAAGGTTTGGCACCACTAATGTCACTCTCAAGTTCCTCCCCAAAAAGAAGCATTATGCTTTCTCCAAGAATCGAACATATATTGAGAGCCTTCAGACAAGCAGTCTGCCCTTTTGCCACTCGATTATACCCTTGGGAACAATAAAACGTTTTTTTTTTCAAATGACTTATAAGCTATCTAAGCAAAATAATCCCCTACCGCTAAAAATTCTTAATAACTTATAATCAACTTTGCTAATTAGTGTTCGTTTGATTTATGGCATCCATTTTCGATCAATTTCACATATTGATATTGGAATCAATTAGCTTGATTTTTATTTCTCAAGTGATTTACCATATTTGTAATAAGAACAACTCCAATAGGAGTTGTCATCCCCATAACTGTCGAAATGACACCTCGAAATAGAAAGTTTTCACTTTAACGAGAATGGCATATGAGGTTACAAAATGGTAATAATTCTCTTATGGTGCCATTTTTTCAACCCCCTGAAGAGAGAAAAATAGAGATTGCATTTGCCAACGGTAAAAATACAACGGTTATATTTGATATTCTATATATACATATATTTACCTGAAAAAGGGGAGGCGAGACGGAGCGAGAGAGAGCAAGAGGCAACGATTGATCAGCGAGGCAGAAAGCGACAAAGGGTTGGAGCAGGCGAGGGCGAGGCAGCGAGCGACGGAGCCAGAAGAATCGTCGACGAGAACGAGTAGCGACGAACAACCGAGTGAGAAGAGGGCGAGGCGGAGGCGGCGACCCGCAAGGGTAAAGGAGAAGCGTTGACAGACGAATACGAGAACAAGGCAACAACTAATGAGAGCAAGGTACTAACCAATAAGGGCGAGGGGGGCGAGCCATGGAGGGGCAGAGGAGGCAAGAGAGGTGCAAAGGAAGGAAGCTTCTAGAATATGTATTATATATATAATTGTTTTTATTTTAATTAATCAATTATTGACTATATATATAAATATTTTTATTTTAGTTAATTGTTAGAATTTAAATTGATTATTTTAGGTTAGAATTATATATTTTGATTTTAACTTAAAATAAGCTTTTGGAGGTATGTATTATATATTTTGAAATTTAAAATTTGAGATTTGAAATCTAAAATTTTAATTATATTTTTTAATAAAAATATTAAAATGACACCCCTATTTGTAATCTGTTATTAAAACAAATGTATAATTCAGAGGTGCCATAATACCATTTAAGGTTGCAAATGATATTTTAGCACCCAAAAATAGAAACTCCCTCCGGAGATGCTCTAAGTGATTAAATTAGTTTACACTATATTTTTGTACAAAGAATATATACAAAAAATACAAGAATCCTTTGGAATTTATTTTTCGTCTTCGTATTTGACTTTGTCTTTACTTATTACATAGTATTAGAGCCATTTCATTACTCAAATCTAGTATTGGCAATAGGGTGAGACCGGACATGTTAGGATAGACTTGTCTCATTCTACCCTCAAACGTGACCCTATGTTGCACGGAAACACCTCATAGGTGCCGTTTTCCTTTTTCCGAAACGTTTCGGAAACGCTTCTTATTCCTATTTCGGACCCTATTTATGCTTATTTTTTTATAAAAACGTCCGTTTCCACGTTTCTGTTTCCTATCGAAAACGTTTCCCATTTTCGTTTCCGTGCAACATAGACGTGACCCTAGTACTGACTCCATACCCCGCTTGATAGCTTGGTAAGGGGGGTTTTCACCCCATCCTCTAACCTAACCTAGTGGGGTTTAAGGCACCCCAAAACCAATTCTTAAAAGCTAAAACACAAGAAGAAAAAAAAAAAGCAATTGTCAAAAACACAATTAGGCTAGTCAACTTGATTTAATTGACTACGTCAGTATATCTTCTGTTTCAAAATTCATTGTAAGAGATTAACTAATACAACATTGTTTGCCAATACTAAACAAAGAAAATATATGAAAATGAGCAATAAGTGTATTAACAAATCTCATGCAACAACTTTCAGGATAAAGTGAATAAGTATAAAACATCACAAACTACAAAATGAGATAAACAAAATAAAATCAAACATATGGAAGCCGAATGCTTGTTCGTAGCCAATTTAGAAGGTCCTCTAGAATGTAAAAACAAGAAAATTATTAGCATTGGATCAAGAGGATATAACTTGTGTCTATATATATTCCTCAATTGTAAATTTCATACTTGGTTAATTTTATATGAGATTAATTAAAAACCTGATTACATCTCTAGGTAGGTATCTAATATGTTAAAAATGATTTAGATAAATTTTAAAAATGTTAAACATAGTTTAGATAAGTTTATGAAATGGATTAGAACGTATATCCTATGTTATGCATATATGTTGAAAAATGCATTTTAAATCGTATTCACATAAATTTTAATTTTTTTAAGTAAAATAGAAGATGATATTTTAAAATTTACCTTATTGACAATGTTTCATAATCTCAAAATAACTTATTTTCTTAATTAATAGAATATATAATATTTATATATACTTTTATATGTTTATATATATAGAAAAACATATAAAATAGATAATACATTTACATATAAATAATATATATTGTTAAAGCTCAAGGTTGGTTTAGTATAAATGATTTTGATGATAACAATTTATTTTTTTTATATTTTTTATGTTTTCGATATGTTTTATTTTTCGTATCTAAGTAATTTCGATCAACCGACATTTAGCCTCAGTTGATCGAAGTAGACTAGAAAGACTGGTTTCGCATTTCAATCAATCAAATCTTTGCCTAATGTTACTGGAGAACTTAGGTCGACCAAAATTTTATCTTCAGTCAGCCAAAGTGAATCAGTGTGTTGGCTTATGAACTTTAGTCAACCTTTACCTCAACCGAAGTGAGGCTTTTCACCCACTGGGCAACTTAGGTCGATCAACTGAAGATATAACTTCAATTGATCGAAGTTCTGTGGTAGCTTCTGATTCTTGATTCTCTGAATCTCTCTTTCATTATATGCCTAAGGGTTATTCTCCATGCTTTATCTTTACCCTTGTACTACATTATTTTGTCTTGATCTTCTCATGTGTAAAAGGCAAAATGTTTTTTGATAAAGTTATCTTTTTGAATGGCTTTTAATGATGATTCTGATTTGTTATAACTTCCATAACACTTTTTGTCTCCATAATGCTTATGTTTATTTATGTCTTAGGTTGTCTCCTCAGTTCTTACCTTTTATCTTTCTATGCAAATCACTCTTGTGTTGATATTGATCCCAACAATTGCTAAAAAAGTTAGAAGATTTGCTGGAGAAGTTAATGTGCTTTTTTGAATTTCAATTTGCTTTTCTCCTCTCTTTGTAACAACTATAATTTAGAATTTTCATATATATTCAAAGTAAATAAGTTGTAATAAGCAATAGTCCATAACTGAGAAAACAAACTTTAAAGAGCTTTGAAAACAAGAGTGCAAGTCTTAGTGTTGAATATTTGTTGCTATGAAAGATAACTGGTTGCTTGTTTTCGATTTGGCTCAAATTGGTTGTAAGTTTGTTTATTTTACTCACTTGTTGTGTGAGGGGTTATTGCTAGTTGTATGTTAGTGTGTTGTCTTGCTTAGGCAAGAGTTTTTCTGATAGTTCTAGCTCCATACCAAAAGCTAGTGTTATTTTACCTTCTCTAGTGGAACCTCAAGCTTTGTGTTTGGGAGAGAGGACTAAGCTCATTAAAGAGTTGAACTTCTATAAAAATTCTTTTGTGTTTGTGTGGTTGATTGTTTAATTTTTTGTTGTATCTATTGCAAAAACTCAACAAAAATATCATTACAAAAAGAATTTTTAATTAAAGTAAAAAGTTAAATATTTTTTAAAAACCCAATTCACACTCCTCTTGAGTGTTTTTCTGGGCAACACACACACACATATAGAGAGAGAAAGTTGCTTATATCTCTATATTGTGACAATAATAAAGCTATTGCTAAGGCTCAGGAATCTCGATTTTATTAGAAATCTAAACACATTGAATGTTGGTTTCACCTCATTCAATAAATTATTGCACGTGGAGACATACAATTGTAGAATATTATTTTAGTAGATAGTGTAGTTGGCTCACTTACCAAGGCTATGACCCGGTTATAACTCAGTTATCATCTTGAGAAGATAAACATTCGATATCTATCGACGATGATGCATTAATGTAGTCTTTTACTTGTGATATAAATTAACATTAGTGCAAGTGAAAGATTATTAGTAATATGCCATAATACTATATTTAGATGACATTTAGCGGGTGTGTAAATATGTTTGATGTATCTTTATATCTATATATATAAAAATATATTAATAAAGGCAACTTTTATTTATTCATTACTTTCCAGTTTATTGTATGTATGAGTTCTTAGATCTTCTATTTTGAGATTCTCATTCTTAAGGTGTTAAGAATATGTGACGGGATTATCTGGTAAAGAGATTTTTTAAATGTTTCCGGTTCTTATATTTTTCAGATGGGGACTTTGATTAATTGATCATGAACATGAACTAGAATGTAGTTTACTATCTTGATTAGTATGAGACACTAATGGTTAAGGGTGGTAAGTCGCTTACCATATAATATGTGATGCTTATAGTAAACTCGTGGGTGGTTGTTGGAAAATAACATATTGAAGATGACTGATCACATGGGATGGTGGATAATGATTTCATTATCAAATTGCGATTGTGTAACTAAGCCTGACCACGGTTCCAAAATTGACAAATTGGCGATTCCGATTCCACCATCTATAGATGGTTCCGATTTCGGTTCTCTGACAGTTCGATTCCAATTCCAATTAAAAACTAATTTAATAAAAAAAAAAATCCTTGGACTTAATTTATATAAATCAAGTTACCTATGTATTCTTTTGGAGTTTAAAAGAATCAAAACCCACGTAATTCACTTACTATTTGTATTTGTAACCCCTTTACCTTAATCAAAATTATTTTCTAAAGTACTAGTTATTATGCATTGTATTATATATTTTATATTTATTTAATTTATTTTTTAACAATTTGAATTGATTCTAGTTCGGGTTTTGATTTCAATTTTAGTTTCTTATTTTTATAAACTAAAACCAAATTGTAAGTCTTCAGTTCCGATTTTTGAACCAAAATCGAAAAGACAATTTTAGTTCAATTTTTAGAATAATGGTTTTGGTTTGATTCACAGGTCGAATCGAACCGTGGTCAAACCTATATATAACTGATCCTTTATTTGAAGCGACACAATTGTCTCGTGTATTGATGTGCAAGATTTACTGATAAGATGGGCATGTTTATTTTTGTGGTCTCATATCTCTAGTGGATGAAGAAAGATGGTTGTGGATAGGATTTATCACCCTCATTAAATTGAGGTGAATGTCTTATGTGGTTTATTGTTAATGTGACGAAAAAGTCTTTAGTCAAGGTAATATGATTAATTAGAAAAGAGTTTCCCAAGGTGTCATGTAGTCATGCTAACAAGATCAGCCATATAGTTATTGAATTTGTGAGTTTATCATTTCATAGCTCTCGCTTAATCGGGATGTTAGTGATAAGAACTCGTGCATATCTATGTAGGTTAATTTGAAAATTTTATACAAATTAGATATGCGTAACAAAATACATACACACACAAATGCCCCTCAAATAGACAATTTTAGTAATGAACCTTCAATTTTCCTTCGCTACCTTCAAGAGTATAAGAGTATAAGGCAATATTGAATGCTCCAAATTAAATGTTAAATCATTTAGTGAAGATTCAAAAGATTCTTTTTTGCATGTATGACAAATGCAATAGGTATCCAATTAACACCAAAGCTCATTTTTTTTTTTTTTTTTAACTTTTCACACCCAAGTCGGAATGAATAGCACCAAATTCATCTAATGAAATGACAACTAGCATTATGTGTTACTTATTATCAAATGTATTTCAAGAGTTACGTGAAAATAAATATTTATCTCATCACAATGCTATGTACATAATTTTTACATCATGAACATGTTAACACATATAAGTAACATAAAATAAATTAAGTGATTTAAGGGGGATAACCACTCACCTATTTATGGGCATTTCTCCTGTTATTCATATGTTAAGACAAATATTCTTGATCTAGATATCACAAAAATTTCAAGTCGTGTTATTGAAAATTAAATAAGGATTGATTTGTATAGTTTACTTTCTATACCAATATTATTCTTATTTATTTATTATTATTTGTTACTTTATTTTTTTATTTTTATTTTTACTAGGTTTCTAGACTTACCATGTGCTTGTGTGTTGGTTGTCTTATTTGTTCTGTTGTTTGTCATCTAGTGGTCAAAGAAGCCTAATTCTTTTGATATTCAATTATTTTTTTATCCTTTTTTTGCTTCTCTCATTTCTCAATCTTCCCCTACCCTTAAAATATTGTGAAAATGGTTGAAATCTCATAGATCTAGCTGAAAATTTCTTAAGTGATCTATAACTTTCAATAACTTTTCAATTTCTCCCTTATATCTCACCCAAACACTTTCCTTTAAGAAACAAAACACCCTCAAAATATTCAACCAAAACACCATAAAAACAACTTGATTTCTTCTAAAAAAGCCCCTAAATATTCAACCATGGCGATGCCTCTTTTATACATCTTTTCCAATTGCCCAACCTACCAAATCCACTAATGGGAGGCCAAGAATCCACAGAAGTTATAGCACACTTGAGTGCCCTTGCCATAGCTTGCAATGGAATCTCGTATCATCATCCACCAGTGGAGAGAATCCACCATTCAACTTTTCTAAATTCTCACTTCAGCCTCCTTAGTTTTATAGAATTTGCACAGAGGCCCTCAATGTACTTTTGAGAATTTTGCCCAAACCCCTCTCATTCTTTCAATTATTCACTTGGTACCCCATTAAATTTGCTTTTTAGTCATCAACAAAATTTTGGGTTCCTCTTTTGGTTTTGTTTTTCTTTACAATTTTGAATTCTCTTTTAAAAAACTATCATGACGCCATTATATATATATATATATATTTCATATACAAATTTCATTTTTTGGTGTGAATTTCTTGAAATAAAGAGAAATTTGTAAAAAAAATGAGATGTTACAAGAGTGGTGGAAAGATTTGGCTAAACCAAACATGATCATATTTAAAATTACGAATTCGTAGATGTGAAATTCAAGACCCAACATATTTGATCAAGAAAAAAAAGACTGTTTGTTTCATTAATGGAGATCGAAATTGTTTATGTGGTTGGTGTCATTATTTGTCACTGTTGAAGGTGTTTGAAGAATGAAACATATTATTTTATTTTTTAATTAGAAAAATTAGTAAAGAGTTTATTAGATTTAAATTAATTTTAATTTTTAATTATTTCCATATTTTTTATTTTTTAGTTAAATTTAATTTAACTTTATTTGAACTTACTTAAGTTCATTAAAAATAAAAAGAGTGTTCGAACAAAATTAAATATATATATATATAATGTTCTTTACAAATATTTTTAATTTATAAGACTGTTTATATAATCCCCAAAAAATAAGAAGTATAGGACAATCTATCTTAACAAAATAAATAATTTAGTATATTGTTAAAAAAATTAAACATTTGTTATAAATTTAAAATTATACATAAAGTTAGGTAATTATTGAAAAATTAAAAGTTTGTTATAAGATTGAGATAAAATTAAAAATTTAGTATTTTGTAATATTTTTTTATAAAATCTCTATTTTTATTATTTATAAAAAAATTAAAAAGTACATTAAATGTAATAATATAAAGTAAATACGTCAAAACAAAACAAGATAGAGAACAATATTAAGAACATATACAAAAAATTGAATGAATAAATGTTGAATTTAAGGCTTAGCCTCTGCCAACTGCCAAGCACGCTGCTTACGTGGAGAGCCGTCCTTGTGGACCAGCAAGCTTTATGGGCTTCGATTCGATTGCGGAGGAGGACTGGAAGGCAGATCAAGGATCTCACCGGCGAGCCGACAACCTCCTTTGCCGGAGAAGGAAAGTGCCTCTGTTCTCGGAGAAGGCAAGATCAGCTCACGAGAGAGAGAGAGATTTCAGGCGGCCGGCCCACCAGATTTTCTCTCTACCATAATCACTTCCGTCTCCAACTGCAGGGGAACCAGTCGCCGTCCGTTGTGGCGTTATCACGCCGTGAAGACGAAAGCCATCTCATATAAACCACGAGTGTTCCAGATTCACCCGCCGCTGAACGAAGAACAACGGATTCACCCGCTTGAGTTTATGAGACCAGGCAGCCATCTCCATTTTGGATCCAGTTACTGATTTACTTACTTTCCCTTTGTCTTGTGGATGTTAATGGTTTTGTTTTTGATTGTTGCTTCTGAGACAGAAGGGGCTTTTGTTCGGACCCAAATCAAGCAACTAAACCCCCACTACCAGTGAAGGAAATCTAATTCTGTTTTCCACTGACCCGCTCCACTTTTAGCAACCCGGCTGCTACGTAGTTTGTTTTCTAACCCTCTCTATATTATTTTTCATTTATTTATTTTTTGCATTTATTTGAATAAATTTTTCTAGGAAATTATCGTGTTAATTAGAAATACAATGGACGAAAAGGGTGGAATGATGTTCAAATTATTGTGTTAAGAGACTTGTCAGTTGTATGACGGAATATATGAACAAATTTTAAGTTAAGATATTCTGAATCAATCATCCAACCTAGATATGCCTGGAACATATGAGATGCAAGCATGCATGCTTATAGGTACCTTGCCCGATAGTTGGGAAACCTTAACCTTAGTTATTGCCCTTGATAGTTCAGTTCCAGAATGGCAAGTTGAGAATGAAAATGGGTAAAGGCAAGCTTATACAATGAAGAAGTTAACAGTATCATAGTGGTTTCCCCCCTCCATCTGATGCTCTAGTTATGCACTAGATGTATTCGATAGGGGTGGTTGAAGTTCCACAACGGCCAATGCATCCATGCTCCGGGGCGTGCTCAATGGTCAATGCTGAGATCCAGAATTGTTGGGAAAAATTGGGTAGAGATTTGATAAATTGCGAAAGTTTCTTAGAATCACATTTTTCCACTATGTAATAGAATATAAGCAGAAATAGAAGAGATAAAATTTAAATGTGGAAAACTCTCAAATATTAAGGAAAAAATTACGGAACAAGTTTCGAGAAATATTCCACTATAATAAGGATAATTACAAATACTTTCGCACACTCTACTCTCTTTCAAATGATACAAAAATATAGTGACACATTCTCAGAGACCCTCACTTTGAAGCCTTGGCTTTCTTGCCTCTCCTTTACTTTGAAGCTTGTTGTTGCTTCTTAGATGATTCAACAAGCATTGAACCAATGTTATTAATAGGCAATTTTCCATGCAACTTGTGGATGGGAGAAGTTCACTTGCAAATTAGTTAAGCTCCACTACCTTCAAATGCTCCACTGCCTTCAAATGCTCCATTAGCTCCATGTGCGTCACTGCCTTCAAATGCTCCACTAGCTCCACGTGCTCCCATTTCTCATCTCTTTCTTTTCTTCAAATTGTTGGGGTCCAGCCCCATATATATAAAAAAAAAGAAAATTGTTGGGGTCCAACCCCATATATAAAAAAAAAAAAAAGGAAGAAGAAAAGAAAAGAAAGAGATGAGAAATGGGGGCACATGGAGCTAGTGGAGCACTTGAATGTAGTGGAGCTTAATTAATTTGCAAATGGTCTTCTCCCATCCACAAGTGTCGTGGAAACTTGCCTATAAATAGCATTGGTTCAATGCTTGTTGAATCATCTAAGAAGCAACAACAAACTTCAAAGTAGAGGAGAGGCAAGAAAGCCAAGACTTCAAAATGAGGGTCTCTGAGAGTGTGTCACTATATTTTTGTATCACTTGAAAGAGAGTAGAGTGTATGAGGGTATTTGTAATTTTTCTTATTATAGTGGAATATTTTTTAGAGCTTGTCCCTTGTTTTTTCTCTTAATATTGGAGGGTTTTTGACATTAAAATTCTGTCTCCTGTATTTCTGCTTATATTCTATTACGTGGTGGAAAAATGTGATCCTGAGAAGCTTCTGTAGTTTATCAAATCTCTATCTAATTTTTTCGAACAAATGGTATCAGAGCTCTTGGTTGCGAAAGTGTTAGTCTTTTCAAGAAATTTTTATTATGCTCTGTGGTTGCAACATTGTTTGATTTTCCACATCAAAAAAGAATTGTCTTGGCTAAAAGCATATTTCTTGTACGTCTGGTTACTGGATTTAAGTGAGCTGTGCGGTAGTGCATGTTTAGGAAAAGTTCTGGCTAAGGAAAGATTTGGTATTTAAGTGTGTCCATTTGTGACTCACCTATTTTTTTTAGAAACTTATCTGGTGTACTATTCACTTATAGATACTATTCCAGTATACGGTTACTATCCACAGGTGAATAGTGGAAGCCTAGTTCAAACCTGATGGAAGCCAGTATAAGCAGAATGATTACTCTGAACGGAACCAACTATCACATATGGAGGGAAAAAATGAAAGATCTCATTTATGTGAAAAGTTAGCATCTACCAGTATTTGTTACACAAATGCCCAAATCGAAAGCCAATGAAGAGTGAGAATTCGAATATGCCTAAGTATGTGGTTTTATTTGGCAATGGGTAGATGACAACGTGCTCAATCATATTTGTGATGAGACGCATGCCAGATCATTGTGGGAGAAACTTGAATCTCTATATGCTCGAAAGATCGGCAACAACAAGCTCTTCTTGATTAAGAAGATGATAAATTTACACTACAAGGAGGATAGCACTATCTCCGATCACTTGAGTGATTTTCAAGGAGTTTTGCAGCAGTTGTCTTTTATGGGTGTAAAGTTTGACGATGAAATTCAAGCTCTATAATTGCTTGGTACTTTACCAGACTCTTGGGAGACATTCGGAATGTCTCTTTGTAACTCTGCTCCTAATGGTGCAGTGATGATGGAACTTGTTAAGGGTGTTGTTTTGAATGAAGAGATGAGGAGAAGATCTCAAGCTTCATCTTCGCATTTCGAGGTTCTCATCATCGAAGATAGGGGGAGAAGTAAAAGCAGAGATCCGAAAGGTAAAAATAAAGGTTGAAACAAGTCAAAGCCTAACTACAAAGACGTAGAGTGTCACTATTGTGGCAAACTGGGACTGTAACAACTCGTTAGTAAGTCTAGAATAATTATTTAAATCATAATTATGTCGCGTGATAAATTTTAGCATTTTGTGAATTAAGTGTTAGAAATATTGAGGGAAGTATTTTATGTGTTGTAAAAGGGTAAGCTAATTAAGCATAAGTAATGTTAAGGGTCCAAATGTGTTTGGGCCAAGGGTTGTAAAGTCTAATATAAGTAATAGATGAAAGATTTAGATAATGGGCCTAAATTGAATTGGGTTTCCATTTGGGTCCAAGCTCATGTGTTATTGTGTTGTGTTTTAATGGAAATGAAGTGAGTTGAGACCCAAGTTGAAAGGTTAGTCCATTGGGCCTAAATGGATTTGAGTTTGAGCCCATGTGCATAATATGTGGTGTTTTAATTAAATGAAAATGAGATGGTAAAATGACCAAAATGGATTTAATGGATGTGTTATGTATGAAAAAGCTAAAGGGCAAATTTGAAAAAAAAGGCAAAATGACTAAAAGAGTGTTAAATTATGTTGTTATGTGTGTGTGAATAAAGGGTAAAATGGGAAAGGGGAGGAGGATGGTGGGGAACAAGAGGGGTTGGCGGGGGAGCCATGCCTCCTTGCTTTTCTCTTCTTCTATTCCATTTCCTTCATCATTTTACCTCCTTCTCTTGTTCCCTCTCTATTCTTCTTCTTCTTCTCTTTCTTTGCTTCTTCTTTTTTTTTCTTCTTCCATTGTTAACCTTCATTGGAGCTTCAAGTAAAGGGATTTTCAAGAGTTTCATCAAGTTCTTCTTTGGGTTTCATCTTCAAAGGCAAGTTCTTGCTTACCTTCTCTAATTTTTTTACAGCAGCTTCTTAAATCTGACCTTGATGTATTTCTTGGGCCATAACTTCTTGTGGTTATATCCAAATCAAAATCTATTTTTTGATAAAAAAATTAGACGTTATAAGCTTTATTTTAAACACAAGAATCGAATTTTTTGACTAAGATTTGAACCTTTAATAGCCCCATAAATTATTGCATAAAATCTGAATTTTTCTGCTTTGTTTTCGAATAATCTAACCTTGCTTCGATTTTTAGGGTATAACTCTCTTTGATTATATCTAATTCAAGATTAGTTTGTTTCTGTGTAAAGTAGACTCGATAAGCTTCGTTTTCATATATGGTTTGAATAATTTGGCTTTAAATTGAACTTGAAGTGGATTTGTTAATCTCTGCTAGAAAATTTCTTAACTCACTGTGAAGCATAATCTGCTATATTTCAGTTTTTGAGACATAACTCTCTGTGGTTATATCTGATTTGCAATATGTTTCTTGTTTTGTAAACTAGACATCATAGGCTTCGATTCGGTATAGGATTTGAAATTTTTGGTTATGATTTGAACCCATAACAGTCTTGTTGAATTCTATTCAAAATTCTGTAATTTTACTATAGCAATTCTACCTTGTTTTGGTTTTTGTGGAAACTCACTAAAGGTTCATTGGTTGTGGCCCAGGGAGAGAAGAGTCCTAGCTTGTATGTGACAAGCTAAAATTGCTAGTGACTTTGTCAATGCTGTGGAAGATGAGAAGACTGCCGAGAAGTGGCACAAGAGACTTAGTCACATAAGTGAGAAGCGACTAAACTGCTTGGCCAAGAAGAATCTGCTCTCAGGTGTAAAGAGAGCAAGTTTGAAGAAATGTGTGTATTGCATGGTCGGGAAGCAGAATAGAGTTACCTTCAATAGTCACTCTCCTTCAAGGCAATCGGATTTGTTAGAGTTGGTGCATTCCAATGTTTGTGGTCCCTAGAAAGTAAAGTTCTTTGGTGGTGGACTTTATTTTGTGACGTTTATTGATGATCATTCAAGGAAACTTTGGGCTTACATTTTGAAGACCAAAGATCAAGTGGTTGATGTTTTCAAGTAATTTCATGTATCTGTTGAGAGGGAAACTGGTAAGAAGTTGAAGTGTATTCGTACTGACAATGGTGGCAAATATGGTGGTCCTTTTGATGAGTACTGCAGAATGATGCATTAGACATCAAAAGATGCCTCCAAAGACTCCATAGTTGAACGGTCTGGTTGAAAGGATGAACCAGACCCTAATGGAGAGAGTTAGATGTTTGCTTTTAAAAGCAAAGTTGCCAAAATCTTTTTTGGGGGAGGCTTTGCTCACAGCAGTACATGTTGTCAACCTATCTCCAGTAGTTGCTTTGAATGGTGATGTCCCTGATAGAGTTTGGTATGATAGAGAAGTCTCTTATGATCATCTACGAGTTTTCGGATGTAAGGCTTTTGTTCACATTCTAAAGGATGAGAGGTCAAAGCTTGATGCTAAGACACGACAATACATATTTATCGGTTATGGCCTTGATGAATTTGGCTACATGTATGACCCGATTGAGAAGAAACTTGTTCGGAGTCGCGATGTAGTATTCATTGAAGATCAAATCATTGATGATATTAAAAAAGCTAAGAAGAAATTGCCTAGTGGCAGTGAAGGCTTGATTGATCTAGATCCAATTCCTATGGTGAACTTGCCCAATCCAGTTGAAAATGGTATTCAAGGTGATAATCAGACTGATGGCCAGCTAAGGGCAGATGATGATGACCCTACAGATGAGATTTGTCACTTAAATCATTACTCATTATTATTTTTCTATCACTTGCCATGAGATTTGTCTAAGTGTCATCTTTAAGGCTAAGCTAGATTAGGCTTCATCATGTTATGCCACTTGTCACTCCAAGATTAAGCTATTTAGATTGAGATTTGAGTCTCATGATAGCCCTTCCATGTGTTCCAATCCTATGGTGTCAAGTGTCATCTAAATTATTCTCTTTGGAGATTTGGCATCTTCATGCTTGCCACTTGTCATCACCTAATAAGCCTTCTTTGATCTTGAGATTTGCATCTTAATCATTACTTTTTCTCCCTTGCGACACGTGGCCTTAGAGATTTGGGCCGCCATCATTAGTTTTCTCAAATTTCTTTTTTTTTTGGAATTACATATGCATCCCGAGACCCTTAAATTTTCGAAAGACATTTCATTTATTTAACGGCAATAACTTACAAAATTTTTAGGTATTACAATCTGACTTAACACAATTCTTTGGGCTCAATAGCCATGCAATTCAAAATAACACAATTCTTTGGGCTCAATAGCCATGCAATTCAAAATAAAAGTGCAATATTAACAATTACAAAATAAAACCTCACTTCACAAGCCGTTACACAAAACACTCCCCACGAATCTTTTGGTTGGGATGTCTCTATACACCACTAATCTTGGGCTCTAGCCCTACTGGACTCACCTTTCACTATTGCCTTTTCCTTGCCTGGAATGACGTGAGAAAACAAGGTGAGTTACAAGACTCAACAAATATATATATATATATATATAACAAATGAAGGTATAGATAGACCCAATAGTGTATACCCGACTCCCTAAATACATATAAGAGTCACATTATGAATTTCCCTTTATTGTTATCATTTCCATGCCATATTCATTATGCATTTTATGCATCACTTCAATTCTCATGCATATACATGTAGTATTGGGAGTTATATGCACCACAATGACTCACTAGGCCTTCACATTTATACACAATAAAAAATTAATTAGCCATTAATGTGGTTTGAGCATCACCTACCGGGCTTATGGCCACCTTAACCTATGTCTGACACTCTTTAGGATATCGTTTCTCACCCTTGGAACTTAGTCGCCGCACAAAAATATTAGGTGCGCAATTAATATAATCATGTATCACATATACATATCCCAATTTCATGTCATTTCTCAATGATTAAGAAAAATCCCACATCATGCTTATCATGCACAATTATATAAATTAAGGTGCGCACAATTTTATGATCACACAATAAATTTCAATACATTTATTTACTCATTCACACTTATAGAAATGCCCAACCTATATTCATGGTATATTTTTACCCCAACAACAACCTCAAAAAGCTAAAATTTATACATGCAAAAAACATCAAATCGTGCATGACCCTAGACCCTAATTAAGAAATGCATTATTCCTTAAGAAATATAGGGTGAATCAAAACCCTATTGAGGCTTTCGAATAAAATATATCAAATAGGTATGAAAATCAGCAATGTTAACATCATCTCAATCATAAAAGGAGTCTCCAACACAAAAAGGATTAATTAGGCAAAATTTTAGAAAATTTTCAGATTTCGAAGGGTAACTTCAAAGGCCTATTTTGGACTCGTTTCTCCGTCAAATTTCATGAAAAATATATCAAATCGAAGTCTCAAATCTCTAGTTTCTGAAATAGCAATCGGATTTGGAATCGAAAATAACCACAAGGAGATATCCCACAAAAACCGAAACAAGGCAAAACTACTACAGTAAAATTATAACATTCTGGATAGAATTCAACAAGGCCGTTATGGGTTCAAATCATAACCAAAAAATTCAAATTCTATACCGAATCGAAGCCTATGATGTCTAGTTTACAGAACAAGAAACATATTGCAAATCAGATATAACGACAAAGAGTTAAGCCCCAAAAACTTAAGCATGACAGATGCTTCACAGTGTGTTACGAAATTTTCTAGCAAAGATTAACAAAGCCACTGCAGGTTCAATTTGAAGCCAAATTATTCAAACCATATATCAAAACGAAGCTTATTGAGTCTAGTTTACATAGAAACAAACTGATCTTGAATCGAATATAATCACAGAGAGTTATACCCTAAAAATCGAAGCAAGGTCAGATTATTTGTAAACAGAGCAAAAAAATTCAGATTTTATGCAGTGATTCATAGGGCTATTACAGGCTCAAAACTTAGTTAAAAAATTCGATTCTTGTGTCTAAAATGAAGCTTATGATGTCTAGTTTCTGGATCAAAAAGCGAATTTCGATTTGGATATAACCACAAGAAGTTATGGTCCAAGAAGCTACTGTAAAAAAAAAAAAAAAATTAGAGAAGAGAAGCAAGAACTTGCCTTAGAACATGAAACCCAAAGAAGAACTTGATGAAGCTCTTGAAAATCCCTTTGCTTGAAGCTCCAATAAAGGTTAACAATGGAGGAAGAAGAAAAAAGAAGAAGCAAAGAAAGAGAAGAAGAAGAATAATCGGGAGGGAACAAGAGAAGGATGTGGAATGATGAAGGAAATGGAAAAGAAGAGAGAAGCAAGGAGGCATGGCTCCCTCGCCAACCTCTCTTGCTCCCCACCATCCTCCTCCCCTTTCCCATTTTACCCTCCATTCACACATACATAACAACATAATTTAACACCCTTCTGATCATTTTGCCATTTTTTCCCAAATTTTCCCTTTAGCTTTTTCATACATAACACATTCCTTAAACTCATTTTGGTCATTTTACCATCTCATTTTCATTTAATTAAAACACCACATTTTATACACATGGACTCAAACCCAAATCCATTTAGGCCTAATGGACTAATCTTTCAACTTGGGTCTCAACCCACTTCATTTCCATTAAAACACAACACAATAACACATGTGCTTGGATCCAATTGGCAACTCAATTCAATTTAGGCCCATTATCTAAATCTTTCATTTATTACTTATATTGGACTTTACAACCCTTGGTCCAAACACATTTGGACCATTAACATTATTTATACTTAATTAACTTTCCCTTTTACAACACATAAATACTTCCCACACTTAATTCAAAAAATGCTAAAATTTATCATGCAACATAATTATGATTTAAATAATTATTTTAGACCTACTAAAGGGTCGTTACACATAATGCTAAACCAGTTAGCATACCGTTGGCCAGTCACTTTAAACTTAGTAGAAAGGGTTGTCCCACTAGTCAAGTAGAAAAGGAAGACATGGCTTTGCAGTCGGAAGTTTGATGTACGCCATGGTTAGTACCCGTTCGGATATCGCTCATGAGGTAGGAGTAGTCAGTAGGTTTCTTTCCAACCCAGGTAGAGACCATTGAGAAGTTGTAAAGTGGATCTTGAGATATCTTAGAGGTAGTACAAAAAAGTGCTTGTGTTTTGGAGGGTCTGAACCAATTTTGAAGGGATATATAGATGCAGATATGGCAAGTGACCTAGATAGTAGGAAATCTACTTCAGGATTCTTGTTCACTTTTGCAAGAAGAGCTGTATCATGGTAGTCTAAACTACAAAAATGTGTTTCCCTATCTACGACAGAGGTGGAATACGTTGCCATGACCGAAGCAAGAAAATAAATGCTTTGGTTAACAAGATTCCTTCAACAATTGGGAATGAAGCCAGAAAAGACTGTAATTTAGTGTGATAGTTAAAGTGCTCTAGATTTGAATAAGAATGCGATGTATCATTCACGCACAAAGCACATTGATATAAGATACCATTGGCTGAGGTTAGTGGTGGAGGAATAACAATTCATATTAGAAAAGATCCACACTGATAAAAACTCTGTTGACATGATGACAAAAGTTGTAACTTGGGAGAAGTTTCAACTAAGTACCGGGTTGGTCGGCATGGACTTCATTTAATTATTTCCATTATTATTCTCCTTACTCATGGACTAGAGAGGGGAGAATTGTTGGGGTCTAGCCCCATATATATAAAAAAAAAAGAAAAGAAAAGAAAAGAAAGAGATGAGAAATGGGGGCACATGGAGCTAGTGGAACATTTGGAGGCAGTGGGGCACATGGAGCTAGTAGAGCACTTGAAGGTAGTGGAGTTTAATTAATTTGCAAGTGAACTTCTCCCATCCACAAGTGTCATGAAAACTTGCCTATAAATAGCATTGGTTCAATGTTTGTTGAATCATCCAAAAAGCAACAAGAAGTTTCAAAGTAGAGGAGAGGCAAGAAAGCCAAGGTTTCAAAGTGAGGGTCTCTGAGAGTGTGTCACTATATTTTTGTATCACTTGAAAGAGAATAGAGTGTGTGAGGATAATTGTAATTATCCTTATTGTAGTGGAATATTTCTTGGAGCTTGCCTGTGATTTTTCCCTCAATATTGAAGGGTTTTCCGCGTTAAAATTATGTCTCTTGTATTTCTGCTTGTATTCTATTACGTGGTGGAAAATGGTAATTTTGAGAAACTTTCTCAGTTTATCAAATCTCTGTCCAATTTTTCCCAACACAGAATTTCCCCAATCTGGATGAAGTGGGGGAAGATTGTAAGAGAGAATGGGTCGGTGACAACCAAATTGGACGAAGTCGGGGGACTTGGTGGTACCTTGATCTCATTTTTAGCGATGTATGCATGTTTGATAACATGAATACATTGAATAGAAGCAAAGATCCCGGGTTCATGGGTCACATGAGCTCATAATCACTCTTTGGTGGATTGAACAGATGTGATGTTGAGAAAACCTTCACGATAGCATGCAGAAATAGACCCAGAATCAACAGTAAATAATGGTAACAATCACACAATATAATAAGAAACACTAGATTGAATGATAATAAACTGGCACATCAAAGGTTGAATGATCAGGAAACTGAGGCCAATCTCTCATTTTGGTCTTGCATCTCTCTGTTACTCATTCAGGTTTTCAAGGCTTCTCATTGAAATGCTGAGCCCGCCTGCTTGTTGCCTTGTAAATCCTGATCCATATGGCTTTGACATATAGACCACATACCGTTTTGGTTCCTATGGTAACAACAATTTTATTAAAGCATCTAGTTTTCATTGCCATCTCTTTGTTGACTAAATGAATAAGTTTGCTCAAACATTGAATTGGCTACTGGTAATCCAAATGTGGTGTTGGAATGAGATCTGCCAACATGTTTGACCAAGCTATACTCTGCCTCTTGTGTTGGATATGAGTTCGCATGACATTTGACTTTGTTGCTTGTTTCTTGTATTTATCTTCCTTCCAAAAGCAAATGGCCTATGATGCAATGCTTTTATGCATCCCTGAGATACAGTGGGTTGGAGGTTTTCCTTCATATCCTGAGAAAAACAGTCTTCCACAGAAATGTCTCCTCCCGTTGTCGGCAGTTAGTTAAATTTACCATTATGTTTGAGAAAAACTTCCATTTTAATTTTCTGTTCTGTATCCTATGATGAGTACGTATCAATTTCCTCTTAGACAAGTCCAAAATTAAAGCGATGTTGCAAAGATGTCACCTACTTGGGAAGTGCTGCATTGGAGGTAGATTCTGTGACTTCTGTTTCTTTCAGATATCTTGCTAAGTTGCAACAATTCTCAAACTAACCATATATAATTCTGAAAATGTGGTTGCGATGCCATGTAAGGTTGGAACTAAAGTTGCTATTGGAAAGAGGAGTAAATTTGAGATTGAAGCATTATCTATGTTCCCACTTTCCTTCTTATCAGTGGAGTACATACCATTAAAGATCAAAGCTGGAGTGCACAACTAAGCTTTGAAATTTCAAGGTTACTTGCAATTATATAGAAGTATATTGCATATTTTTAACAATATAAAATAGGGAGTATAACCATGTTACTACGTAGATAATTCTTGTGTATATAGTAAAATTCATCTGAAAAAACAACACAAGATTTCATCCCAATGGTGGGGTCAGCTACATTTGAAAATACAACAGATTATAAAAATCCTTGCAGGCTATGGGGCTCTATTACTTTGTCTTGTTTGAGAAAGGTTCAAAGAGCTATATCTAATGTTGACAATTTGGTAACTGTCACGTACTTGGGGCCTCATTCCTATTTTTACATAATTTCCTGCTGAATAATATCTCTACTGTTCAAGTTATAATACTATTTTCGTTTTCATATTGTAATCTTGAGGTTGATTTTTGTTCGTGATGGTTAGACAGCTTTTTGGGTGAAAGTTGTTTGCTGTATGGTGCGTGCCTTCAGATTTTCTCTGTAGAAGATTGGGCACTGTGATCTATTTTTATGGCAATCATCTATGTGTCATTACAAAAGAAAGGAACAGTTCTCACAATTTGGAAGCTGTCTGTTACAAAATCTGTGAATCTGCTTGTGCTGTGTTTCTTTGCTTTGTTCGCCGAGTTGTATTATATAGTTTTTCTACCTTAATTATTCACTTTGTGCAATGGAGTTCAGGTGAAAAAGGAATGCAGAGGCATATAGGGGTTGATTTTCTAACGCCAAGGAGCAATACTTGTACTCAACTCTGTTATAACAAATGTAAAACAATAATGCCTGCCTTTTCAAATCTGAATCGATTGTTTATGGTCGTGTGATGTGCCAATGAACTTAGTCATTACACAAACAAAAGTAATGGCCGGGATTCTACCATCATAAAAGATCCTGAATCTATATGGAATATAGAAAAATCTTGAATCCTAGAAGGAATCCACTAGGCTAAATTTTCTTTAGTTTTTGGTCCCCCCCCAACTGTTACTGTAAAAGTTAGACGAGTTTCATCCATCATTTCTTCAGTGTCCCTTGGATTTGTTCCCGAAAAAGTTTGACCAGATTCATCCAACTCTTTTGCAATGTCCCTTGAACCCGTTCCTGTAAAAGCTTCGCCAAATTCATCCAACATTCCGTTAGTGCCAGTGCCGGTGCCAAAGCCAAAGTTCTCAAATTCCACGTCTTGGACTGTCTGCTTTCTCATCATCAGAATGCTTGCGAAATTCAGCATTCGAAGCTGCATGTTGCTTGTCTTCAGCAGCAAGAAATCCATCCTCCTTGTGATCCTCACTGTCATTAATTTCTGCACCAGAATAGTTTCCTAGTTTGCCGCAGCTTGCGCCCGATTTCTCACTTGGTTCTTGCCCATATTTTTGCTCATCCACATAGTAGGAAACATGATCAAGTGCTTTTGGGTGATGCTCCTTGTAGACCCGAGCCCATAACTTGAGATAGCTCTGGCGGAGCTCCACACATTCCGTATATCTCTCCATCAGGCGAGGCAATATAATCCTCGCTACCTCAAGTGGAGCTCTTTTCAGCTGGCGCACAACATCAGCACCAAGATCATCGTATAGCACTTCGATGCAGCTAAGATCATGAACTGTGAAGTAAGCTTCAACAACTGTAACGCCTGTTGAAGACTCCAAAAGCTCTTGATTAACGTGATCGTTTACCAATTTCTCTGCATGCTCCTTGGCTGATTTTATAGCATTCACGAGCATATCTATCTTGAATTGATGATCTTCGCACTCGAATAAGATCTCCTCTGAATGGTTTTTTCCTCTATTTCTAAAGCAACTTTTCTCGCTTATCCAACACATCTCTCTGGATCTCTCTTCTTCCATCTGTGCATTTTTTGACAAAAAACAATCTGGTACAAACCTTGTGAATTCCAAGTACAAATTTGGTTCGCCCTGGAAAAGAGCCTCGACATCTGCACAAACTTCATTATAGAAGTTGATATCTGCGCTTTTGCTCTCGCACCTATCCATTATATGCAAGAACCGCTCGTAGGTAACATCATCATCATCGTTGCAAGTTTTCCTGATTTTGTTGAGAAAATCAATGGATGCTTCCCCTGCTGTGAGCCAATTGTACCGGCCATAGTCGGAAGGGATTTGTAACCCCTCTGGCAGCAGAGCGTTGAGCCCAGATATAAGTTGTTTGTTGTGTTTGAACAGTTCACTCATCTGCTTCAAGGTGGTGTAGAGGTTGATCCGTCCGTATCTACAGTCTTGTAGAATCTTGTTGAAAGTGTTGAAAAGTTCACCATCTACTTCCTCTTTCACCTGACTGTAGTACCTTTGGATGCATGTCATTGCCGGATTCTGCGGCTCATGAGATGATTCAGAGCGTGCTCTTTTCATCGTAATTCTAGCCTCCTTGTAAGAGTAGGATTGAATAAGGAAACCAAATCCAAGAGCAAGAGGTATTGTGACAAATAGCTAGGAGTTATTTTCTTTGGAAAACTCTACCTGAAAGGAAAACTACCTGAAAGTCAATTTTTTTACTCCAATCATGGCAGCATATATCCGTTTCATATTGATTATCTGGATAAAAGAATCACAAAACCATAGATTCCCAATACAAAGAAGCAAGGGATGCAATCTAGCAGAATTACGTTTTTGCCCCTGAATGGAGATCTGATCTGTGTGATTCTGATTCACCAAAAATTTCGTTCCCTCTAGGCTCTACCTCTATCCTTTACCAAATGTACTTGAATTCAATGTGGGGTGTCTGGTCTATGCTCTGATGTGCATGACAAATTACTTTCAGGAATCTAATACCAATTGGGTTAGGCCTCATTGAATAGCTCAGTGTTGGGAGGAGTTTCGTCAATTCCTTGTTGGGTTGTGGTTTAAAGATACTCATACTACTGGGCTTTATGTCATGGAGGAATATTGTATGGAATTATAATGATTAATTAATGGTTGTTCTATCTACTCAGTTATCAATATTGTAATTTAATAATTATGAAACAATGTTGTTCGTCCAATGATAAGATTTGTTTTGTTCTATTCTAGGTGTTCAAGTCTCAAAAAATTTAAAAAAAATAAAAATTCATAACACTAAATATAATATAGGATAGATATATGATGCAACAATAAGAGTTTGAGAGGATCATAAATCCTGATGTTCTAATTAAGCTCGATCTAACAAATTGATGAGGAAGTTTAACAAGCGTTGAGATGATGTCATAATAATAAGACCAATACAAATGGGTTACTTACCACCAAATGCCTTCACTAGTCACTCACTCACTGACTGGTTTGATTGGATTGGATCGAATCAAGATCTGGCGATGACTCTCTCTCTTTTCTTTCTTTGTTTGCTCTCTCCCCCTCTCTCTCTACACTATTATATATATACACACGAACTTATTAATATATTCCTATTTCTATATGAATTGGGTATAACATTAATTTCTACATAAATTTGGCATACTTTATATTTCTAATTGTATATGGATTTGGTATATTATGCATATCTATTCCTACATGATCTTATGTGGTTTTAGTTTAGTATAATACATATATATATGTGTGTATATTTCTGTTTCTACAAAGATTTGGGTGTTTATAAAACATTTAAATTTTTTAAGAAAAAAGCAAAGAAAGTAAAGACTAAAGAGTGTACGTAATGGTATTTGGATAATGATAAGAGTAGATAAAATGATAAAAGAGTAGATGAATGGTTAATGATTATATATATATATATAATATGTTATGGTACTTGTTGTAGATCTTCTTGGTTTTTTGTTTTGGTTGACTACTAATCGGGATTGTTAACGTTAATGGGGAAGGAAAGGATGATCGATCGATCGATCGATTCAGAGACCCACCAAGCAATTATAAGAAATCCTTTTTTTTTCTTGGAGGGTTGCGTCTTCAATGATTACACCATTATTTCTTTCTATGTTATACTTAGCTTCAGAGCCATCCAAATTAGCCATATATCGGAGTTAACAACTAGCTCGAGTCATTGAAGGAGTGAACCGGAATTAAAGTTGCTTGTGATCAGTCAAATTGATTTTATTTTTATATAAATTTGAACCTCAATCAATTGGGATCTAGTTTTTGAAATTTTGAATTCAGAACTAACTCAATTAAACCCCCCCCCCCCCAAAAAAAAAATAAAAATAAAAAATAAATAAATAAATAATAATAATAATAAAATAATCTTACTCAATTAAATTCAAATTCGAGTTGATAGTCTCAATTTTAAAATTTATACAATCATATCAAAAACTTTATAATTCAATGTCATACCGAAATATTAAAACCTTTATAACTTGTTTTAAAATCTTTAATTGTAACCAAACCCCGTTTTCTATTTTTATTTTTAACATAACAAAAATTGATATATATATATATATATATGATGAGAGATTTTAAAAAGATGAAACGTCTTATGCGAGATGAATCTAATCAGTAATCATAGATTCATGGCTGTTGGTGACAAGTGACCATATATATGTATCCATGATTGATCATGAATAATCAAATTGAAAGTAAAGTTTCTCTCCCAACAGTCCCACCAATTTTGGAGGATTCCTTCCCCATAATTCATATCTCACATAAAACACGTTTGAATCCAAATTTCAGGTTAAGGGGTATTCATCATCAAATCAATATCTCTGCTATATAAATATATATATATATATGTATCAGCTGAGAATGAAAGAGAAATCTCCAAACTTTAATCACATCCACAAGAGTGTAAAGAGATGGTGGGTTCGCCGGCCGACGTCGGAGCTTTCAGAGCAAGAAAATGACAAAACTCAACAGTTACTCTCTCTCTCTTTCACTCAGCAAAGACCCAACCCCCCTTAATTTTTAACTACTAGCTTGTTGGTCGGTCTGGTCTGGTCTATTTTGTACGTCTCTAAAGAGGATCCATCCACTCAGGTGGCTTATGCATGCCTCTTCTAGGGTTCCTAGAATTAGAAAACCATTATTTCTATTTTTTTTTTTTTTGGTTTCTTTTTGAAGTTTTTGTAATCATGCATATTCTAAGAACAAGTCACGACTATAAGAAATTTATGTTAATTATCGACTAAATAAGAAACCCTTTTCCTTTGTTAGGTTAATTTGGGATTGACTATATTAAAGAAGGCATTTTTAACTTGAGAACTAAAGGTGTGTTTGATTAGAATTATTTTTTTATGAAAAATGTCACATTAATGGAAAACTTTTCATGTTTTCATGTTTGATTGCTTAACATTTTTTATGAAATTTTTTTATGATACAACACATTGAAGCATGTTTTGGCTCATTTTCCATAGAAAATTGTAACTAGGGGGGAAGTGGGAATTATTTTCCATGGAATTGGAAAATATTTTCCTTTTTCATCTTTTTCCAATCAAACACACCCTTAGTTTGATTGCAACTAGGGGTGTATTCCATGGAAAACAATTCCCACTTCCCCCTAGTTGCAATTTTCTATAGAAAATGGGCCAAAACATGCTTCAATGTGTTGTACCATAAAAAATTTCCATGGAAAATGTTAAGCAATCAAACATGCAAGCATGAAAAATTTTCCATTAATATGACATTTTCCATGAAAAATAATTCCAATCAAACATACCCTAAATATTATTTGATCTCTTAATAATGTAACGCTCTTCCCATCTCAAGTATTGTTGGTGGAATGGTGAATGTAGTCCTGCACTAGAATAATTGATATATTAGGGAATTTACTGAATATACATGTGAAATTTCTTTTAAATTAATTTTTTTATATATAAAAACTCAGATTCCCATAATTTATACAAGTTTGGAAATATGCATGATCAATTCTTTAATTATTAAAGCATGATAAAACTAAGTTATAACCTTTTATTTTTCTATATGACTAGTCATCTGGTAATAAATTAGGACCCTGATGGTACGTTGGGGACAATAATAACAATAATTAAAAGACTTAATCACAACACAAGCAAGATTATTATTAGTTAAAATTTTAGATCTTATATAGTTAAAAAGGTGAAATTATTAAGTTATCCTTGGAAAGGAACGAATTAATTTCATGTTTTTATATTTATCTAAAATTTATGATAGTTGATTCAACTAATTAATTAAGCACTACATTGAGGACCCAACAAACAAAAAGAAAATAATATTACATAAGCTTTTTATTTTCCTTCAAAAAAATCCAAGTTCCTTCGTATGTTTGAAAAGCTTTTGTCCCCCACAAAATGTGGATATGAATATCCGGAATATATATGTTCGCTTGGCTGTTTGGACACCACCAATTACCAGGCATAGGGAGGGGTATGCCCGGCTGGATTCAAAGAAGAATATCTTCTTGCCCACTCATACTACAAGTGGATGAATTCCAAACCTCTCAATATACATATATGCATAGGGAAAATACCCAAAAAATAAATAAAAAACAAGAGTAAAGAAGGAAAGAAAGAAAGAAGGCTCCTTTTTAGTGATTATTTTGATTTTTGTCATGATCCCGGGAGAAGCCAAAGTTGGGTGAAACTTGTTTGGATGCATTAATTCCAGGTGTTGTAGAATGTGCTTCGTAAAGTGCAAAAAAGAATCAACTTCATCTTTTTTATTTTTTGATTTTGGTATCACTGGCACTCCCATAGTCCATCCAAACAGGTGATATCATTTTCTGATCCGCCCAGAAAGTCCACATCTAGGCATCCCAACTCTTTAAATTCCTGCTTGTCTTCTTCTTCTTCTTCTTTTTACTTTGAGATGCCCATCTACACCCATACGTACGTACTACTCACATTTGTCTGTGGTTTTTTAATTATTAGAGTCATTGTCGACTATCTTATGTTCTATGAATTTAAAATGCAAAATCCCATTTCATATTGTCTTTTTAGTGTCTTTTTTTTATGTGTCTTTCAAATGAAAACCTATATTTTTATTGCATCAGATCCAAAAATGGCTAGTATTAAGAGATTGCCTTATTCTCATTTTGATAGTTTGTCAAAGAAATTTTAGATATATTATTTGGTTCCGTAAATCACTTTCAACTAACACTTTTAAAAGAGAATCTTGCAGGGAGCTGCCGTTATGACCCTTTTATCGTCGTCGATCAACGCCTACCCCCTTCCTCAAGAGCCAACATCCCAGGCCACTTGGTTAAAGGAGGACGGAAAACAGGCAAAATGGGGGGGGGGAAAGAACCGGAACACGCGGAAAAACACTCTGATCTCATCAATAATTAAGAAGGCTTGGGAATCATAGATCCCTCGCCTCTAAGCCTATCGACGGACTGCAGTCTCAACCTCTCAGTGCTCTCACTATTCGTGAGGCCACGAAGTTGCCACAAGATTCAAACTTGACTACTACTGTTACGACTTTTGAGTCGGTTAAAGCTATTATTCCAGATGGATCGTCTCTCACACGCCAAGGAAAAGCAACTGTCTCGCTCAAGAAATTGCTAGGACCGGCCCTTGAGTAATCCCTCTTTGTGCACCCAAGCTCTATCCATGAGGCTGAGCTGCTGCTGCATCTGCATGCATGCTTGTTAGCCTCTTTTGTTCTCTCCCCTTGTATCCTTTTGTCCTCTAGCAAAAAAAAAAACATAAATAAATTTATTGAAGGTATAATTATACTGACTTTCATACACTACTTATATAAATGTTTTCAAATGTGATAACCATCTCCTTTTAACTTTATATAATCTGTTTTGCTTCTCCCTTTGTTAACAAATAACAGTAGTTAATTTTTTTATAATACCCAAAATGCCCTTCCAATGTACCCCCTCCCCTCCTCTCTCGCTCCTTTCTCTTGTCTCTCCTCGGTCATATGGCAGTTGAACCCCATCTCTCTTCTTTCTCACTCTCATCCTTCTCTCTGGTTCTGCCATGGCCAAACCAATGATAGCCCCTTGTTCGGCGGGCTCATCCACTGCCTATTTTCTCATCGAAAGAGGGATAAAAGCAAAAAAATGTCAAATATCTTTCAACATGATTCTAGATATAGGTTGGAGGCGTAAACTTCAGTTAGTCAACTCCACCTAACGACTTAATAAGATTTTTGAAGATAATAGTGATATAACAGTGTTTATATTTTCATATAATATAAAAGAAATTATAGTTGCATGCATTATTGCCCTGTCCTCCAAATTTTGCCTCCTTCAAAAAGCCATTCATGACTTATTCATGGCGGGCACGGTGCCTTTCCTAAAGTAGGAAGAATCATATAAAGAAGACTAAAGTGAAAAATGTCCAAAATAGAAAGTTTTGTTAACAAAGATTCTTTACGTACTCAAAGCTTGGAAGAACACCACATCAACCAGAAAGCACAACCAAACCAAAACTTCAAAAACAAAAGAAAAGAAAACCACCTCACTAATATTATCTAGCACACAACTGCATGCCTAACATGATGAGAAGAAGAAAAATTTACACTACTATATTCATACAGATTTTTTATGCACAAAATCATATAGATTGGCGCGATCGTCAACAATTATATTATTGCTGAACCATAACTACTTGTTGTTGAGCTCCTATCCTGATTTCTTCCTTCATCTTTCTTATGAACTCATCAAATTTCCTGTTCAGTTCTTCTGTACTCATGAACCCGTTACCTTCTTCTTCTTCTTCTTCTTGGATTCTGAAGACACCATCAATAACCATCTCTTTCTGATCACTCTCTTCATCTTCAACACTTGGATTATTAATTCCACCTACTTGTGCTTCTTGTTCTTCCTTAACCAAGTCTTCATCACTTTTCTCTTTTTCTTCTTCTGGAAGAGAACCTTCTAGAGGCTCAGCACGATCTATGGAAATTTCTTTCTCCAGAAAGGAATCGGTATCTGGCTCTGGTCTCTTGAATAACAACTGGTTGCTGTGATCACACGCAGGTGAAGAACTGATGAGGCCAGAGGTCTTGGCAATGAACACTAGGATTCCATTGAAAATGAGAAAAATGCAGTTTTTGTCCATCATGTGGCTTAAGAGTTGGAAGTTGGTCAAGGAGTGGAAGGAGGAAGAAAACCATGAGGCATAGGAAAATAAGAAGGAAAACACATAAACTGAGAGCAGCAACTGTGTGGCTTTCTTCACAAACTCAGAGTTTATGAATTTAGTCACAGTCTGTTGATCCATTCTCTCTCTCTCTCTCTCTCTCTATGAGAAATGTGACTTATTTGAAGGGAAGGTTTGGAGAAGTTAGAACTGATTTGGTGGGTGGGTAATGAAGAACAATGAAGGGCGGATCTGTATATATAGCCATAGAGGGGTGAAAGTTAGTGGGTAGAATGACAAAAATGCCCTTGGTTAGGCCAGAATGTGGAGGCAAAGAGAAGACTCTTTTATTATTATTGTTATTATTACTACTTAGGGTTTGTTGGGGCAGGAAAGTGGGGCGTGAGAAAGTCATACGATGGGATGGACAACTCTGGAGGCTGCCAGGTGGAAGGGGTTATTCCAATTTAACTATTTTTTGCATCTCGAGTGTGTATTTAATAGTATTTAATTAGAAAAAAATATTTTTTAACTTACATAAAAAAACAAAAATCACTCCTCCTCTAGATGAAATTTTTTATAAAAAATAGGCCAAATGATAGAATTCAATTCTATAAAAAATATAGTGTGTCAAACAACAAATATGAAATTTAATTTTTTGGATAAAAATTTTTTCATGTATTTTCTATATTATCAAACACACCTTGAGCAATTCCTCGCGGTGGTAGTGATCTTTATGTTTACCCAATTCAAAGTGATCATCTGAGTTATGCTTTTAGGTAAATATAAATGATTGAGAGGTGGCGGTGCACGCTTTGGGACCATTCATGAATTTCAAGGGAATGAGAATGTATCTCATAATAAAAATATCAAACTTTTAAGTCTTAAGCTTATAGATGGTGTGGACTGCATAATTATTTTCTAATGAATAGTTCAAGTTAAAAATATAACCTGCTATTCTCTTTTCATCTTTATTAGGGGTCAATACATTCGTTATTACAAATTAAATTAAATTAGTCAAAAGTTATCCAAAAAATAATCATTAATTCTCTTATTTTTAAACTCATAAATAGCATAGGAAGTGATTAATTCTGCGATTGTAACACAATCATATACTCAAAACTTAAAATTCAGATGATGGGTTGTTTGTTTTGTTTTGGG